>NC_092044.1:113493235-114093235 GCF_003086295.3 Arachis hypogaea
ACCCATTGTGGAAGGAAGCTCTATGATCAACTTACATTTGATCAACTATGAGGTAATCTTCTCACCTATGAAATGACTATGCTAAATAGACAAAAAGGTGAAGAAAGCAAGAAGAAAAGTCTCGCCCTTAAAACAACATCACTACAAGAAGAGAGTGATGATAATGAAGAAGAATGAGATGAAGAATTTGCACTCTTATTAAAAAGATTCAATAAGTTGCAATGAAGAAAAACTTCAAGAGCAAAACAAAGGTACCAAAATGCTATGAGTGTGGAGAAGTTGGACACATCAAACCCAATTGTCCAAAACTTCAAAAGGAGGACAAAAACAAGAATTTAAGAAGAAGGAGAAAGCATACATATCATGGGAAAACGAGGATGAATCTGACTCCGATGACGACGAGGTTGCAAATCTTTGCTTAATGGCAAGCGAAGAAAAGGTTAGTGATGACAACTCCACTTTTTTTAATTTACAAGATGAATATGATGCCTACTTGAGGTGTACACAAAACTTACCCAAGATTATTCTCTCCTAAAGAAAAAGAATATGGATCTTTTAAAACAAAATGAGATGTTGAAAACGAGAATATCAATCTTGGAAAAGATAAGTGTAGCACAAGTAGTGATCCATACAAATCTTGCAAAATGCATGAAAATGAAATTACAAATCTTAAGAACACTTTAGCTAAGTTCAATGAATCTTCAAAGAACTTAGATAAAATGTTGAAAAACCAAAAGCATGTTCATAATAAGGAAGGTTTAGGTTTTGAAAAAGGAAAATTTAAAATGCTAAAACTCCTATTAGGCAACCGCAAGCTCAAAAGGCAAGCATGCCTAAAAGGAATGAAGCCTTTAAACATCTTCCTCAACATGCTTCATTTAGAAATTATAATCACAATGCATATAGATCAAAAGATGTTGCATTTAGGAAACAACCTAGGCAACCATTTAGAAACATGCATAGGATGCATAATCCAAATGTCATATGTCATTATTGTAATAAAGTAGGTCATATAGCACCCGTATGCTTTACTAGAATTAAACATATAAACTTTCGTAGTCAAGATACGAGATGGGCACCTTATGGGCATTATGCTCATACTAACCATCAAGGACCCAAATTCACTTGGGTACCTAAATCCCAATTTTAATTATTTTGTAGGTACGTGTTGGAGCTAAGGATACAAATTGGTATGTTGATAGTGGATGCTCCAAACACATGACCGGCGATGAATCAAAGTTCACCGCAATAGAGCCTACAAACGGAGGAAACGTGATCTATGGAGACAACAACACCGGCAAAGTAATCGGCGTTGGAAAAGTTGGTAAAAATCCTTCTACCTCCATAGATAATGTTATACTTGTCAAAGGTCTCAAACATAATCTCATTAGTGTTAGCCAACTTTGGGACAAAGGAAACTTAGTCACCTTTGATTCAAAATGTTGTTTGATAAAAAGGCAAGACACTAATGAAATTGTGCTAATTGGGCACCGTGTTGACATGTATACATGATTAATCTAAATGAAGTTTCCTCAAATGATGTGAAATGCCTTGTTAGTAAAAATGATGAAACTTGGCTATGGCATCGTAGAGTAGCTCATGCTAACATGGACCATCTTAACAAGTTGGTCTCTAAAGAGTTAGTAATTGGCTTACCAAAGCTACGTTTTGAAAAAGACGTCCTTTGCGACGCATGTCAAAAGGGAAAACAAGTAAAGGCCTCTTTTAAATCCAAAAACATTGTTTCAACAACAAGGCCATTACAACTTTTGCACATGGATTTATTGGTCCTTCTAGGACTATGAGCTTTGGTGGCAATTACTATGCTTTAGTTATTGTTGATGATTACTCTCGATTTACATGGACCTTGTTCCTAGCAAAACAAGAGTGATGCATTTCGAGCATTCAAAATATTAGCCAAAGTTATTCAAAATGAAAAGAATTTGCATATATCATCTATTAGAAGTGATCATGGTGGAGAATTTGAAAACAATCTTTTTGAAACTTTTTGTGAGAAAATGGCATGAGCATAATTTCTCCTCCTAGAACACCACAACAAAATGGTGTGGTTGAAAGGAAAAATCGTCATTTAGAAGAAATGGCGAGAACTATGCTCAATGAGGCTAATATTCCTAAGTACTTTTGGCGGATGCGGTTAGTACCGCGTGTTATGTTATGAATAGGATTATCATTCGACCTATTCTAAGAAAACACCGTACGAATTGTACAAAGGAAGAAAGCCAAATATTTCCCACCTTCACGTCTTTGGTTGTAAATGCTTTATTCTAAATAATGGAAAAGATAACTTAGGCAAATTTGATGCTAAGGCTGATGAAGGAATCTTCTTAGGCTACTCTTTAACTAGCAAAGCTTTTAGAGTATATAATAAATGCATCATGACTATGGAAGAAAGTATTCATGTCGCTTTTGATGAAACTAACCGTTGTTGTGCTAGAAAAGATTTTGATGAAAATGTAGAAAACTTTGATTCACTAAATTTGAATGGTGAAGACAAAGAAAAAAGATTTAAATGAAGCCTCTACAAGCTCAACAAAGGATAGTGTTCAAGTTGAAGAAATTGAACCATCACAAGCACAAATAAATGCACTTCCAAAGGATGGCGTACTTCAAAGGATCATCCTCTAGACAACGTCATTGGTGATGTTTCGAAAGGGGTAACAACTCGACCCACTTTAGAAATTTATTTGCATATAGTGCTTTTGTTTCTCAAATTGAACCATCTACCATTGAGTCCGCAATTGATGATGAACATTGGACTATGGCAATGCAAGAGGAGCTTAACCAATTCAAACGAAATGACGTTTGGGAATTGGTGCCTAAACCAAGTAATCAAACAATTGTAGGAACAAAATGGATTTTTAGAAATAAACTCGATGAAAATGGTACAATTGATAGAAACAAAGCTAGATTAGTAGCTAAAGGTTATAATCAAGAGGAAGGCATTGATTATGACGAAACTTATGCTCCCGTAGCTAGATTAGAAGCAATTAGGATGTTACTTGCTTTTGCATCCTCTTATAACTTCAAACTTTATCAAATGGATGTTAAGAGTGCCTTTCTTAATGGTTTCATTAAAGAAGAAGTATATGTTGAACAACCTCCCGGTTTTGAGGATTATGAAAATCCTAATCATGTTTTTAAACTCAAGAAAGCTCTTTATGGTCTTAAACAAGCTCCAAGAGCTTGGTATGAACGTTTGAGCAAGTTTTTAATAGAAAAGGGTTTTAGAAGAGGGAAGGTTGATACAACTTTATTTATCTTGATTGAAAACAAAAATATCCTTTTGGTACAAGTTTACGTCGATGACATAATATTTGGTTCAACTAACGAATCACTTTGCAAGTTTTTCTCAAACCTCATGCAAAGTGAATTTGAAATGTCCATGATGGGCGAACTCAACTTCTTCCTTGGTCTTCAAATCAAACAAGGAAAAGAAGGAACTTTCGTTAGCCAAACCAAATATTGCAAGGAATTGCTCAAAAGATTTGGAATGGACAATGCTAAGGCAATGGACACACCAATGAGCACTACTTGCTACCTTGACAAAGATGAACAAGGTAAAAGCATAGATGTAAAGAAGTATAGAGGCATGATAGGATCATTACTTTATCTAACGGCAAGTAGGCCAGATATCATGTTTAGTGTATGCATGTGTGCGAGATACCAAGCTAATCCTAAGGAATCTCACTTAAGTGCAGTAAAAAGGATTATGAAGTATCTCATAGGAACATTAAATGTTGGATTGTGGTATCCGAAAGGATCCACTTGTGATTTGATTGGTTATTCCGATTCCGATTTTGCCGGTTGCAAATTGGATAGGAAAAGCACTAGCGGCACTTGTCACTTGCTAGGAAACTCTCTTGTTTCATGGCATAGTAAGAAACAAGTAAGTGTAGCCTTGTCTACCGCCGAAGCCGAGTATGTAGCCGCCGGTAGTTGTTGCGCCCAAATTTTATGGATGAAACAACAACTTATGGACTATGGACTCATGCTTGATCACATTCCTATCAAATGTGATAATACTAGTGCAATAAATTTAACCAAGAATCCGGTTCAACATTCAAGAACCAAGCATATTGAGATTAGACATCACTTCATAAGAGACCATGTTGAAAAGGGTGATGTGGTTATTGAATTTGTCGAAACTAGTAAACAACTAGCGGACATCTTCACTAAACCTTTATGTAAAGAAAGTTTTTTTAACATCCGAAATGAACTTGGTATCTTGGATTCTAATCTAATATGATTTGTTTGAATTCATTGTATTTATATTGCTATTTTTGTATCTCTTACTAACTTAAGCATTGGAGATATCCAATTAGCCATTGTTTTGTAGGTTTATGAGTTGATGAATGAGTGATTAATCTTGAGGTAGATTGAAGAATTTGAAGATTATAAACAATGGAGGATCAACAAATTGAAGTTTATAATGGTTTAAGTGAGTATATACATGATGGAACTCAAAGGATTGAAGAAAGAACCACCAAAGGAGGAAAATTTGGTGACTTTGGGCAAAATGATGCATGTTGCATCGATGCAACCAAGCTTTGCATCGATGCAAAGCACACGACGTGCTATGTGCATCGATGCAAAGCCTATTGCATCGATGCAAACACGACCAAATTGCACAAAAACACGTGAATTTGGCATTTTTGAGCAACAAAACCCCACGTTTTCATCATCTTCAACCTCACAACTCATATCCCCAAATTCAAACCTCCATAACCTCCAAAACAAGCTCACATATAGCTTCATACAACTCACAAAACTTTGATACCCACTACAAACAAACTACATATTTGAAGTCCCCACATTCTCCTCTACAAAACCCATAAAACAAAATCATCCACAATGCCTAGAATCAAGAGAACCATGAAGAAGTCAAAAGGCTCTTCAAGTGTGGTTCCACCTCCAAATAATCATCCTTTGGCAAGGTACTTTGCTTCTAATGAAGATCTTCAATTCTATGAGGCAAGGCTCGCCGGAAGAAAGGAAATTCCTCCGAGGTATTTGGATCCGACCCTTCTTGTCATTCATAAGTTTGATACTCTTAAGGCTATTCTAGTTCAACAAGGCCTCATGGATTTTGTTCAAATTAAGAGTAAATATTATCCGGATTTAGTTGCCATAGCCTATAGTACACTCATGATTGAGATTGATGAGGAAGATGAATCAAATTTCACATTATTCTTCAAGATAGGAAGAAAGGATTATAGGCTAGATGGTGATGAGTTAGCCACCATTTGGGAGTTGCCAAATCAAGGTGACTTGTTTCAAGGTGGTAAAACCCCAATTGATGAATGGGGTTATTCAAAGGACAATGCCATGCATTTGTTCAACCTTGTACAAGGAGCTCACTCCAAAATTAGTTGCAATTCAATGAGTGCGGAACATAGAACTTTGTTATATCTAGTCACCTATGTATTGCAACCTAGAATATCCGGGCATGCGAATGTAAATGATGAAGATTTGATTGTCATGTGGGCTATGATGAATGGGATTAAGATTAATTGGCCATACTTTATAGTACAACATATGATTAGGCTCAAGATGAAGGATAGGAATGGTGGATTAGGATTCCTTTGCCTATGGTCTAAAGTCTTTGATTATGTTGGTATTGATGTATCAAATGAGATTGCCAAGGAAGTACCACCTCAATCTTGTATCAACACTCATCTTCTCAACAAAATGGGAAGAAGAAATGTTGATGAACAAGGTCCTCAAGAGCATGCTCCTCCACAAGCACCTCAAGCTCAAGAACCACCCTCCTTGGTTGATGTAATGAGAGAATTACAATCCCTCAACCAAAACATCTAAAGGATTGAAGTAGAGCATGGTAGGCAACTTGAAGCACTTAATCGTCGTGTGTCTCGTGTAGATCATCGCACGGGTCGCTTGGATCGTCGTATTGATAACTTATATGAGCATTTCGGCATCCACCTACCGTATGAAGAGGATAATGATGATGATGAAGACCAAGATTGATTGTCTCCTCTTCATCAAGTCACTTTTTATTGCTTTATGTTTATTTGATTATTTGAATTGTTAAACTAACTCCTAGTAAGCTAAGGATTTCTATTATGGTTTAAATACTTTGATATTTCCTTCATAATTTTGTTTAATGATTAATGCTTGTATGCTTGTTTGGTGAATAACTCAAAATAGGCTTGGTACCCCTATTTTAAGTTAATATGCATGCTTTGATATATTTCACTTCTTTAGGGGGAATTATGCATGCTTGTTATATATAAAAAGAGGAAATCAAATTCTTTTTGAAAGGGGGAATATCTCATCCTTGAGATTAATAGAGAAATTGAACTTAAAAAAATTCATTGTTTTATGCATGCTTCTATGACACATTTCAAACTCCTTTCTTTTTGATAATGTCAAAAGGGGGAAGAGAAGTTTGAGGATATTTGCAGTTTTGAACTTTTGAAAAAGAAGAAGTTTGAGGATTTGAAAAGAAGAAATAAGTTTGCGAAACAATTATTTCAAAAAGACTTCCGCTAAGCAAAAAACTTTGATATCTAAATCGTTTTCTTTGATAAACGCCCTTTAAGGGAACAAATGCACATATTTAGGGGGAACTCCTGCAAAATTTTTTGTGAAGTCTTCTCCAAAGCTTTCTATAAAACAAAGTGCATTATTGTTGCTTTCAAAATCATTTATAAATACATATCCTCAAAATTGGTTTGTCATTATCAAAAAGGGGGAAATTGTAAATCATGTTGCTTGTATGTGAAGTTTGTATTCATAGGTTTTGATGAATGACAAACCAACAAACGACATGAAAGGCAAACCAACAAACAACTTGAATGAACAAGCATGATTGAAAGATCAACCAACATTCAACGTTGAGGAATGAAGAGTTGAAAGCAACACAACAACAACAAGAAACTCAAGTCCACAACATTTGAAGACAAGTATAGTGTCTTAGGACTTAGGTAACTTCTTGTTAAGAACCAATTGCTAAATCTCTCAACACACACTCACAAAATGTTTTGATTATCATATCATATGCACATCTTGCAATTCGATGCTAGCCAAATGGTTTAAAACTTGTTTTCAAAGGTACAAAAGCATAGGAATTGACTCCAACAAGTTTGAGATCAATCCTAAGTATTTTGAAGTGATTTTAAGCCATTCTTTAAGGTTTGCATCGATGCACACTCATCTTGCATCGATGCAAAGCATGCAACGACTTGTTGCATCGATGCAAAGATGTTTGCATCGATGCAACCTAGCTGAAAATTCAAATTTCAGCGTCAAAGACACATTTGCATCGATGCAAAGTGTTATGCATCGATGCAAATAATTCAAAAACATAAAAAACGGCTAGTTTTGATATAAAGGCTCCATCCCATTAATTCCCCAACGTTTCTAAGGTTTGGGGAATCTATAAATAGATGGATTGAAGCCTTATTTCACTGACTTGAATTTTTGAAAACTATCTTGTTCATATTCTTTTATTCTACACGTTTTTAAGGTGTTATAATACAGAATTTGAGAGAGAAATATCAATTGGTTCAATAGTGCTAAACTTGTAATCATACACTCTTCTAGAGAGTACTCATTTCATCTCAATAATTCCTTGAGAATTGTTTTCTTGTACACTTTGTAAATTGGAGTGTGATCTCCAAGGTTGAGTCAAGAGTTATAAACACTATAGTCGGTGAGGATACCAAAGAGGTATACTAAGTACTCAAGGCAAATCTTAGAGAAGGTATCTCTAAGTGGAGTGGGTTAGTATACGAGTGGTGATCATATACCGTGAGGTGTTAGAAACTAAGGACTCGGATTGTAAAAGGTTTTGCGCGAGCACCTTGAAGCTTGGCAATAGTGGAACTTCTCAATTGCGATTGAGAAAGAAAGTGGACGTAGGACAAGGATTGTGCCGAACCACTCTAAATAGCGTTTGCATCTCTCCAAACTCATCTCTTCAATATTATTGTCTTTTACCTTTGAGCAAATAAATTGTGATCGAAAAGTAGCTTCGTAAGTACTTAAGGAGTAGCTTAAGTCCGATTGGTGAAAAGCTTGATCAATTTATTTGAGTTGGTGTCTATTGGAAAAGTAAAAGCTCCTTATAAATGCTTAGCAATTGAGTTAAGCTCTTGGAAAAATACTAGTACAATAACACTTTTGTATATTGTCTTTAACTTTCGTAAAAAGATTCATTGTTGTTGCAATACTCAATTCACCCCCCTCTTGAGTAATTGTGCATAGGTTCTACAAAACACCAGCTTTCATGCCAGTTTGGGCGTTTAACTCCAGTTTTTATGCCAGTTCCAGCGTTAAACGCTGGAAATTCTGAGGCTGATTTGTAACACCGGTTTGGGCCATCAAATCTCGGGCAAAGTATGGACTATTATATATTGCTGGAAAGCCCAGAATGTCTACTTTCCAATGCCATTGAGAGCGTGCCAATTGGGCTTCTGTAGCTCCAGAAAATCCACTTCGAGTGCAGGGAGGTCAGAATCCAACAGCATCTGCAGTCCTTTTCAGTCTCTGAATCAGATTTTTGCTCAGGACCCTCAATTTCAGCCAGAAAATACCTGAAATCACAGAAAAACACACAAACTCATAGTAAAGTCCAGAAAAGTGAATTTTAGCTAAAAACTAATAAAAATATACTAAAAACTAACTAGATCATCCTAAAAACACACTAAAAACAATGCCAAAAAGTGTATAAATTATCCGCTCATCAGGAACTCATCCCAAATCCTATTTATGGTCCACTTGTCATAAAAAGTAACTCCACATCAGCTTTTGCGTCATAAACAGTAAATAGGAATTCAAAGCATCTCTCTTTTCTCCATTAGGAGAAACTAACTTTAGTCTTTATTGTGGTCCCACTTAATTAATTAAAATTAATGTAATTATTTTTTCAATAATATTATTTAAATTTATAAATTTAAAAATAATTCACTATTAAAAGATATTAATATTAAAAAAATTCATATGTAACAATAATACACAATATATAATTCGGGATTACACTAATTTATAAAATTACTTATTACAAAGAAAAATATAATTAAATTCTATAGTTGACGATAAACATTATGAAATTGTCATATGTGTTCAATCAAATTCTCTTTTAATTAATTATAATTTAATATAATAATATAAATAATATTTAATATTAATTAAATAAAAATTTAATTATTTAATCTAATTAATTATTATAATTATTAATAAAATAAAAATATAATTATTTAATTAATTAAAATTTTATATAATTATTTATTTTTATAATAACTTGCCAAGTGACAAGTTATTATTGGGCAACAAGAGTCTCCATTCAAAAGGACTCTCCCTTCTCGATCCAAGAGAAGAAATTCCTTCACATCTCACTCTAACGGTTAGTTTCTTTTTTGTTTTTTTTGACACGCACGGTAATAAGAACTCCAAAAAATAACTATTGGAGTTACTTAGAGTTGCTCTTAGAAACTAAAGTTAACCCTATATATATAGTTTCTTCTGGTTCTCATTCTGAAAATAGATCACTAAATGTCTGAATGCAACTACAACAGCCTATAAACCCGCACTTGATTCTTCAGTGACATTCGGATTAAATAGCAGTGAATAAGAACCTTGTAGTACGCAAACCTGATCATGAACCAAGCATATTGACCACATGCAAACCAACATAACCAGCCATTCAGTCTCTTTCATTTAGTAGATACTCCAGTCGTGAAAATTGATGTCATTTATAAAAATGGCAATAAAGTCTGTCTCATGTAAAGAATGTTGAGTAAGGAATTACTATATTACCTTAGATGGATATCTCAAGGGCTTCGTCCTCTTGTCCATTTTAGTATTTTTTTGTCCAATACATGCTATATGCAAAATCTTCTAATTGACGGCATATATATTTATAAGGTGAAACTGTGAAACATTAAGGGGAAAAAAAGGGAAAGGTGTTATCTACCGCATAAAACCATGCATCTTTTCATAATAACTATCTCCAGCTGGGAAGCACTCCAGAGCCGATATGTGCAGCAATCAAGAAATAATGCTTATTAAGGCAAGGGAATTTATAGGGTATAGAGGTGAGCGTACAGATATTCCTCCTGCAATTATCTCGTGCTGACATGTGTCCAAGGGGAGCTATGTTTGGTGAACGGTGTAACATGACGCCTCCATGTAGCCGAGTAGCTCCTGCTGGGGAAGGGAATTGGCTCCGTTTGGAAAGAATTAGCTGCGGCTGGATGTACAGGAATGGGCCGTGGTTGGATGGACTCCATGTGAGGCCTTGGATATGGGTGGGCTGCGGGGCCATCATGTTTGAAAGGGTGGAATGCGTCAAATGTGTACTGCAAGATTAAGCAAGGCTGTGTATTATGACCGTTGACCCAAAAAAAAGGGTGTATGACCCAAATGCACGGGAACAAAATTAATGAAGAGGAAAAGAAATGCGCCTAGGACTAAATTAGCGTGTTTGGTAAATTTCTAATAGTAAAAATAAAAGTATTTAAAAAATTTAAAAAATTTCTTTTGAGAAGCTGTAATTAACATATTTTTTTAAAAGATCTTTTTTCTTCAGAAAAAAATGTTTTTCATGTAATAAATAAACAGAAAAGTACTTTTATATTGTTATACCCAAACATAATTGATAGATAAAAAGATTTTTTTACATGAGACATGGAAACATAAAATTACTTTAACTTTTCTATAAGATCTTTTAAAAAAAGATAAGTTGGAAAAAATATTTTATTGAAAGCTCACTCAAACAAGCTCTTAGTGTGTGCTTGAGGTGTAGTTAGTCAAACTGAAATTTGAATAACAGTGATTTTATAGAATTAAGTTATGGTAGAAGTAAGTTTCGGTTAATATGATTTATGTTTGGCAATTTTTTACTAAAATTGATTTTGACAAAATAAATATTATTTGGATAATATTAGTTAAATCAGTTTTAGCTAGATAATTACGTAAAAAGACATGGCGTTAAGTTATGATGTTATTTTTTTATACATGTTTAATTTTCTTTTTTATAGTTTTCGCTTTTATGTTTGTTTATGAAATATATTTTTAATACTTCTAGTACTCTTTTTAAGTACATTATAATACGTAACTATAATTATTATTTATGATTAATTATTTCTGTTTAATTAGGTATCAATAAATTTTGTTATAAAAAGATAATAATAAATATAATACACAAAGATTATAAGTATAGAAATGTATAATGTCAAATAAAAAAATTAATAAAAAATATAAATATTAAATAATAAATAAAGAGTGTATTTAGAGAAAAACAATAAGAATTCTATAAATAATGCAATAACATGTATAAAGGATAAAGTAGGGGAAAAAAATAAATGCTGAAGATAGTGGCTAGAAGCAGGTTAGTGCAATCGAGGAGCTAGAAATTATTGTTTTTTATGAACGTGGTGTTACGAACAAAATCACTTTTGCGTTTGCAAAGAAGAAAATTAGCCGAACAGAAAACATTACAAGAGAACTGGAACAAAAATTGAACAACAATTTCAGAACTTCAAATGAGGAAGAAGACCGAACATTCAGAAAGTAAAAGGAAGAAGCGGAGGCGAAGAATTGAAAGCAGGGCCACTAACCCGGGTTCCGTGCTGAGAAGCCAGCGAAAAAGAGAACGACGTGGCGAGATACCTGGGGAAGAGGAAGATGAAAACAACATGCCATTGAAGATGAAAACGACACGGGGAAAAGGAAGAAGAGGCAGCGGTGAAGGGCTAGAGGGGAAGAGGGGGGTTGGTTCAGGAGTGGATACCTTTCCCTTTTTTCCCTACAAACTAAAAAACGACGTCGTTTTATCCTAACTGGCAGGCTACGGATTAGGCCAAACCGGTCTTTTATCGGCCAGATCGGCTGTTTTCTAGCAGTTTTCCGTCAACCGAATATGGGAGGAGAACCTGATCGCTTGCATCGTCGGTATCCGGTTGAATCGATTTGACCGAACGGTCCGATCCGATTTTCGGAACCATATCTCTTACTCTTTACCTTCAACCGTTAGCCATTCACCTTTAATGTAGAAGAGTGAAGCTTCCAAGGTTGAATCATGTTCAACCGTAGCACTATCGTGTTCTCCAACATCAAATTAGCGGCAGCTTCATCGGATGAGAGAGTGAGATACCCCGATTCTGTTGCGTGCATCTCTCTCATAATTGTTTCATCCATCTTCTTCAAAGCCTGAGACGCAGAGGCTATCTTCTTGTTGGGCGAACAAAATTGAGCAAGAACTCTGTACCAAGGAAGATATCCTTCCTGGCCGATGCCCGATCTCGTCTTTTCTCGGTAACAACATGTCACTTCCTAATTGCAATTGAAGTCAAATTTTTTCCTCCGAAATGAATAAATTCTCTCCTCTTATCTCTTCCCTTCTCTATCATTCTCATTCCTTCTACAGGAGCACGAGCCTTGAATTGGGAAGCCAGTCACCAAGACATGGGAAGTTAGCGTCTGACCTGGCCGGGCATCTACAGGTTTAAAGGATGCGTGTACTGTACAGCCATGTGGAGCCTACCTTAGCGGCCGAAAGCGGTTGTGACTGAGTGCTTCCGGCCCCCCGCCTCTTCTAGGTCACAGTTTTAATATTGGCACCGTTACTATTGTTCACACCCTCCTGCGCAACTATACGGTTTCTCTTCACGAGAGTTAATGGCAGTGCAACAACGAGCATTTCGACGGCAACTGTTCATGTTTATAGGTGTGTTGAACTTAAGGGTTTACATCGTATAACACGCGTCTCTTTTCACGAGCTCCGCGATGAACGTAGTTATGAATTATTTTTAACGCATTAAGAATGTAGGAGAGATGAAGAGTGAGCGGCGAACATCGACTAGAGGCGGCATCGTCGCAGTTCAAACATGAAACCGGGCAGGATAAAAAAAAAGGGAATGCTAGGGGGCAGCAATTTTAGTGTTTTGTAACCATCAATTGGCCATCGATAGTATTTTTAATGGTATGAGATTACATGTAATAGTAGGAGAGCATTCACTTTTGTTTTGATGGTTAACTGCTGGCCAAAAAACACAAAAGTTGCTGCCCCTAGACTTTTCCTAAAAAAATAGTTGAGTTCAACCAAGAAGACGTTTTAAAGGGTCAGTGCATGAGGGGACATGTACGATGAGGTGATATAATGAAATTAGAAATTAATAATACTAAAATAATTATACAATTAAAGATAATTAAAGATGTTCAATACAAAATTAAAGCAATAATTTTTTATCTATTATATTTATGTCTTAAAAAAAGAATATTTTAAATATAAATATAAAATTTTTAATTTATTTTAAATTAAATAGAATTAAAAAAGTAAATAAATTTAATATACAAATAAATAATCTGTAAATAATGCTAATAAATTGTTATTTTGACTTGGGTATACATAATAACAACACAAATTCTTTTTTAATTATTCATACTAAATTTATAATATTAAAAATATTATGTTAAAAATATATTTTTAACTTAATAGAAGAGCAGCTGAACATAATATCTATATTTTGTATTTAGTATTACCAAGGTTGGGAGAACCGGACCGGTCAATGAACCGGTGAGGTTACTGGTTCAATGGTTTAATGATTCGACCGGGGTTCAACCGGAATTCAACCGGTTTAATTAAATATTAAATTAAATTATTAAAAAATTTAAAAATAATTTTAAATATATTAATTTAATAAAAAACCGTTAAAAAACTGTTAAAAAACTGGCCGGTTCGACCGATTTACCGGTTAACTGGCCGGTTCGACCGGTTTTTTACCGGTTTTTTGTTAGCCGGTTTTTGAGCTTACCCGGACCGGTTAACTGACCGGTTCCCGATTTTTCCGGTTGAACCGGCCGGTCCGGTCCGGTTTTCAGAACCATGAGTATTACTACTTACTAGCCATATTCACGATTTTGAAGGGAAGAGCAATGAAACTCTCCTTTATATATACCAAAAAAACTTTATATACATATAAGGAAAAATCATCATTGCGGAAGTCCGAAAATTTGGGTTTTTGAAATGAGCTTTATCTTTCTTCGCTATTACCATAAGACCCAGTTTTAATCCACTCCTCATGCGTCTGTGACTCTTCCAAAAATGTAAGACCTATTGGTACAAAATCGAGTTCTAATGACCATAGTTGTCAGAACCAAAAAGATGATCGAACTTATCAAGCTACTGGATTACTGGATTATTAGTTCAATCGGTGGATCACCGGTTGAACCGGTTTACCCGATTCTATGTAAATTAAAAATAAAAAATAGGCAAAAAATTAAAATTAAAGTTTAAAATAAATATTTTTACTAATATTTTAAGCATATCCAGTTATTATACAACAAAATGAAACAGGAATAATAAGTAATATGATAATTTTACTGTTCATAAATATTTTATTTTGTTTTTATATTAAAATAATAATTATTTTCACATTTTAATAATTTATTTATAAATTTGGAACTATTATAGTAATATATACTACAAGTATTTATTCAAAAATAACATTAATAAATCTTAAACAATTATGAAAAAATAAATGAATTTATAATTATTGTAACATAAAAATATAATTAATTTAACACTTAGTGAGTTTATAATTAAGATAAAAATACATTAAATAGTACGATAAAAGATATCTATATATATAATAATTTGTAAACATATTAACTAGAATTGGACAGTCTGGTGGTTATCACATGCGCTTTTTTTCCTGAGGACAAGGGCTCGAAATCCACCCCACCCATTTGGTTCGACCTTGTTCGTTTCATGTAGTGGATCGGACCGGCCTATGATTCGGTTCACCGGTTTTTCAGTCGAACCGGCAGGTCCGGTCCGATTATTACAACACTGCTAATGATAACCGTCAGGTCACCGACATCAATTCTTCGAAGGCGTCTTAGGCTCGCACCTTAATAACAAGGCACCAAATTACCCTCAACGTCCATCCGGTTAATGTCAAGCTCTAGCGTTTGTTGCCCTATAAACCTACTTTGACAGTTAAACATGGCACACACCCTAATTATTAAATTTTTTTCTAAGATACTTTATATGGAATGCTTTGTCTCAGTGTTCTAAAAATTGAACCGTACCGACTGGTTAGATGAAAAAAATCGGTGAATCAGATTCTAGACCAGTTCAATTAACTTTTTAGACCGTTTAAAGAAGAGACTTAGTTAAAATCGGTGATGGTCACAAAAAACCGATTACAACCAACGAAACCTGATATACACTGGTCTAATCGAACCAATTGAATTTTAAGTTCTTAATTATTTTATATATGTTATTTACGTGAGACCGATTTTATCGGTTTAACCAATGGTTAATCTGTTGAACCAATAAACCAATAAACCAACCGCTTGGCGGATTCGATCACGGATTCGGTTCTGAAGCGACTATGCTTTGACTTTCATCCAAAATAAACACCGATATCTTGTTTTTCATATGTCTCATTCCTAAGAAATTTTATATTTAACAGAAAAAAACTTTTAAAATAGGTATCCGTGACTCATATTAGGGTTTTAAGTGTTTAGTTGAAAAAAAAGAACGTCAAAAAAATTTCAATTGTCACATCAAATAGTCGCTAGAATGTATAATGTAGCAGTCTTTAGTCCATCTCAGTATGTCGTTAACGATTATGTGAGACAGTGACAAAAATAAGATTAGAAACCAATGTGAGTCATAACTGTTAAGTTGGGAGACTCAATTGAGTAAATGGAAATTTATGAAATTAGATTGAAACATAGTTGTTAGAACCGAACCAGTGATCGAACCGGTCAAGCTATTGGTTCACTGGTTTATTGGTTCAACCCATATATCACTGGTTGAACCGATAAAATCGGTCTCACGTAAATATTAAATATGAAATAGTTAAAAACTTAAAATAAAAATTAGAAATACATATCTTCACTAACATTTTACGAAGAATCAAGACTCAACTTCTAAAAGTAACTAATATAAGAAAATTATAAAATTTTAATACTACAATAGTATCTTATTTTGACACAATAAAAAAATGATTAATTCACAAAGCCTATCATCTAACTATAATATCAATAGATTTTAACACTAACATCAAAACAAATAACCTTAATCACAATACTAGCAATAACATAGATCAAGTAAATGAATAAATTTTTAGTGAAATTTATATTTATATTAATAACAGTATATAATTAAAATGTAATTAATTTTAAAAATAGAAAAAACAAAAATTAAATTAAATTACATATTGATGTATACTATATAATTAGTATTTGTCAAATATAATATTTAGAAGTGCAATGGCTAACTAGAAAGTAGAGGTTGCTTTTGCTCCAACGTTCTTGGTTCGAGACCTTGTGGAGACATTTTAAAGATTTTTTCAAGCAGACCAGTTCGGTTAGACCAGTTTGCACCGGTTCACACCGGTTTTATTTCTTAAACGGTCTTAGGAGTAAACCGAACCAAACAAGGGTTCAGTTCTAGTCTGGTTCTCTAGTTTTCTGTGCGAACCAGCGAATGCAGTTCGGTGTTTACAACTATCGATTGAAGTACGAACATAATTTCAGAGACCAATAAGTATTATCTCTTTGTTGACAATTACGTTGTTTTAATGGAAATTAAGATCTAATAATGGTTTATAATAAAAGAAGCATTCCTTTGCAACAATGAACCTATAGTAGTAGTTAGGGGTGTTCATAGAGTAGATCATATCCATATGAATCCACAATGTTTATCCGTATCTGACCTGTAATTTGAGGATATGATCTGATCTGTAAGATGATCGGATTGGATCGAATCGGATCCACACTCTAATCAGATAGAATTAAATATGTTTAAAAAAGTAAACAAAAAATTCATTGACCTTTTAGTACGATTTTAATATTTTTATTCATCATAAAATACTTTTATAATTACTCATAGAAAAATTTTGATAAAAAAAATCATGCATTTTAATTTTACTTTTACGTAACCTATATTTTTTAATTTTAAAATAAATTTTAATTGTTTTTTTAGTAATATTAATTTTTTACTGTATATAATTATTCAATTATTTTTTAATCATATATAAATAAATTACTCTTAATAAGACTTTTTTGTGTTATTCAATTATCTTTTTTAAAAAATAATTAATTATTAGAATAATTAAACTTATCACAACAAAAATAATAAAAAAATTATAAATGAAAAAAATTAACCATCGTGATAACTTTTTGTATTTTTATTCATATTTTAACTATAAACATAAATATAATTTAATTATATTATTTATGAATTGTGACTATAGATGTAGATAAAATTTAGTTATATTACTTATATATAGTTTTATTGTATTGTATTGCTTATAAAGTTAGATTATAAATATGACAATAGAATTGTTCTTGTATTTTTATATGTGTGACTAATTGGTTGTGTTAAAATATTACTCTTAATTATAAACGAGATTTATAATTTAAATAATCAAAGACTCAATTAAAAAGATAAGAAAAAAATAATATTAAAATAATCTAATTCTTTAAAATAAAAATATTTGAAATTCAATTAAAAATTATTTAAAATTTAAACTCAATAAAAATTTATATTCAATGATTTTCCTATTAAATATATTTAATAAACTTTTACAGCATATTGGTTGACATTAGTTTTTATAATGTTAATTTTTTAATAACACTTTATTAAAAAAAACCATTTTTTTAGAAGTTTTTATAAACTAATTAATATTATATATATTTTGTCATATATCACATGTTGTTATTAAAAATTTATTTATTTCTAATGCTTATATTAAAAATTTATTTATTTCTAATTTAGCATTTCTCTTTTTTAATAGCGTGATGATTGTAACGCGAAAATTGGAACGTAAAGCCTACCAAATTTGTTATATATTTTTATACCTAACCTCTTAAAAGAAGGTGGCTATTGTTCTTAACTCAAATTAAATTTTTAAAACTGATTTCCTGTAATTATGTGTTATATTTCTCTCCACGAGAATGTTATTGTTTTCTATTTTACAAGCTCGAAAGCCTAATCCCAATATGGAATCGTGTGGCCGTTAATCGCTTACGTTTCTTCCATGAAAATAAAGTTCTTATACTTGTGTGAACAAAATTTTCCACCACATATTAACGCCGGTACGTCCACAGTCAAACAACAACGTCGTGGTATGTGGCTTCGGATGACGTCCTTGCATGCATAACCAGGTCTTGTTCAAATTAGGCTTCGACCGGGGTTGGCTCGCGGACGGTTGGATCGCGCCATGCATATGCCAATTCTGATGCCTCTCGGGTTGCCCGCGGCATATGCTTCCGCTACACTTGCAGGTGCCTCGCATTGGGAAGGCATGCAGCAAGACATGGAAAGTTAGAGTTTGACCTGGCCCGGCATGCACACGTTTAAAGGATGTATGCACTGGAGAGCCATGATGAGCCTCCGTTAGCCGGTGTAGCCGGTTGTGATGGAAAGCTTCCGGGCCCCCCGACCCTTCTATAACACATTTTAATAATGGCACCGTCAGACACGTTATCACCCTCGTGCGTGGGGTAAGTGTTCTCCTCATCAGCCTTAATGTCCGTGCAACAGTGAGCACGTCCACGGCAAGTGTTCATGCTCAGCGATCTCTTGCTCGTTCCATGTAAAGTCGTATAATACGTGTCTATTGTCACGAGCAACACCTTGAACGTAGCGAAAAAAAATACGTATGAAGCATGTGCGATAGACGAAGAATGACCGGCGAATATCGAGCAGAGGCAACATCCTCACAGTTCAAAAAAAGGTTCGACCACGATAAATAACGGTTGAGTTCAAACATTAATACGAAACAAAGGGTCAATGCATCATGGGACACGTACATGCAACGAGTAAGGATTAATAATTTGCACATACATACGGCCACAGCCATGATTCAGCATACAGGAAAATAAAATAAAAAAAAATTTTTACCAGCTTAATAGTGAATAATATACTAGTAGTCACCTATAAAAATAATCGGTGTCAACTCGAGGTACACCAAAAGATTAAGATCGGTAGCAGTTGCTATTCTCCAAGATTGCTCACTCGAGATGCCAACTTATAACAGGGAGTCGCCAAAGTTGCATTAACTGTCGCTAAACACACTGGTAGAGCGGCAGTCTTGCAACTCACCCCAGCCTTTTTAAATGTGAAATTGGCCGAGGAGCGCACCCGTTAAAAACTCCGACGTAACTAGGAAGGTAACTGAGTCATGCCTTTACTCCCAATGCCACCCAATCCCAAGAGAACATGGAAGGTGTTCATGTTGCTTCCAAACGGGTTTTTGTAACGTGTTCGGTGTTTGTTTAGTGGGCTGATGCTCTCCCCAAGATGGAGTGCCATGGTTTTGGAGGTCGCTAAGATTACTTTCTAGTATAACCCTGAAGGGATTGGTGTACTACATTATGGGGTGGTAGTGGTAGGGGGATACTTATACTACGAAGTTTTATGGAATGGACAAATTTGCCCCCATCATACCAATGATGCCATGTGTTGTGAATCTCAAATAAGCCAGCCTCTTCAAGCATGTTCAACTCGGTAAAGTAGCGGGACCCAGTAGGTCCTAATAGTCCTTGTTTTGTCCGTTGTGAGTTTTGCTATAGCAGCTATGATGCGATAGCTTGATGGACAACTCAATGTAGCCCGCATGGGGTTGTGATCCCTTTAGAAGGACTACTTTGCCCCCCGCAATTGTGCTTTCCCGCCACCAATATGAAGACCTCATGGTCATACTGATTTATCGGGAACGAATGTCTCCAAAATGAAAGGGGTAGTTCTGTCAAAGCGATCCTCATGTAATGACTATGAGGACGGGGTGAAGCAGCTCGAGTGGTGCAGGAAGATCACAACACTAAACCAAAGGCATTGCACAAACGAAGAAGACGTTGCGCCTGTTAACCTCCTCCACGAAACTCGCCTCCATGCTGGCGCATGGCAGTGTCCGAGTCTGACTATATTATTCCCTCGCCACTGTTTCTCGGCACGCAAGATTCTTTCCTTGAAAGAGGACAAAACAGAGCAGTGTCGCCTCGTTGGGGGTCCGTGAATGGAGTCCTGAGTGGTGGACACGTTCGTTATCCGTTTGCAGAGACCACATCAAAGATTCGTTCGTAGCTCGAACCCATGTGAGTTGATGCCATCCACACTTAGCTATGTTCTGTTTAAACCGTACCGTTACTATTTCAACAGTGTCAGGGTACTCGTGGTCCATTCCCACGTCCTTCCATTCACAAGCTACCCGTAGTCACTATCTCGCCGGTGTCGGAAACCTGTTCTTTTGAAAATATCTTGCTGTCACCCTTGTAGCATTAGGGTTCCGTGTAGATATCTTGAATCTAGTTGGCCCCGTATGGTTGGTCGTTTTTGCAGGCCAACGAGTGTGTGGCCGAAATAAAAAAGTCATATTCAGACAACAACCTATCTGGGCTGTGTTCGCAAGAAAATGTGTGGCCTTGCGGGTTGTTGTGCACACAACCATGTCCCCTTTATTCTCCTGGGCCTGTCAACGCGATTCCTGGCCCTGAAAAGCTGAAAAGAGAAGGGGGTGCACTAGGGAGCCTTCGACGGAGGTTTTTTCTATTGCTGCGGCGTATATGCCCTTGTTGAATGCTAACTGGTGAAATTCGTGGGTTTGGCAGGCGCTCACGTCGATTGTCCTTCGGTGAGAAGTCGATCGGAAATGTTCAGGTCAAACCGCTTCCCGTACCGGAACCGGTGCCTGGTTCGAGTTCCAAATGTTCCTCGTCGTGTGCCAGGAAGAGGTCGTCTCCTAACACTGGCTGGTAATAAAGGATATTTTTTTATTTATTTTTGGTACCACATATACAATGCATGGAATATACATGGATAATTTCCTAAAGTGTTACTCTCACTTGACGTTTACAGGGGCTTCGTAGGAGCAGATGCGGATGAAGTCGCGTCATATGGAAGTTGCCAATCCTCCCATGCTCCCAAAACCCAGGTATGTCTTAGTTGGGTAGTTTTCCTTAGCAGTAAAAATGTCACCTATTTCGAAGTGCATGATTTTGTGATGTGGTACGTGTTGATGCAGGACTGCGAAGCCCTCGCGATGAGCATGGTGACAAGTGTATCCGGGATGCAAACGGAGATGAGAAAACTTTCGGCAACGCTGTCCCGGCATGATGCCCTTGTACAAGAAGTGAGGGATGCCATCAAACTGCTGCAAAGAGCCAATTCTGCTATTTCCCTGAATCCGGTTTCATTTGGGCACTGCGCCACTTGCAGGTGCTGCACGGGGGAGGCCACGCCGACTTCAAAGAAGAGGACCATCGACAGCCACGTTCGAACTCCTGGAGAGGGCAAGGGTCCGTCATCCCGTCCTACTATCGACACAAAGTTCACGGTTGACCATATGCCTTTCAGATCTTCGCGGAAGGAGAAACCCGCAAGAAAGAATGTCCGGCCCCGGAAAAAATCCCAACCAAGCCCCTCGCCGGAAGTGGTTCGGTCTTATAGGATAAAGGGGTTTATTCATATCATGCATATGCTTATTCCATGAAATGTCCGTTCTAGATAGCATAATAAGGCACTTGATTCTTCCAGGTCGATTTGACTACCGAGGATGTCTGGGATAGCCCAAAATGCAGGAAAACACCTAAAGAAGGCAACAGATGCATTCCTTGGTCCACTAGGAATCAGAGCGATTACAATCCCGCTGCGAACGAGGACCTGCTCGATGGTTGGCAGGGGATGGCGATGAAACGCCCACAAATTCCCCGAGTGAGTTGTTCAATCTGTTTACAAAATACCTATTACAACCTCCACTCTAGCATGCAAAATCAGGTTTGCTGGTAGTTATTCATTCGTGACACTTTGCTTGGATTTCGCAGGCCATGAACCTTGCATTTCAGCCGCAGAACGAGATGAATCTTTCTCCAGTTGAGCTGGCCGTGGCGGCTTATGTCTTCTGCAGGGATTTTTCCCACAGGTTAGTAACATGCGGTCGTTGTTGCAATAGGTGCTTGGCGGTTGGAATGTTGTACGATAATCCCTGTCTGACATGATCGCATGGTTTCTTGACAGCGAAATACTGGTGGATGTCGGCGACTGCATAGCTAACAGGGCAGCCCTGATGACCCTTGTTCCGAGAGCGGAAGTTGTGGACGATGTACGTCCCTGTAGCGATTATCATTGTTTTTGATGAGCTAAATGGCATGCCTTTATACGAGAACTGAGTATGACACAGAGACCCTGTTCTTCATTGATATCTTTTTTCACAGCAGGTTCTAAATGTGGTCGTCCGGATGCTCACACGGACTTCAAAACAAACTCAATGGTTCCTCCCCACAAGCATCATGGTATGTTAGCTATATTCCTTTTCGAATTTGTTGAACAGTAATTGACTTGTTCGGAAGACAATGTTGATTTATTTCCCTTATTGACTTATCTCAGCAGGCCGCACTCGAAGGCCGAACGCTTACCTCAGGAACTGCCACCTCGATTCGTAACAACTACATGCGGTGCAAGGTGGACAGGGTCACGAGGGTATGTTAGCTACCTTACCCAATTAATTTCAACATTATGATTTCATTCTACGCCTCAAGTCTGATATCTTGTTCAATTTTTGTGTAGATACATCAACCCATGTGGTGTGATGGTCACTGGTATCTCATGATAATTGATGTACCCCGCATGAAACTCATTTACCTGGACTCCCTTCGAGATCCTGCCCAAGCAGAAGCAAGGAAGATCGGCATGACGCGCGTGGTGAGTATCCGTGTTTAATGCCATACTATTGGATCGTATCACTTTTATTTATAACTGTTGAGGCTGGGGTCGTAATCGTCGTCATATATTCTTCCTCCTTATGTAGGCGTTGTACCTTGAAGGGCTGACGTTGGGACAATCTTGGCTCGCTGGCAACTGTTCCGTTCGACCCAGGTTTTCCACATTTGAATTCGAAGAACCTGAACTGCCCCAGCAGGATCCCAAATCGTGAGCTACTAAGATCCCGTCAACATGGCTCGCACATGCATGCATGACTCAACAAACTTAATAGTGTGGCAACTCATGCTAAAAGTGGCAACTCCTTTAGAATGTAAACTTACTTGTTTTTTTTTTGTGGCTGTCCAACAGAATGGACTGCGGCGTGTGGGTGGCACAGTGGATGATTAGGGACCATCTGTGGCAGAATTATAGTGTGCAGGTATTTTATTCCGTCACCTGTTCATGTCATGATAGATATGTGTCTTCTTGACTGGCTATGTTTGTCGGGTTTGGTTTTTCCTGTGTTATAGAACGTCAGCAGCGCAACGCGTATGCGGTTGGCGGTAGATCTGGTGATGAAGTCGCACAACGAAATGGCTAGGGACATCGTTGCCAAAGCCGTTGCTCACTGGCAGGTGGAGGCCGAGTAGCCATCGCCCTTGAAGAAATTCCGGTCCTATACTTTTTGCGAACCCTTTTTTGGTGCATATCCAAGAACCGTGTGGCCATTTTGGAACTACCCGCAGCCCCACGTTAGATTAAACCCTGGGTTGCATACAACACTTTTGGAGTAACACGACCAATTTGTTGTTCCCAGCTGTTGAGCTTGCATAGGTAACGTTCTTCCACTTCGGAATTCTATAATGTGTCTTGGCCAATAGCTCATGTGCCTTTGAAAACGTGCAAGACCTACAGCACCATTTTGTAGGAGGACGTTCTGCAACTCTAACCATTTTGTATAAGTACCTTATGTAACTGCGACAGTCTTCTTAAGATCATATTGCCCAGGACCAAAGAATGGTCAAGTAATGTTCATATCTATTCTATTAGTAAATACCATACGCATTTTATCGGAACATTATATGAATAGATGATATACGCTTACACGATGTTTGGTTTGATAGAAAATAAGAAGGGGAAAATGGATTACAAGAGAATAGAAGGAAAATGTGTGGAAAAGATTTTCTTTCAATCACAAGCAAGAAATTTTAAACAAAATTGCTATATAGTTCTATGTCCAATACTTTCCTTAGTCATATTATGGATCACAATTATCAAGAAAAAGTATTTTGTTTTGGTTCGACCTGTAATTCTATATGAAATTACAAACGGTATCAATTTAGGGGGATTCTCTTATATAACACAACACATTATGTTTCTTTTGATACAAAATTTCTAAGAAATTAAGTGATTTTTACCAGACCGAAAATTTTCCATTTTTGGTGTTAAAAAAAATTATAGATCAAATCCAATTAACAGACATTAATATAAATTTAGTGTTAACATGTTATTGTATTAAAAATTTAAATTTAAATATGATACGTATTAGATAATTAAATTTAGTCAAATATATAAAATTATAATGTTTTATACTATTTATAAAAGACTATAAAACAGGAATAAATAAAAACATTTGTTTTTTATTTTATGATAAAGGTATTAATGTAAATTTATACTAATGTGATTTTATCTCTTCTCACTTTTCTTTTCTTCTAAACAAAAGAAAAAACTTCCTCTATTATCTTTCCTTCTAGTTTCTATTCATCAAAACAACACACAAAGAACTCAAATTTTGCTTCCATTTACTGTTATCTTATTTTATTTCCTTCCATTTTCTTGCAAAAATCCAAACAGACCCTTACGGAAAGAAAAATTATTTAACTCTATAGTTGTTTTTTAAAGAAATGTATAGTGAAGTGGACCACGGCTGACTTCACATCTAAAAAAAAATAACTTAAATACGAGTTAGTTAATGGGTGCAAGGTTTTTACAGATATTTTATTTTGCACAAACAATGCTAACAACGAAGTTAGCCCGGGGGTTGTGACGACCATTCCTTATTCTGAGATCGCATCCTCGGACCCTTGCTTTTACATTATGGGACCCGCCAAAAAAGGCCCAAAATAAAATGAACCTTATACGTGGCCCATCAGACCTAGCGTTTGCTCATGGCCCGTTTGCAACAGTACATGCTAAATGGATTTGTTCCATGGAAGCCCAAACATTAATACCCAATAATGTCAGCACAAAAAGGACATCGATGCATTTTACCGAAAAAAAAAGACATCTATGCAACCTACAGCTAAGATATTCCAAATATCAACACCAAGAAATTCATTCAAGTTCGAGCCTAAATTTACTCAAACAAGTTCAACTTCAAAGCCTACAGGAACTCAGACAAAGCCTTCAGCAGCCAGTCCTTCTACTGAAAAAGCAGATTCTCCATCTTTATCAACGAAGCAAAAAACATCATGTGGCCATAATTATGCAGACAATGGGAGATACGAACATAGTGAGAAACTGAGTATAGGCCAAGCTATTCCGGAGACAAAATTAAACAAACCCAACTAGAACCTCAAATAATGCTTCAATTTGTCACCAGCAAGACACTAGAAATCTAGTTACAATAAATCAGAAAAACAGAGCACACACTAGTGAAATCTACAGCTTCCACTTAGCAACACATACCTTACCGAAAATAATAACTTTTTGCAAGACACAAAGTATTCGGTATGTGTTATCCCCCAGCTTAACATCAAGTACCACGCGTGGGAAATCCCCCCTGCATATTGCTCGACGAGCGACGACCCATCACATTCTGTTCAACATGAAAAGGCACATGGTTTAGTGGACAGGTCCGAGCTGCTAATACATCCAAAGACAAAATATTGGAGTACATCTCAGGAGAACCCCGTACCTGGAGCAGCCACCGTTCAAACAAGTCCTCATTCATAGCCCTCATCGGAGTCGACATACTCCCGTGCCCTTCGTGCGGCGGCGGATCGCTTTGGTGCCCGGAGCAAGGTTGGGATGCATAGAATTGGTGGATGTGTTGGCCCCCAAGGAAGAAGTTCCCCCCACTTCCCCCGCCACAAAACGGAGGACGCCAACATGGACTACCTCTCCGACTCACCATGGAGGATGTATTTGCCGCTGAGCTAGACACGTTATTTAGACCAGCTTCGCCATGAGCCGATGTTTGATCCTGCAAGCATGTAGGCTATTTTAGATTCTGTGAAAAATATAATCCGCTAGGCCCAAAAATAATACATGTAATTAAGTTCAACAAGTAGGATACAGCAAAATCTCCCATTTTCATGTTCACTTAAAACGAGTTAACATTTCTACCTTAATTTCTTTACTTATCTCAAGATATACCACCGTTCCAATCACGATACATATTACTCAAATGACATGCTACCGGACTAGAACTTACAGTGTTCGTGAAACATCGCATCCTGAACAACAGTTTGACAAGCACTATCCCCCAACACTGGTACACGTAGCTATTTATTATTCTGTTGGGCACATGGAAGGTTCAAACAACTCCTACCCACAAATAACATCACAGATGGTCCTTTAACTCAGGGATTATAGACAAATTCAAGACTTTCGAAAGATTTCATCCAACTAAAAAGAAAAGATTTCATATTCCATGTTAGGGAAATTTCCTATTTATTATTATTTAAATTATTTATTAACTTAAGAAGTCTTTCTTTGATTATTATATTAAAATTTTTCTGATTAGAAGAAAATTGGTGTATACGAATAATTCTAAAAAGTGAAATAAAAAAATGAAATAGAAGAAAATATACAAAAAAAGGTATAGGAAGTTTAGGAGTAGTATTTTTTACCAACCCCATATTTTCTGCTTTTTCCCATATGTTAGTTTTTTTTTCAATTTTTGTTTTGAAATTCGTTATGTGTCTTATTTAGTATAGTCTTTCACAAGGCATCTACCTAATTATTTCAGTGTAAAACAACACTAAGGTTTGCGGTGTGATCTGATCCACGAAACTAATTCCACAATTGCACACAGAGGTGAAACCTGAGAAGCAACACATTCATTTGGGCCTAATGATGTTTCCTTATATTACCTCATACGCATGACCGAGCTCGGTCGGAAGAGACGCTGAAGCGGCTGCAGAGCCGTCATGCGAACCGTTGCCATCCGTGGGGGAGACCCCATTACCAATCCCGGACACCCCTCGTGCACAGTACCCGCTGCATGTCCTCTTGGTATGCCCGGGTGTGCCACATTTGGTGCAGCAACGCCTCTTCCCTCGCACGTCGGGTTGACTACATTGGTCGAACTCCTTCTTCCTCTTAGGGGCACCTTTTGTTCTTGCCACAACCGGGTCCTTCATCGCTTTCCACCCCGACATACCTGGCTGACCACCTGCCCTTTCATAAACTCTGTGACGTAGCTTATCTATTAGACTCGCGATGCTCTCCTTAGCGAATTCGAAGTCTTCACGCTCATCCGAACCAAGTCTTGCGACCAAGCTTGTGGCCGAAGAAAGTGCCGCATACCTAAGCATGCGACCTTCATCTCCAGGTCTCATTGTCACCGGCATCCGTCTGGAATCCTTTGCATCCTTGCACCATCTTCTAAGAATAAGGCTGTCCGGTATTTGTTCCAAACCCTCGTATTTCATCACGCAGAATATGTGACTACATGGAATACCCTCACTATTCCACATCGAACAGTCGCACTGAATTTTCTTGTCATCTGGGTCGAACAAAACCTTGTGAATCCTACCAGGCGCGCCCATCCTTGAAAACTTGTAGACAACCGTGGTGCTGATGCTGTCTCTCCCACGAAACAGCAAGGTTGCAACACCCTTGATTTGTTTCTTGACCTCTCTAAAAACTGCTCGAGTGTACAGTTTCGATGCAAAAAGCTCGATAGAGTCAAGCCCGGTTGTTAACACGGGGCTGTAGTACGTAGAATAGAACTGCGCCGTGACTTCGTTGTTTCGATAAACCTTTACAACGCGATCTAAGCTGTGCACCAGCTCCAAAATGCTATCAGTGGATTTCAGGAACCCCTTTATGTATGCGTTAATCCCCTCACACCTTGAGGTTGTTCTGTATCCCGCACAGAAAGTGCCCCGGAGATATGATGTTGCCCAACTTTCTTTAACCTCGTATGTTTGTTGAACCCAACTATTATTTTGTAGGCCAAGTGACTCCACCGCCGTCTTCCAATATTCCTCGAAGTCCTCCACCTCGAAGTTCGCATACATAGCCTTCTTAAAAACCTTTCGGAACTCCGTATCCTTAACCCGCTGAACACAGTTTTTCTCCAAGTGCCACCCACACAGCCGGTGCCTAGCTGCCGGGAACACCTCCGCGATGGCTGCGCGCATCGCTTTGTCCCCATCCGTGACAACAACACACGGAGTCTTCTCTCCCATTACATCTACAAGATTTAACAGCAGCCACCGGTAAGTACGAACTTCCTCATCCTCCAGGAGCGCAAATCCAAAAATGGTTGTCTGTTTATGGTGATTTGACCCAGAGAACACTACAAGCGGTTTCTTGTACTTATTAGACCGATACGTCGAATCAAAGGCCATAACATCACCAAATAACTGATAGTCAGACATCATCTCACCGTCGACCCAGAAAAGGCTCCCCAGCCGATCATCGGCAGTTCGCGTGTAACGTGCTACAATCGTCATGTCGGCATTCGCCTTGCCCTCCAAGTAACTGATCGTTGCTGCAGCATCGCCATCACTGATTCGGGCCAGCCTTTGACCATGTATATAATTATACAAATCACGCTTTGTAAATCGCAGCATTCCATACCCTCCAGATTGACCAGCCATGTAAGCCATTATCTTCGCAGTTGGTATACCAAATTGCTTCATGCTATCAACTTGTGCTTTGTCACCATTACTCATCGAGCGATGGCTAGGTAGGAGGTGTGAAAACATGGCCGGAGCAAGCTCGTGGTTGTGCTCATCGAAGATGGTCCTGACCTTCCACACACTGCGTTGCACATCATAGAAAATCTTCAACTTCGCCTTGCAGTCGGTTCGACTCTCCAACCTCTCCTCCCTAACTCGCTCAGGACGATCATAGTGCTTAGCATGTTTGGTGCCCTGTCGATGGCAGAAAAAGTCTCTCCTGACCAAAACCCCGTCGACACGCCCCACATCGCCCTTGCGGACCCCGAAACCCCTCATTCTAGCAAACTCCTTGTAAGCAAGATAGGCATCCTCCTCCCCGACAAACTCTCTGCCCATAAAATCCTCTGCGACAACTGGGCGACTTTTCCCATCATCCCCGGCATGACTGGCACCACCTGAGAAGTTACCATTTTCATCTTCTCTGCATCCTGTTGGGTCACCTTCCTCACCAACGCAGCGCTCACCACCTTCATCCTCGTCCCCTTCTTCGTCACTCGCATAATAACAGCCACGGTCTCCATCGGAGCTGTTGTCATCCGAGTCTTCCAATTCAGCTCCAAAAATCCCATTGAAATCCATCGGACTTATCGGTTCACAGTTCTAGCCTGAAAACATGAAAGTGTGCAACAGGTTACGGTCAACCACTCCGCCCATGAAACTTCTACACAAATTATACTGCAGATTTTAAAAAGCCAAACAACCATGAACACACACCACTGTAACGGACAACACCCTAACGTCTTATGCAAAATCAACTACATCATAAGCCCGGGACATCCGTTTCCCTCACGAATAGATATTCCCTTCAAGAAATGTCCTCAAAGATCTTCCTCTATCATCATTAACAAATGCGAAAAAAGGAGCTTCAGATTCAAGTTCTGACAAATGAATGAAAATTATTTCCATCACGACAAGGAAATCTCATGTTGACTTCTAATCCTATTATATTTTCCATGAAATATTACAGACACAACACCTCAACCTGAAATACGTTCATAACCCTATCATAACAGCCCTGTTACAGATGAACTTTGCAATTGCACTCCTAATCACTACAGCAGCCAATGATTACTAACACCAATCCGCAAGGGTTACATAGTTTCTCGACTGGTAAATTTTAAGAACATTGCCAATGGCATACCTCGTCTCAAAGTTACAACACAGGATATTCTGTTTCAACATACACACAAGTTTGGGTTTTTAAATGACTTCATATTCTGAAAGTATTTAGGAAAATTCAATAATATTTATTGCTGAGTTATGAATCAGTGTGACAGAAAAATCCATTAGCTGCAGAGAATTTCAGAACCTCTTCCGTATAACAATACCACTATCTAACTATAAACAGCCAAGGACATCTTAATGAAAATGTTGATGCATTTAACAGCTTGCACCTACAACAGCTACGGGTTCCCTTAGGGGCTACGAACAATAAAGGGATGGTGGCAGCAATAGAAATAAAAGGGACACCTCCAAAATCCAATCAGTGAAGACGTATGATAGACATAAATTGAAGGGTTTCTTACTTAAATAAATTTTGTAGAACCCAAATTTAATGGGTTCCCCTGAAATGAGATATGCAACGTGATTACCCTCTTCCTATGATTATATAAATCGTCCTAGACTGTGTAGGATTAAATAAAACGTACACCATTTCAGCCTGGAACGATTAATGCATGATCTGGTAAGGGAAACAAAGGGTAAATCGTGCCAGGGTCCCTAGAGTTAAAAGGAAAACGTAAATCGTCCGGACTGATAGGTTTAACATGTTGTCGGGCTAAACCTCATTGGGCTGCCACGATTTACACACAAATGAACCCTACTCACCCTGGCACAATTTATGTATAATAGGATACTTTTACTTTTAATATTTTAATTTAAATTAAATCCAGTTAAATATTAACTTAAAAAAAAAACTTATAATTTCATTATTAAGAATAAATTAAATTAAAAAAAAGGCATACTAGCAACCTATAATAAAAAGAGTACTAAATTTTAATGTATACATTTAAGGTTATTTTTTTAAAAATCATGTCGAAAGGTGTTAAAAAATATAATTTAAAATAAAATAAGTTCATAATGCTTTGAATAACATGAATTTAAGTTTCTATGAAATTTCTAGTATTCATTGTTGATATGATTTTTTTTAATCAATTCTGTTCATACATATTTTTTATAAAATTTTGTTTGTCATTCTGTAAAAACTTTAATTTATGTTACTCAAGTCCACATAAATTTAACTTATGCAAAATTATATTTTTTAACACCCTCTGACATTTTTTTAAAAGAAAAAACTTAAATTTATCTATTAAACTTTAGTGCTCTTTTATTATAATTTATCAGTATTTCTTTTAATTTAATTTAATCTTCTCAATAAAATCAATCATTGAAATTATAAAAAGTATATTTTTATATCTTAAGTTAAAATTTAAATAAATATAATTAAAATTAAAATATTATAAGTAAAAATACCCTATTATACAACCATCACTCTATAGTAAGAGTGTTAACGAAGCTACTAAGAAGCCTAATTTCTTACGTCTTACCCTAAACTACATATACCCTAAGTCATTAAACCCACCATGGCACAAGGTCTTCTTTCAAAATTATTCTATATTGCATATTAAGCATATACTATATGATCCAACACACTATATGATCTAACATACTAAGGTAGTTAACTTTGCCATGCAATCAACTCAACAACATTACAAGCATAAATCTTCCCAACCCAGTAAGTCAGTAACACGTGAATCGCGCCAGGGTATGTAGGGTCTCCTTTGTGTGTAAATCGTGGCAGAGCAATGAGGTTTAACCCAACAACATGTTAGCCTCGAACGATTTACGTTCTCCTTTTAATTCTAGGGACCCTGGCACCATTTACCCTTTGTTTCCCTTCCCAGTTCCAGCCTGAAATGGTTTACGTTTTATTTAATCCTACACAGACTAGGACGATTTATATAATAATAGGAAAAGGGTTATCATGTTATAGATCTCATTGGATATCAGTAAATTTGGGTTCTATAAAATTTATTTAAGTAAAAAATCCTAAATTGAAAGAATTGCATTGGCGTGGGAGCTTTCTGCAGGTCCCCTGCCAGAGTAGTCATAATCGTGTAGCAAGTAGGATGTTCGGCTTACTCCGGAAAGGAGCAAAGCTTCATTTGATTCCATAGGATGTTTTCCAATCCCCAATCACATGCCTGGAACAATAACCATGTCTAACCCCTATTGGACTATTGGTCCAGTAGACGAAAATCAGACACCTTCAACTATTTTCCGATCCTGATTGGTGAGCCGGATTCATCAAACATCAAGACATCACAACGACAGACATTCTACTTATGTATGAACCTATACTATCATTTGTTTTCAATAAAAAATTGATAATCCACGGCGCAGAAATCTGTCCCTAGCCTAATAGATTTTGAATCTAAATCACAAAATTTAAACTCCTAATTCCCTTTTCGGTGTTCTCTCCATGCGAACATGGCCCCATCTATATCCTCAGACTACAATTAAAGTACAAAACCCACAGCAGTAAAACCTATCACATTATGCACAAATTTACAAATAAATTCAAATAAAGGAATGAAAATACAACACACCTGACTTTGAACTGTATCAGTGTCCACCTAACGCGAGAACCCAAATCGGGGGAGAAGTGACAATCTTCAGATAAAAACTGAGATCTGACAGGAAATGCGTTGTTTCAGCGGCAGAGTTTTGTTTCCTTGGACCTTCCACAACCTACTTTTCCGTGGAACGGCGGCCGGATCTCCGCATCAGACGGCACGTACGGCTCACTGCATCCTTCAGCGTGGGGACCTCGCGCAAGGATGTCGTCCTACCCCTCGGCCTCAGATCACACGCACCCACGTCCCCCGCTGGACACCACGGCTGCAACACCACCTCAGACCTCCGCTGCGTCCGTGCTACGGCGCCCAGACCTACGCAACTGACGCCGGCAACGAGATTCACGGAAGCAGACGCGAGAGCCCCGTTTGCTACGGCCAAAGTGGGTAGGGCTTTCGTTGCGATCCTAGTGCTGCCAACTGTTTCCTTTTCCCCCAGTAAGTCAGAAACATTTTTTTTGGAAATTGACCCGCAAGTGTTTTTTTCAAAGCCCACAGCCACAATGACCCACCATCAAATCCAGTCCTCATTCCATATCTCTTCGACTCGGCTCACCACTAGTAAGCCTTCTGAGCTTACATCAAATCTCACACCCTCAAAGCCTTCTCCGTTATAAATTAAACGTCACACGTGTCCACTTCCAGCCACAAAAAACAAATTCTCTGTACGCTTTTCTCAATTTACATCTGTACACTAGTCTTCCCCCTTCCTTTATCGTTGTTTAATAATAAGTGTATTTGTATTCTTAAAGCTAAATTGGAAATTATGTTCTTCTTTATTTCGAGAAGATTGCATCCCTCAACCAGGACTTATGGTGAAAAGTTTGTAGATGGGAAAAATCACACTTTATTTATTAGCATGCATTGTAATTTGGCTTTTTTGTTTTTTGTGTCTAGATTTAACTTCTACCATACCAACTAGCTACATATTTTGTTGTGTTTTTGTTGTTGACTTTTGTCAGTGGATTAATATTTTGTAGTATATTAACTAAATATTATCCGTGTGATGACTTAAATTTTTTTTGGTGATAGTATTAAAAAGTAAATATTTAAACTTATGTTATTGTCGAATTTTCGTATGAACAGATGATAAAAACTTGTTCTTGAATATCTTTCTACAAAATCTTTCATATGATAGAAAATTAAAAATTTCTGGAGACCAAATAAATTTATGTGGTAAAAAAAGTTAAACGCTAGTTAGGAGTAAGAAAACAATATAGCACATAGGAGTTGGAGAAAGCACAAATGTTGAGTAATCTTATATATGTTGTAAAATAAAGGATATATAAAATAAAGATGTATAAATAGAAGACTCTATTATTAATTAGCTCAATAATTTTTATATATATATAATAATATTATATGTTGTAGTGTGTATATATATACAAAGATAAGAAAAAGTATTAAAAATAAAGAGAGAGAGAATTGCATTTGATACTATCTCAATATAATAAAGATAGTTAATATTGCTATTAATATTATATGTAAAGAGTAATAGAAAATAGAATTTAAAATACTTATAAAATAAAAGAAGAGAAAGACTTGTAATAGAAATATAAGGAGAAGAGTATTTGATTGTAACATAAAGAGAGAATAAATTTCTTATTACTTGCTTTTCATTGAAAAGAGAGAGAGAAAGAAATAGAAACAGACTTTATAATAATATGAAAGAAGAGAAAAGTAGGAATATTTGTTATTGCTGTGTGTAAAAGCATACGAGGATGCTTGCTATTTATATATGAAGAATGATACCACTTTCAACTTTCATTTATTTCAATTTGTCTTGTAAATGGATTCATTTAGTCTTGAGAATGAAATCCACCTAAGCCTTGCGTGGTCCATGGTCATCCACTTTTATCACAACACTCCCCCTTGGATGACCATTTAGGATTATTGCCTCGTTAAAACCTTACTAAAGAAAAACCCAGTGGGAAAAAAACCTTAGTGAAGGAAAAAGAGTACAATATCCTTTAGTGATAGGGACTGCCTCATTAAAAACCTTGTCAAGAAAAACCCAATGGGAAAAAACCTGACCAAGGGAAAAAGAGTACAGTCTCCCCCTCTTGCCGACATCATTTAATGTCTCGAAATCGGCGCATTCCAATCTCATGTACCAATCTTTCAAAGGAGGATTTTGGGAGTGACTTTGTAAATAAATCTGCCAGATTGTCACTTGAACGGATCTGTTGGACATCAATTGTCCCTTGATTTTGAAGGTCATGAGTGAAGAAGAATTTGGGAGAAATATGCTTTGTTCTATCACCTTTGATGTATCCTCCCTTAAGTTGAGCAATGCATGCTGTATTATCTTCAAACAGGACAGTTGGAGCTATCTTATGATCAATCAGTCCACATGATAATAGAATATATTGAATCAGATTCCTCAGCCAAAAACACTCGCGACTAGCTTCATGAATCGCCAGTATTTCAGCATGATTAGAGGATGTTGCAGCAATCGTCTGTTTCGTGGACCTCCAAGATATAGCTGTACCACCATATGTGAACAGGTATCCTGTTTGAGATCTCCCTTTATGTGGATCAGACAAGTATCCAGCATCTTCATAGCCAACTAGTTGTGACTTGGATCCATAGGGATAAAGCAATCCCATATCAACCGTTCCATGAAGATATCGAAAAATTTGTTTGATTCCACTCCAATGTCTTCTGGTTGGAGAGGAACTATACCTTGCTAGTAAATTCACCGCGAATGATATGTCAGGTCGCGTATTATTAGCAAGATACATTAGTGCTCCAATGGCACTAAGATATGGTACTTCAGGACCAAGGATATCTTCATTTTCTTCTTTAGGACGGAATTGATCCTTTTTCACATCCAAAGATCTTACGATCATTGGTGTACTTAATGGATGTGACTTATCCATATAAAATCTTTTCAAGATCTTTTCTGTGTATGTTGTTTGATGAATAAAGATCTCGTCTTTTATATGCTCGATCTGCAGGCCGAGACAAAATTTAGTCTTTCCAAGATCTTTCATCTCAAAATCTTCTTTTAGAGTTTTTATAATTGTTGGAATCTCTTCAGGAGTCCCAATGATATTTAAATCATCAACGTACACAGCAATTATAACGAATCCAGATGCAGATTTCTTTATGAAAACACATGGGCAGATATCATCATTCTTGAATCCGTTTTTGGCCAGATACTCAGTAAGACGATTATACCACATTCGTCCAGATTGCTTTAGACCATATAAAGATCTTTGCAATTTGACTGAGTATAACCCTTGCGAATATTCATTGGATGGTTTAGATATCTTTAATCCTTCAGGGACTTTCATATAGATATCCCGATCTAATGAGCCGTATAAATAGGCTGTTACCACATCCATTAAATGCATATGCAGTTTATGATATGCAGATAAGCTGACCAAATAACGCAAAGTTATCGCATCCACTACAGGGGAATACGTTTCTTCATAATCTATACCGGGCCTTTGTGAAAAACCTTGTGCCACAAGTCGGGCTTTGTAGCGCACCACTTCATTTTTCTCATTTCGTTTTCTCACAAATACCCACTTATATCCAACAGGTTTTACATCTTCAGGTGTACGGACTACAGGTCCAAAGACTTCACGTTTTGCAAGTGAGTCTAATTCAGCCTTCATGGCTGCTTCCCATTTTGGCCAATCATTTCTTTGTCGACATTCTTCAACTGATCTTGGCTCAAGATCTTTACTTTCATGCATGATATCTAATGCCACATTATATGCAAATATTTCATTGACAATTGTCTTATTTCGGTCCCATTTCTCTCCTGTAAAGACATAATTTATCGAGATCTCGTCATTTTCACAATTTTCAGGTACCTGAACGTCTTCTGGCGTTATATCAGAATTTTGGACAACTGCAGGTGTCTTTACTATGTCTTTTTCAACAGGAATATTATTTACCTCTTTTCTCTTTCGAGGATTTTTGTCTTTGGAACCGACAGGCCTGCCACGCTTCTGGCGTGAATTTGCTTCAGTGGCTACTTGTCCTACTGGGACATCAATTCGAATGGGGCATTTTCCGCTGGTATATAAGATTTGGTAATCCTCTTTGTATCGGAAAATGCATCAGGCAATTCATTTGCTACTCTTTGCAAATGTATAATCTTTTGAACTTCCAGTTCACATTGCCCTGATCGAGGATCTAAATGCATCAAAGATGATGCATTCCAATTAAGCTCCTTTTCAGGAAGCTTCTTCTCTCCCCCTAATGTTGGAAATTTTGATTCATCAAAATGACAATCCGCAAACCGGGCTTTAAATACATCTCCAGTTTGTATCTCAAGATACCTCACTATAGAGGGAGAATCATATCCAACATATATTCCCAATTTTCTTTGGGGTCCCATTTTGGTGCGATTAGGTGGTGCAATGGGAACATATATCGCACACCCAAATATTCTTAAATGGGAAACATTTGGCTGCTGGCCAAAAGCTAATTGCATAGGAGAGAACTGATGATAACTCGTTGGCCTTAAACGAATAAGTGCTGCGGCATGTAAAACAGCATGCCCCCAAACCGTGGTTGGGAGATTTGTTCTCATAAGTAAGGGTCTAGCAATTAATTGGAGGCGTTTAATAAGTGATTCTGCTAACCCATTTTGTGTGTGAACATAAGCTACTGGATGTTCAACACTTATTCCATTAGCCATACAATAAGCATCAAAAGCTTGGGAAGTAAATTCACCAGCATTATCAAGACGAATTGCTTTAATTGGATTTTTTGGAAATTGTGCTTTTAATCGAATAATTTGAGCCAATAATCTCGCAAATGCCAGGTTGCGAGAAGATAATAAGCACGCATGTGACCATCTCGAAGATGCGTCTATCAGGACCATAAAATATCTAAAAGATCCACATGGTGGATGAATAGGTCCACATATATCACCTTGAATCCTTTCTAGGAATTCAGGGGACTCAAATCCAATCTTTACTGGTGATGGTTTTAAAATTAGCTTTCCCTGAGAACATGCAGCACAACAAAATTCACTAGTTTTAAGAATCTTCTGGTTCTTTAGTGAATGTCCATGAGAGTTTTCAATAATTCTTCTCATCATGGTTGTTCCCGGATGACCCAATCGGTCATGCCAAGTTATGAATTCATTTGGGCTAGTAAACTTCTGGTTTACAGTGGCATGTGATTCAATTGCACTAATCTTGGTATAATACAACCCAGATGAAAGTGAGGGTAATTTTTCTAATATAACTTTCTTATTTGAATCATGAGTTGTGATACATAAATACTCATGATTTCCCTCATTCATCGTCTCAATATGATATCCATTTCGGCGAATATCTTTGAAACTCAACAAGTTTCTCAGAGACTTAGTAGATAATAGTGCATTGTTTATTATAAATTTTGTTCCTCCAGGAAACAAAATTATAGCTCTTCCGGAGCCTTCTATCACATTGCCTGAGCCAATAATAGTGTTAACATATTCCTCTTTTAGCACAAGATGGGTAAAATATATATCACTTTTGAGAATAGTGTGCGAACTTGCACTATCCGCAAGGCATACATCTTCATTACATATCCTTGCCATTCTCTTCAAAAACAAATAATAATAAAATGAGTAGTATGCACAATTAAATTGAATACTTGATCAAAATTATTTTCCTAAAAAAAAACACTGTACATAAAATAATGTCATATACTGAAATTTTATTTTAAAATTTGACACATTTAATAATTTTAAAATTCATATTAATATTTCATTATTTATGTACATCACATTTGAAACTTAAATACATAGAAAATAAAACTTAACAATAAGTTCTTTACATTATTTATTTACATATATACTTCACAATCCCACATATTAAACTATTCCATCATTGATCAGATGACCAATATTTCCTTCAGGGTCCTCAAAGAAATCAGATACATCATAATGAGTGGTGGAATTCTCAGCATCGTTTGAAACAAAATTTGTTTCCTTTCCTTTGTCATTCTTTTTCAAAGATGCCTGGTAAAGATCGACTAGGTGCCTTGGGGTACGACAGGTACGTGACCAATGACCCTTTCCACCACAACGGAAACACTTCTCCTCGGTTGATTTATTCTGCCCGATATTCCTTTCTTTATCCCACTTCTGGTGAGATCCTCTCTTTTGAACATAATTCTTTTTCCTTCCATAATTTTTCTTGTTATTAAAAGCTTGCCATTTACCTCTTCTGGGGTAATGATTTGCCGCATTTACTTCAGGAAATGGGGCGGCGCCAGCTGGGCGCGCTTCATGATTTTTCAATAACAACTCATTGTTGCGTTCGGCAACAAGAAGGCAAGAAATTAACTCAGAATATTTTTTAAACCCTTTCTCTCGATACTGCTGCTGCAGGAGCACATTCGAGGCATGGAAGGTTGAGAAAGTTTTCTCCAACATATCATGATCAGTTATTTTTTTCCCACACAATTTCATTCGTGAGGTGATTCGAAACATTGCAGAATTATATTCATTTATAGATTTAAAATCTTGTAAACGCAAATGCGTCCATTCATATCGGGCCTGAGGAAGTATTACCGTTTTCTGATGATTATACCTTTCTTCAAGGTCTTTCCAAAGATCTGCAGGATCTTTTAATGTGAGATATTCATTTTTCAATCCTTCGTCAAGATGACGACGGAGAAAAATCATGGCTTTGGCTTTATCCTTCTGGGATGCATTATTTTCAGCCTTAATGGTATCTCCAAGATCCATTGAATCAAGATGGATTTCAGCATCTAGTATCCATGATAAATAATTGTTTCCAGATATATCAAGAGCATTGAATTCAAGATGAGAGAGCTTCGACATAATGAAAATATTACCTGAGTCTTCCTAAAAATTTGATCAGAGTCTCGTGCTGATAACGTGTTGTAAAATAAAGGATATATAAAATAAAGATGTATAAATAGAAGACTCTATTATTAATATAATTAGCTCAATAATTTTTATATATATATAATAATATTATATGTTGTAGTGTGTATATATATACAAAGATAAGAAAAAGTATTAAAAATAAAGAGAGAGAGAATTGCATTTGATACTATCTCAATATAATAAAGATAGTTAATATTGCTATTAATATTATATGTAAAGAGTAATAGAAAATAGAATTTAAAATACTTATAAAATAAAAGAAGAGAAAGACTTGTAATAGAAATATAAGGAGAAGAGTATTTGATTGTAACATAAAGAGAGAATAAATTTCTTATTACTTGTTTTTCATTGAAAAGAGAGAGAGAAAGAAATAGAAACAGACTTTATAATAATATGAAAGAAGAGAAAAGTAGGAATATTTGTTATTGCTGTGTGTAAAAGCATAGGAGGATGCTTGCTATTTATACATGAAGAATGATACCACTTTCAACTTTCATTTATTTCAATTTGTCTTGTAAATGGATTCATTTAGTCTTAAGAATGAAATTCACCTAAGCCTTGCGTGGTCCATGGTCATCCACTTTTATTACAACAATATAAATGATATGTTGTAGGTAAATTTTGATGGTAGTATAAATATAAATTATAAAAGAAATAAATAAATAAAGAAAGAAAAAAGTGGGAAAAGAAAACTTATCCTATCTATGGATGAAATTATTGTGCAGTGTGTGGAGTGAGTGATAGACATGGCAGTTTCAGCTTCTCTAATTCCGGTATCATCCACCACCACGACTTCGCTTGCATTCGCATTTCCGTCTCTTGCTTGTCCATTCAAGGTGGCCACCTGTTCTCTTCATTACCGCTCTCTCTGTCTCCTTTCACTCCATGCTCATGTATTTCATGCCTTCAACTTGCAGGGATCCCTCAAGAAGTTGAACTCCACACCATGCGGCTACACGGCAACGCTCAGGGTGCAGCTCAGAAGACCCCTCTCGGTAGTGAACAAGGCGGCTTCTGCCCCTGCCCCTGCGGCGGGGACTTCGAGCGTGCGGTTCAGGCTTGACAACCTGGGCCCGCAACCGGGTTCGAGGAAGAAGGCGAAGAGAAAGGGAAGAGGCATATCGGCGGGGCAAGGCGCAAGCTGTGGTTTTGGGATGAGGGGTCAGAAGTCACGGTCTGGCCCCGGCGTCAGGAAGGGTTTCGAGGGTGGTCAGATGCCCCTTTACCGTCGAATCCCCAAACTTCGAGGAATTGCTGGCGGTATGCTATTATGTTCAAATTTTAAAAGCTTTATGTTTTATTTCTACAGAATAGGGGCTTCTAGATTGGATTTCATTAGATTATGACCTGAACCTCACAGAGATATTCAAGGCAATTTTGTCATTTCTGCAATGCAATTATTGCAACTTAGATGAGGGCTACAAGAAACAGTAAATTATGATTGCCATGTATAGCTTAATCGGTAACATGGTGAACTTTAGTGCATGTTTGGGCGCCATTATTTTGTTAAAAAAAAAAAGATTTTTTTCAATGAAAAAGATCTTTTTTTTTTTTATTTTTTAACGTGTTTGGCAAATTTCTAGTAGTAAAAGTAAAAGTACTAGTAAAATTAAAAAAAGATCTTTTTTGAAAAGTTGTAATTTACATCTTTTCTTAAAAAAAAATTTTTCCCTAAAAAAAGATGTTTTTCATGTAATAAATAAACAAAAAAGTACTTTTATATTGTTATACCCAAACATAATTGATAGATAAAAAGACCTTTTTACATGAGATATCCAAACATAAAATTACTTTTACTTTTCTATAAGATCTTTACAAAAAAGATAACTCGAAAAAAGATCTTTTATTAAAAGCTCACCCAAACAAACCCTTAATCCGACATGGTAATTAAACAATAGAGAAAAGTATTAATGTATCACTACTAGATAGAGTGTAATGCTAGATTGTTCACTTCTGTTGGTAGACCAATAATCTAGTGGTTGGTCTTCGCCTAACAAGGAAGGTTATTTCCGGTGATGTGCTGCATCGAGTTTTTCTTTCTAGCTGAAAATAAAATCCTACTTAAGACTTAAGAGAACTGCTATATACTGGTTTCGTATGCACTGTTTATGTCTAGCTGTGTGGTTCTACCTTCATGGCTCATAACCTTTTCTGGAGTTGGCCATACTGCGCCTGGTTCCTACAACCGGATCATGATTTAATCATTGCTATCATGATGTTATAGTATCTAATAAGGGAAGCAAGTCTTCTTGCATAAGATAATTTGCATGTGCATGTATCTCTTCCGGAACCATTTTTTGATGCCCCTTTTCCTCCCTTCTCTTCTCTTTTGATAAGGTATGCGTGCTGGGCTACCAAAATATGTCCATGTAAATCTGAGGGACATAGAGGATGCTAGATTTAAGGATGGTGAAGAGGTGTCTCTTGAAACTCTAAAGGAGAAGGGTGTGATTAATCCATCAGGAAGAGAAAGGAAACTTCCTTTGAAGGTACAGATCATGTATTGATTCAATTGCATATAAATCATGTGGCATATTTTTCTCTTACTTTCCCTTCTTGATGATTATTTTCGTAATGAGTTAGGGTATTAGGATATATGATCTTGAACAGCAAATGAGGATGCCACATTTTCTTAGCACAATCTACCATAAAAGAACTATAATGCTTAGAGTAAATTTCCTTGAAATTTCCAGATGTTCTTGGATCAGACTCATGTTTAATAGATTTGTCTATAAAGTCAAATTTTAAATGACATTTTAGTGGACATGTCAATGACCTGAAACTCTAAATATGAAATATCCTTCCCCTATCCAAATCTATCTTTGATAGGAGACCAAACACTTGAAAAAGATTGATATTGAAATAATGAGATCTAATGACATTTCTGTCACTGCACAGTGAATTATTAAAGGATCATTTTCTACAGAAGGCAACAAAATTTGGATGAACCAACTGTATTTTCACATTGACATTGCTTTCAATAATATTTTGAAGAAGCCATTTGAAATAACTCTAGTAATTAACTTCTATTCTTCTAAAAGCATATTGGCTAGTGTTTAGGGACTGAAACTATAGCACATGGAGCACCATGCATTTGTTGATTAAATTCTAGCGTATTCATATCTGTAATATGCAAATGCTTTTCTGGTTTCCCAAGAAGCACACCTTTGCAACAAGTGTATTTAAGAAATCCTTTGCTTCGAGTTAATGATGCAGTGAATTTAACTTCTTAAGGTCCAGCATCTTGTTTTGACTTTTGATAGATCAACAACCTGTACAAAGTATCTGAGATAGAGATTACCAAAGAACAAAGAAAATAATGTGTTGCAAACTTGTGCTTTTGTTTCAGATTTTAGGTGAAGGAGAGCTTAGTAAGAAGTTGACATTTAAAGCCCGTGCTTTTTCAACATCCGCAAAGGAGAAACTAGAGAGTGCTGGTTGTTCCCTCACTGTGCTGCCTGGCCGTAAGAAATGGGTTAAGCCATCTGTTGCTAAAAACCTTGCGCGTGCTGAAGAATACTTCGCCAAGAAGCGAGCTGCTGCAGCTGCATCTGAACCAGCTTCCGCATGAAGTTGAAACATTCATGTGCATCACATGTAGAAATCTTGTAAGGTGAAAAGTAGTTTCATAGGAACCACCACATGTTTCACGTACTTTGGTATCTACATTTAGTTATTTTTCATAGGAACCATCACATTTAGTTATTTTTCTACATAAAGGCCGTAATTCTTTGTTCATTTTGCATTGTAATGTATTGTTATGCAAATTCAGTAATTCAATGTTGTATACCTCTTTAAATTTTGTCCAGCCATCACCGATTTAGCTTTGAAAAGTATAAAGCATTTTTAAAAAGGAAAATGTAAGGTTTTTTTTTTAAATCATTGATTCAGGGTTAAAGGTTGGGGGGTTGTAGCCTGTTTAGTTTCATAATAATATAAATGAAACCATTGCGTCTGTGACAACTACCGTAATGGATTAAGATAACAAGATATTTTGCTGTTTCTACTTTCTTGTTGAAGGTGGATGTTGATTACTGAAAGTTCCTCTTAGGTGCAAGTTACCCTGTTCAGTGATGCAAAGTTCATTCCAATTTCCAAACCTAGTAGAATCCATGCGTCAGGAACACTGCTTTTCTTACTGTTGCCAAATACAACTTTAAATTGCAACGTCATGGTCCTTATTCCTTCCAAAACTAGAAGCCTTCCCTCTTCTACTTTTCCCTTTCTTTTTCCTCTGCTCTCTATAAAACAACTACAAGTTGAAAATTTTGGTGCTCAACTAGTTAGTTGCTTTTGTACAACGTTTTCCCCTCACTTTCTTTTTCCCCATTATGGTGTCGTTTACCGCTTTTAAAATAACCTATTAAGTTTCTCTTAAAAGTTGAAAGCTTAGGAATTTAAAAAAAAAAATCCTAAAAAGAATAAATTATAAGTAAGCATCAATTTGAAACGTGGTTCCTCTCCAATATAAAGTTATTGTTGAGCAATAATATCCGGGCTTTTTTATCACACTTTTTATTGAACCAATATATATCCTTGTTAGCAACCTCTTATCAGTTATAGCTATTTAAGTTAAAAAGTCATCATAAATTCTACATTATCATCATAGAAATTTAAATTTTAATAAGAAATATTAAAAAGTCATCGGAATTTATTATTTTTGACAATTATTTTTAACTGTCAATCTAATTTATTTATTTTAGGAATCTAACAATATATTATAGTTCACAGTTCACACGGTTAAATATTGATAGTTAATTAATGTCTAAAAATAATAAATTTTAATATTTTTTAATTTCAACATATTTTCAATATTAAATATTATATTTTTTATTTTAGAAAGTAGGCGGGAAGTGCCCAGCAAGTAGCTACTATGGTGTCGGTTTGACATTTCTGCGATTTCACTCGCATAATCTATCTATAGTTTTTATCATTTTTTTCACAACTTAATATTTTGATTATTTTGATATTTTCCCAATCCCATCACACTGTTCTCAGTCGTGATCTATGTGAGTGCACAATTAGTAGCATCTTCTGTTGACCCAATAGCTTAATATTGATTGTGTGCTAAGCTAATCATGTGGGGAATAATGAATAAACTAATATTATTGCTGCTAAGACACGCACTATATTCTTTTTTTTTTTCTGAACAAATGTACGTCAACACTCAACAAAATGATGAGGAACAAAAAAAAGGGGGCACGAGGTGTTTAATTGTAAGGCCTCCACACATTCATTAGTGCAGTTGATTTTGGATCTATTCCTCTTATAAAGTCACTTCAAAAAGTAAAGGCAAAATGGTTGTTGCATCAACACCAAAATAGTATAGGGACCAAAGCGTGCCAATGCTTTCAACCAAAATTGTCCTTGTCACCAAATCGTAACCCAAGCTATACATCACCCTCAACTGCTTTATTATTACTAGACTATGTCTAATTAGGAATATCATCAATGTTGATGACAGAAGGTAAACCACATCAAGAGGATTTTTAGAATTAAAGAATCAAATGCGAACAGCTTTACCGATAATTTAGGTTTGAAAAACTAACTATAATCAGCAAGATCTATAGACGACTGAATGATTAATGGAGATTATGATTGCACTTCTTATTCTGGAACGGAAAATCTTGTTTCAACTTTGTCCATAATAATAAAATCTTTTCTTTTTAAACAGGTCTACTTTTCCATTTTTTGTTTAATCCTCCTTAATGGATCATATAATATTCTCAATGTTTAGTGGTATGACTTCCGCACAGAAAACAAACCCCAAACATATATCAAACCACAAATCGCAATTACACTATGTATATACGCAAATGCTTTATCTTTGATTTTTTTTTTCCTCATCATAAATTCATAACACAACAACCTGGCTGGGGGAATGATTGGTTCTTTTATTAGTAAGGCATGCATAATTTTATGAAGGCTTAAGTAAATGATTTGTAATTCTCTCTAATGTTTCCTACAATTTTATTTTAAACTCTAAATAATAAACAATTAACTAACTTAGTTAGTCGAGTGGTCAGCTCACTCGTCACTAATTTTAAAAATTTTGGCCCAAATTGACGAGCTGTCAGCGACTACACGTTTGTGTCGAAATTTTTCACAAAATTTACCGAACAATTTGGTAAGGGAATCAAGTTTTCTTACCCAATTCTCCCCTTTTCAGTTTGTGATTTGGATTTTGGTAATTGAGAGATGTTGTGATTTTGTTGGTTTATGAGTACTCTGGCGGTGGATAATCACTTGGAGCTCAATGTTGATTATTGTGACATTGTATGAATTAGATCGTGTATCTTGGAAGCTTGAAATTGAATCCTGGGAGTTGGAAATTCAATTAGTGAGAAGTTACAACTTTAGAGCTTAAGGAACGGTGGATAATTGAGGTATTCTAGGCTTAGGGAGAAATCGGCCAATGTATGGTTTTGGTTTCTCGTAGTTAATGTTTAATGTCATGTGAAAACTTAGACTAGAAAGCCTTAAGATAGGAATGAACTGAATGAATTATTGATGGATTGAGTATATGGTATATGATGTGTGATTCAATTTCGTAAACGGTTTGCTATTGGAATTGGTTAGTTTTTGGAAAAGATTTAACATCAGAATTGGTTTGATTTTGAAATAATTTGATATTGGAAATGATTTGAATGACCGAGAGGTGTTTGGTTTGGTGGTTGGGACCCTTGAGGAGTAGTAAAAGTTCAAGTTTTAGAAGAGATGTTGCTGAAATTTTTATGAAAATAGGAGGCTTCATTTGAAGTGGTTATTTAGAAAGATTTGGATTTTTAAGAATTTTATAATTTGATTTTGAGTTATTAAGAAAAGAATTACATTTTGAGTTTGCTCTATTTAAAAAAGAATGAATTGTGTTTTGAGTATGAATTGTTGTTGAACAAAATGAGAGGTGTGATACTAAGGAATGAATGATGATGAGAATTGATTTTTTAAGTCTAATTATTGAATGAATATGAATGAATTATAATGATAATGAGATATGTGTGACCGGGTAAGAGGCGGTGGCATTGTCCACTCGCTCCGGGTATAAGTTGAGACTCCAAGTAAGATGTAGTGGTATTATCCACTTGCTCCGGGTAAGAGTCAGTAAAGCCGGATAAGATGCAGTGATGTTATCCACTTGCTCCGGATAAGAGTTCGAGACTTCTGGTAAGATGCAAGGGTTGAGTTCTGTCACCGCTTGCTCCGAATCGAGAACTGTAGCACCGCCTAGGTAAGAGGCAGTGATGAGATTGTCCCCTGCTCCGAGTACGCGGGTAAGATGCAAAGCTTGTAGCATTGTTCTACTTGTTTCGTGTTTGGTGTTCTGTCTAGGGTTAACTACTGGACATGTCAGATTTGACTTTATAACCGACAGATGAGACTCGTCGACCATGGGGCAGGCATTCATCATATACATTTGTTTGTTTTGTTTGATTGTGCATTAATTGGGCTTGCCTACGTGATTATTATGCTTACCTGCTATATTTGTTACCTACTGTATTTGTATCCTACTTGCGTTTGCTTTGTCTGTATTGGTTGTCTGTGCACTGGAGTTTTGGAGGGATGGAGGAAATGGTAAATGAAGGGTTGGATCACAATTATATTGGAGGAGATAGAGAGTGAATTGTAGAGTTAGAGTTTAATGAGACAAAAAGTAAATTGTAGAATTAGAGTTAGATTGAGACTTGGATACCTTAAAGAGTTTTACTAAATTTATGGTTTAGTTTATTCCCTTAAGTTTATATCTGAATATCGGAATTTTAGGATTGCCTCTAACTTTTCTGAGACATTTTATATTAACTATGTGGGCATCTTTACTATGATGAGAATCTCCGATTCTCATTCCATACATATTGTTGCTTTTCAGATGCAGGTCAGGAGGCACCGCACTGAGCATTCTGGAGACTCCTAGAAGCGAAGAACTATCTTGAAACTTGGTGTTGGTATTTGGTTTATCTTTATATATGCGTATAGATTCTCCATCTTGTATATATTATGTTTTATCCCTCTTAGAGGTTGACTTAGAGAAATAGGATTTATATTTATCTGTTGGTTTATTTTTTGGGTTGTATAGATTCTACAGGTCAAGTCTAGATCTTGATTATATAACTATCATTTGGAACTCTACTTTTATATATCTGTCATTTGGTTTCCTGTATAAGCTTTCTATCTTTCCGTTTCTCGTGAGCATTGTACCTTCAATTTTATTTTCGTCGTACCCCTTTTCTTTCAAGGCTCCTAAATATATTATCCTTGTTATATATATATATATATATATATATATATATATATATATATATATATATATATATATATATATATATATATATATATATTATTCTATGTGGTAGAGTGTTACAGTATGCACCCACAGCTCCGAAGCTGAGTTTCCCAAACCACAAGAAGCAATCTTCAATCCCTTTCCCTCTCATAAGGTCCTCGCTCATTCCTTTTTCGCCAATGGGACCCTCCCTCAAATAAGTTTATCGGATTTTTGTTCAAGAATGAAATCTTATTGGAACTGTCCAGTTCATCCTTCGGAACCATATCCCATCCCGGATTTGATGAAATAGGATGAATTGAGACAGTATTTTGTAAATACATAATTATCTTGCAATAGATAATAAAAAACAGAAGATAATAAAAAACAGAGGTTTGCGATGATTTTTCAATCTTTTATACTGGATAATCTAGTATACTTATGCATGAAGATAATGAATTCGGTCCGCATCAGTGGTTGTGAATGACCGATTTTTCTCAATCTTTATGACTTGCTCCTACGGAACCGAGGTCGAAAAGATTGAGAAATAGAACCATCTGATTTGATTCAACGCTTCCGCTCCGGCAAAGCTAAAAGCACTGACGGCGACGGCCGTGGAAACAACGTCTTATGGGATGCCATGGTCCAGGACTTCGTCAGGAACACCATCAAGCAGTTCGATTTTCTCATCATCTCATTCTTGAAGGACAATGTTATCGATACCGCCATGGTAGTGATTGAGTATGATGGTGAGAAGGAGAGAGAGTGGAATTGGGATCGGTGGCGGCAGTACTTATGGAAGCTTTGTTTAGTTTTGGTAGAGCAAGAAAATGGAGAAAATGCTATAAGGTAGTTTTTTTAAGGGGTTAAAGTCAGAGAAGTATATTGGGTTTGAATTTACAGCAGAACCATTTGAGAGCCCTCCATTTCTCTTAGTTGCAGAAAGAACAAGAAGAAAAGACCCCTTTGATGCTTCAAAGTCTATACAAATGGATGGAATATCACTGACCACCATTATTGGGCTATAAGTTCATCAAAACTCTTACTTGTAGTTTGTTTGGCTCTGCGTTTGCTAAGTATTGTGACTTAAATTTTTTGCTCTTAGACTTGCATATGAGTTTTCAGTTTTGGATTAAAAAGGGTGGAGATTTTTAGGAAAAGTGAGTAAGAAAGGATCATTTTTATCTTTAGAAGTGTTACATGGAATGATAATAACCGTGTTTTCTTTGGGATCTTTTGTAGCTTTATGCAAAATGTGAATGCCTAGATGAGCTTCTATCAAAAGACTGAATATTAAAATTATTTTTTTGTGATGGTTATGGGAGCTAGGAAGGAAAAGTAAAGGGAAAAATAAAATTTTCATTTCAATTTTTAGAAAGGATAGAACTATAATTTTATGTTTTGATAATCTAAAACTCCATATTTGGAACAAGCCAAAATTTAACTATAACATGCTATAAAATTCACAAGAGACAAAAGGAAAATCACAGTGAAAGATGAGACACTACACATAAAAAAATCACTCATACTTAAAACTGTTTCTCATTACCAAAACAACATTTTGGAGAATTTATGCAAAATCTTTATTAACAATAGTTGAAGATAAGGAAACAAGTGCTATAGTACTAAAATTTGGTTTTAGATTTCTAGTTATTAATTAAGAAGAATAAGAAGAAAGGGTAAAAGAGGTGGAAGAAAAATAAAAATAGTGATATGTGAGTGAAGGTAAAAGAAAAGGAAAGAAGAATTGATATATCCTATTATTTTGGCTAGGTCAATATAACAGGAGTTACGTTAGATTTTTTTGTTGAATCTAACGGATCCGTGTGAATGGAGAGATACATATATCCACCTTTTAAAGAGATAAAGAAATTAAATATATTTTTCAATTTTTAAAAATAAAAATATCTGCAAAACAAAATATCAAGAATTTATTTATTTTTTTTTATAAAAATAAAAATAAAGTATCGCATGTAAAATGTTGTTCACCCTAAAAGAAGCCCACATCCACCAGCAATATCACTTCTACCATCATCCTAAATCGCCACTATTACTATTATTAAAGGGAATAATTGGGAAGAGCTTATGTAATTTGGCACGAGTTTGGAAGCCTAATTGTGTTGAGTATTTGAGTTGGTCTAAACATTTTTTTTTTGCCTAAAGAAGAATTATAAAACTAGGAAATAAAATTAAGAATTTTGTTTTTTAGAAAAAAATCTCTAAAATTTTTCATAGGATCAAACCATTCATTATAAAGACATTTATCCAAGGTAGCATATTTTGCTACGAAGTCAACAACCTAATTAGTAGTTTTTTTAGATTGGAATAACATCAGCTTGTCAGTTCCAATAAAAAACTTCAATAATTATATTTAGGGGTAAGTATTGTTTTGGTCTCTAACGTTGAGGCTGAAAATCGAAACTGTCCCTCATCTAATTTTTTATTTAGAATCGTTCTTAACGTTTTTTTCGTATTAAAATCGTCATTTTTATTTAAATTTTTTATTTTATTCCTAAAGTATCCCTACTTTAAAAAAAATTATAAAATTAAAAAAAATAAAACAACGCGTGTGGGAAAAAGGGAAAAGGACGTAGGGGGCGGGGCGGGGCGGGGGTGGGGTGGGGGGAAGGGGAGACGGGGAGGGGGAGGGGGAAGGGGAAAGGACGCGGGTTGGGGGTGGGGGAAGGGGAGACGGGGAGGGCAAGGGGGAAGGGGAAAGGGGGAGGGGGACGGCGGCGGCATTGGTGGTGGTGTTGGTGTTGGTGTTGGTAGTGGTGGTGGTGCTGGTGGTGATGTTGGTGCTGGTGTTGGTGTTGGTTGTGGAGGTGGTGTTGGTGTTGGTGTTGGTGGTGGTGGTGGTGGAGGTAATTGTGTTGGTAGTGGTGAGGGTATTTTTGTCCAAAAAAATAAAAAATGACAATTTTAATACGAAAAAAACATTAAAGACGATTCTAAATCGAAAATTAGATGAGGGACGATTTCGATTTTCAGCCTTAACGTTAGGGACCAAAACAATACTTACCCTTTCTATTTACTAGAACATGTTCAAAACTAATAAAATTTTTGTTGTGAATGAGACTCAATACTTTTAAATAGTCTGTTTTGCAAACAACCTCTTTATAATCACACTCCCAAATTAAGATAAGACTTCGCCATATAGCATGCAGCTCACAATGAAGTATAGATAAAAAAAAAAAGAGTTTCGATACATTCTTTCAACCAGCATTCGTTCAATTCACAATCAAATAACCAAAACCAGCAATATTATTATTGGAACTTATACTAGCATCACAATTTACCTTCACGGAATATTGTAGAAGAGGAACTCAGTAAAGATAAGAGATAAAGGAACAAGAAATTGATGCATATGAAAAATAATAGTGAATTTTTTTAGATGAATTATGAATTAAACTCACAACTATTTCAGGTTTTCATGTTTCATCCGAATAAAAAATATCATTATTTTTATTTCTCCAAATCCAGCACAAAGTGATAAGAAAAAAAAGAAATTACCTTGTCTTTCTCTATGAATCCCTATATAAAATTTAGATTAGGTAAAACAAGATTTAGTCTGATCTATATATCTTTAACTTTTGGACAATCGTAAAAACAATGAATGACAATTTCATGGACAAGTAAGCATCAATGACAAAGATTTGAGGAAGTCAACCCACGATCAAATTTAAAGACTGCAGTGGGGATCGCATTGTGAACAGCAAGTCATAACAGCAACTTATATTTTTTTGGAACCTATAAATGCCAAATTCAAAGCCAACTGTCGTGTTGATTACATTTGATTTATCGTCTAGGAAGCCATAAATAATCATTACTAAAAGTATAAACATTTGAAGATGATCCATTCTCTCTCCAACTAACTAATTTCTCAGCTTGAATATCTGAATTATACGCAGCAACTTTCTTATTAATATCACCTAAGTAAGGAGTAGAAAGATCATTAAGAGGCCATGTTTCATTTTTTTATACATTAGAGATTTGCAAAGATGTATTTAAGATATGGACAAATGAAATTTTCTTCGGTAAAAGGCCTTTAGTTCGCCAAAAATCAAACCAAAATACCACAAAAAATTTTTTAATTATTGTCGGATTAATCAAATAAATTTGCCGCTAAATAGATTATCGTCGAATTTACCGTCGTCTTGTAGTTGACGGTATAAATGGCGCCGAAACTCTATTATCTTCGGATTTTTTTCGTCCGACGCTAATTACCGGTGAATTTTCCATCGGTATTTTCAATAGATTGTCGAGTCTGAATTAATGATTAATCTGATGGTACATCTGCCGGTAGGTTTTTATTTTTTATTTTTTTGGCATAATTTAACTACAACTAACAATTAAATCAAATTAAAACTCTTATTAACAAAATTGTTATAAAAAATCTAAAATTAACAGAAATTATTAAATTATTTTATTAAAAATAAATGGATGTACTCTTTTATTTGTTGTCACAACCAACGAAGCTATTTCAACTTTTTCGTCATGTGCGAGCTATCAAAATTTAAACTATAAAATTCCACATAATGAAGATAAGTGTTAGAAAATAATTTTAAAATTTTTTTAAATAAGACTAAAAACACAATTTATTTTTTAAAAGAAAAATCAATATTGTACTTGATGACAAGGAGGCAATTGGACTGGCAGGTGGGGAAGCAATTGTCAGAAATGAACATGGGAGACGTAATCACAAGTTGGCAATCAACGTGGTCTGAAAAGTGAAAACTGACTAAAGTTGGTTGGTGTTGCTACGGGATAAGGCTAATTACTATTTTACTACTTATTACTTACTACCAGCTACAAGAATGGGATAATTTTGCCTAACCACGACTACTGATTCAGAGATCCAATTGAATTAATACATTAATACTACGAAGGAATTGTACAAAAGTGATTGAGAAATTTGTTAAAACTATAGATGGGAGCAAGCATGATCCATGAAATTAGTAGATTATAATCTTTGATTTGCATGGTTCAAAACTCAATTTTGCTTCAGATTTTGTTGAGTGAAAAATCCGGAGAAGGGAGTATCCAAAAGTCCAAATTATATTGGAAAGCCTCTTACTCTGATTTTTTTAAAAGAATATAAAACAAACAATAACCAATAATACAAATTTAATTAAGCTTAGCATGTAGTAAGATCGAATTAAACTAATACAGTACTATCTAATACGCAATAGTGTTAGTTTTTTACCACAGTGTTCGTTTTATTGAAAGAGAGGCTTTGCCGACTTTGAGATCCGAAAATTTTCCTATATTGGGAAGGTGCCACGTGTATGAAGGAAGTGAGGCGTTGAGAGTTGTGGTCCTCGTGGACGGACGCTCCACCAAAAAGTAAGACTCGGTCTCAGTTCTCACATTCCCAACGGAACCCTTTGATATTTCATCAGATTTTTTCTCCAAATAATAATAATTTAATTCATATTCGTGTGGTATACTACTATCTTATTATTCACTGTGCCATAAAGAGGAGCTTTGAGTTGGTTCGTGGGTGCAAAAACCGATGTGATATCTCGCAGGAGGCACCGCCCGCATGAAATAACCATATAATATCAAAATAATTATAAGATATTAAATATAAATACGTAAATATAGAGCAAGTGTGGTTGGAACGAACCTCCACTTCCCTACAAGTCCCCCTTTTTTCTCTCCCTACCTCCTTCACTTTTGTGTTGTTCTTGTTCCTCTCTTCACTTGTTCTCTCAATTCTTTTCTTCCTTTATTTTCATGTTGTTGTGAATATTATTGAAGATTGGAGAGTTCTTCGTCTCTGTTACGTACAGCAACCTCAATAGGTACTGCTACTACTTCCTTCTTCAATTCTTAGTTTACCTTTTCCTCTCTGTATTTTCTTCTCTTCGGATCTGTGATTCCTTTGGAAATTCTCGTTTATTGTTCCGTCTTTTCCATTTCCAATCCATTTTCGGCGTATTCAGCTCCTTTTTTTTTTTTTGCTAAAACTAAATTTGATACTGTACCTTTTCCAGATCTGCTTTATCTCAGCTCAATTTGTTCCGTCTAATTCAGTTGGTTGTAGGATCTATTTTTTCTGCTACATATTATTATCCATGTAAAAATTGGTTTTAATTTCTGTTCTTTTGTTTTTTGCCTTTTTTTTTTAAAAAAAAAACTGGTCATAAAAATTGAAATGGTTTTCCTGTTAGATCTATAGCGGTTGAGAAATTCCAGGCATAAATTATTATTTTAAATTATCTTTTACCTTGTAGAAATTCGGTTTGGTTTTTGACCGGATCTTAACCTAGAGCTGTTCAAAATAATTGAAGCACGTTTTTCGATCTCTCTGCATATAATATAGGAGTATTAGTCATATTGGAATAGTTTCAAACACGCTTGATCTATTAACTCATTTAAACGGTTCATTCTAAATCTGGTCATTTCCATGTTCATGAGGACAGGTTCTAGCTATAGTTGTTGATATAGAATCCAAGGAAGAAGAAGACGATGGAGGATATGTTTGCCATGATCCAGCAGCAAAACGTCGTCGCATCATCACGCCAAGACTTGAGCTGCGTGGTTTGTCCCAAGCCCCGCCGACTCGGCCTCCTCAACCTTGCCGCCACCGCCAACGACCATCCTTCCAGATCCTTCCGGTGGCATCTCAGGTAATGGTTTTCTCTTTCAAGTTTCAACCTCGACCTTTTTGTTCTTCCGATTGATTCCCGTTCCTTTTGGTTCATTCGTATATTTATTGAATTTTGCATACTTTTGTTCTGCAGTTGCCAGGCGGAGCCATGTGATTCAAAATCTGCCGGGTCAAGTCCTCTGGACACAATCCTTACCAAAGTAATTTTTCTTTTTTTTTTTAAAAAAAAATTTACTCTGATTCATTTTCCTTGTGACCATGGATCTGTGATTTATGTTTGATTAATTATTTTTTATTATGATTTGTACTTTGTTTGTGTCTTGGTTTAATTGTTGTTTTTTGGGTGGATTTGCAGGGTGATTTTGACATGGAGGAGGAATCATGGCCACAGGTTGCATCGTCTCCCCCATTTTTCTGCGGGTCACCGCCGAGCAGAGTAGCTAACCCACTGATTCAGGATGCTCGATTTGGGAATGAGAATTTCTCGCCTCTCTCCCCATCATCGTGGGTGGTGGTTCCCTCTCCGTCGGGGCTGCCACCCTCTCCTTCCAACTCTGCCAGGAAAGGAGGCTGCGTTCGAGCCAATTTTGGTAACAATCCGGCCGTCAGGATCGAGGGGTTTGATTGCCTCGACAGGGATAGGCGAAATTGCAGCATCCCTGCTCTGGCTTAAGAACAGAGACAGAGAGCAAGAAAACCCCATCACACATATATCTTCAGATTTAGATTTCAGATTACCGCATATACACACACAGCAGAAGAGCTTTGATAATACGCACACCTTCGGGAAAGAGGAGTTTTAGATGTCTGAAGACGAAAACAGTAGTTTATCTTGTGTCTGTTTTTTGTGTAAATAAGTTCAGTTCAGTTCAGTTAATCTGCAAGTGCAAGCATGTAAATGTTAATAGTGTTCTTGTGTAGGAAAAAATCATTTAGTCTTTATCAAATAATGAGGTCTCAAGCTCAAAATTGGGAGGGCTTATTTGGGTTTTAGTTTTGGCTTGGGCCTCTCTCTTTTAGGTGTATAATAGAAGATCATCATCCTCTTCTTTGTAAGTAGAATCTTTGGAGGATGATGGTTTGGAATATTTCATTTTGATGTTCTTTTTAGGGGTCTTTGAATTGTAACTAGCCGGCTTAAGCAGGAAAATATGTACAAAAGAATGGTTTATTTGAGAATCTTCAGTTTATGGGTAATTTAAAATAAGGAAAGTATGATCAAGTTTACTTTGTACAACAGAAATTGGAAATTGGTTTGTGTTTCCTTATGTTTATTTGGTGGTGCTGTTATGTTATTGATGTTCCTCTTCGATTTGGGTGCTCTAATAAGTTATGCTTGCGTTTAAAATTTAAATGCGAACTTGCAGTTTTGCTTATGTTTTACGCCAAGCGCTTGCTTTGTATGGGGACTCATGGGAATTATGAATGGGCGAGGACGTCGCTTTATCATAGTTTTCAATTGTTTCTTGCGGAATCGACAAACGAAAATGAAGTTTCATTTCGGTCCTATTGTACCTTTGTTCGCTGCGATGGTTCTGTCCACGCGTTTTCGATGTTTTTTTAGGAGATTGTGTGGTTATCAGATTTGTTGGAATCTGTTGGACCTATTGCAATAAATTCACATAATACAATAGTAGCCAAAATCTCTAATTAACTTATAAAATTGGTTGATATTACCAGTTTAATTTACTCTTTTAATTTTACCTAACATTTCAATTTTCTCTGCTTTACAGATAACTTCTAGAAGTGATATTTCAGCATTTCTAATAGAAAATGTATTGGGTATTAATAGTTTAATACTAATTGTGTACAATGTGTATAATGAATTAAAAAAAATAAAATTATAATTAAAAATTAGATCAGTAATTAATTATTTAATTTTAAATTTTAAAATTTAAAAAATTAGAATTAGCATTTAAACTAATTTACATTATGTATGATTATTTTTAATTTTACCGTAACTTTCAATATATATCCAAAATTTACTGTCATCTTCTTCTCCGGTTCTTACCTTGCGTCACTGAATTCTTCGCCGACCATACCGTCGTCGCATCGTCCTACCGACATTGTCCTCACCTTCGCCGGTCAGTCCAATGCACTTCGCCTTCCGATGCCTAACATTGCTGCTGCTATTTTCGCACCTCTCTTCCGATGATACCACCATACTTTTTTTTCTTCTTTGGATCCAAGCATGGTTAACTTCTTTCATGATTTGAACCCTAAACCATAAACCCTATGTTTCATAACAATGCCACTTTCGTCATGCCTAGTTCTTCAAAACTATATTTCACCATAATAATTGTTTCTTCTCTTTATTTATCATCTTCTTCTTTTATTTTAATAGTCAATTTAGGATAGTCATTTTAGTAGGTATGCGGATGGTTATTTTAATTTTTATGTAGATGATTATTTTGATTGGATTGGGTTTAATTAGTTATATATAATTAAAATATATTAGATGTTCAATTCATTAGGTATGCGGATAATTATTTTTATCCTTAAGTGTATGGTTATTTTTACTAAAGGTGAGTGGTGTGTGGCAAGCCAAATAACGACAATGGGATGATTATTAATGAACGTGGAGTAGTTGCCAGTTGAAAAAGAAGAGAGTATTGGAGTAAAATGCTTTACTAAATTAAGATTTTAGATGGTTATTTTTTTTCAAATAACTAACTGAATTTTTTAAAAATTTAAAATTTAAAATAGAGAGATTTAAAATTTGATATAAAATAACTGATGGAGAATTTTTGAATTTATTATTTATTTTTATTAAACTAAATAACTAACTCATTATACACATTATCAAAAATTTTTATTGGCTCTTTAACATAATTCTTTTCAATATATTTTAAAATGAATATTCGTAAGTTGATTTTTTTACTTGTTACGTTCTTTCTTTCTTCTTTCAATCAGTTTATCCTTTTCAAGGATTTTTAATTCTTTTGCACCTTAAAAATGTCTTGGCGTCCATCTCCCACACAAAAAAGCTTCCCCCAGTTGTTAGTTGTTAGGTTTTGATGAAGTGATAGTCATATAATCAGTTACTTGTATCTCTGAGTTTGCTGAAGCTTATGTTTCAATATTGATGTTACATCAGTAAGAGATGCAGGTTTGTCTAGTAATTTCTATAGAAGAAATGAATAGGAAGGGCGATATTAATTAGGAGTTAGCTAAATGGTTTTGTTAATATATATCTTAAAAATATATGTTAAGATTATTAATTGAAAAAAATTTCGTCGAAAATATATAAATATTAAATTTTTAATGTATTTACCATGTATTTATTAAAAAAAATAATTTTAACATGTGTTTTTAGAATATATCTTAACTAAATTTTTAAATGAAAAAGTGCTTTAAGGTGTTTATTAAGAAGATAATAAGAGATATTTTAAAATTTTTTATATATTTAATACGTTGAAAATATAACCTATTTATCTTTTCAAAAACAAAAACTTTTTAATGGTATTGTTAGCTAGTGTTTTGAAAATACTTATTAGGAAGATCCATAAATTTAATAATTTTGTTCATCACAAAATATGTGACTTATCACAATATTTCACATTTTTCTTGTACATTGTGCTATTGGCCAATGAATAAATTAAGTGATGTGTGATCTGTTGTTTTGTGGTTTGTGTTTAGACTTGAAAGGAATTTTCTTGTTGGACGTAGATGGATATCCAACACTAATCAATAGAAGTAGCTATCGTCCAAATAATGCTCGCCGGCATCTTCCAAAGATGCCGGTGGATTTGAGACTAAAAAGCTTTGTCACATTATTTACTAGGAAAATTACATTGGACCTAACTATGAACTATGGGTGGGAAGAAAGTAAGGATGCGTTTGTTTATATAGACAGGACATTGAAATAGAAATATCGAGATATAAAATCATGTTTGGTAGAGGCGATATGAACAGAGACAATGTATTCAGAGATACTGAACTAGTGTATTTAAACACAGAAACACTAACAAGAGACACAACTTATTTTTTATTTTTTCTTTCATTATTTCTGTTAATTTTTCATAATTATATTTTTTATTGTTATACTTTTTATCTCAAATTTTTTTAATAAAAAAAAATAAAAATAAATTAAATTTTCATAATTTGTTCTAGTTTATCACCAAATAGAATACAAGAACACAAAATTTTGTATTTCTATCCATCAGTGTCTTATCATGTCTTGTTCTCAGTGTCTTGTCCTGTCATGTTCTAATAAACAAACGCAGCCTAAATTCACAAGTAGACTTGCAGTATATAAATACTAAAAGTAATGATACTATCAACTTAAGCTTAATATTTTTTAGGAGTTAAGTCTCAAAATAGTTTTTAAAATTGCACTCAAGTTTTAAAGTGATCCTTAAAATTAATAATTCCCTAAATTTATCTTTAAAGTTGCATTCCGAGACTTATAGTAATCCCTAAAACATTTTTTGTTTATTGAAAAATTGAGCCGAACTAATTTCTGTTAAAACATCAATGTTTTATATTTAAAAAAAAAAAACAGCAATCCCCTCCTAAAACCCTAATACTTTCTTCTTTAACTCTATTCTTCTTCTTCAACATATCACAAAAATAAAAACCAGCAACACAAAATATCACAAAAAAAATCAGCATCAATAAAAAAGGATCGATCAACTTAAATAGCAAACATCAATCAATGTAAACAGTAACAAGCACAAAAAATAGCAATAATAAAAAAAATCAACAATAATTATAGAATAGAAAACAACTAAAATCCATCGTTGTTGTTATAATGAAACAGAATCAGCAGCAACAATCATCCAGAACATTAAAAAATAATGATTGAATAAAAAAAAAACTCACTATGGCGGAGAAAGAGGAGGGAAGAGGAAGACAGAAGGACACAGAGAGAAGACAAGAGAAGATCGCCGATGCACGAGCAGTGACAGCAACAACTAGAGAGGTAGGTAGAAGTGAGCAGTAGCGGCGAAAAACGAGACGATGTGTTGATGTAGCGGGGTTGACTTGTGGCGCGGCGACGACAATGAAAGTTGAGACTTTGTGCTTTGCCTCTGTTTTTACCGTGTTTGAGTGTGAGAAACTAGATTGGGGAAGGGGTTGAGTGACACGGTATTGAAGCGGAGGCCGACGAGAGGCGACGGCAACAAAAGTTGAGGAGAATTACGTGTGTTTAGTGTTATAAATGTGAGAGCATGTTTGGAGAGGGAGAGGGTGTCATGTTAGGGAAGGATAAGAGGAAGGGAAAGGGTCTCAGGTTAGAGAAGTAGAAGGAGAAAGGGAAGGGGATGGGTTGTGGAAGGAAAAGGAGAGCGTATTTTCTTCTCTTCTTTTTTTTTTTCTTCTTTCTTTCTTTTTTTTTTTCAAAACAACGTCGTTTCAAAATTTCGATGAATAAAAAACGTCTTAAGAAATATTATGAGTCCTAGAGTACAAATTTAAAGATGAAATTTAATAACTATTAATTTTAAAGACTACTTTAAGACTCAAGTCCAACTTTAAAAGCTACTTTAAAACTTAACTCTATTTTTTTTTCATGGTACTATAATAAATTAATGATAGTATCATATGTAGATATTATAAGAGTCCACATGGTAGATACTATGTAGGGTTCATGGCAAATTCGAATTCATAGTATACAATTACTATAAAAAGAACGAATTTATCTAAATATTCGTAAACTTATAAGAATGAAAAAATTGTTTTAAACAAAAAATTTGTCTTTTGTACTATTATTAATAAATGTCCTAAAATTAGTAAAATACTCATTAATAGAATTGACACTGCATTTATTTATAGGCATAGGATACTAATACAAAAATATAGAAATACAAAATTATATTTAACAAATAAGATATGAGTAGAGACATTATGTTTAAAGACATTAAATTAATATATTTGTGTTTATCATGTTCATTTTTTATTTTTTTATTATTTTTGTTAATTTTTTATAATTATATTTTTTTTTTAAATTTTTTGAATAAAAAAATGAGAATAAATTGAATTTTTAAAATTTATTTTAGTTTATTATCAAACAAGATACAGGAACAATAATTTATGTATTTCTGTATTTTATATTTTATTTTTAGTATCCTATCTTATTTTATTTTCCGAATCAAACGCAGGCTAAAAATTAAAAGACAATTACAATTTTACAATAATAAGATGCACTATACGTAATCTAGTTTTTTTTTTCTACTTTTACTAATGGGCCGTTATAACTTCTTGGTTCAGACTTTATAATGAGCTTGAACTTGTTATTAAATCGAGACCAATGAAAGGTAGCAAACTTGTTATTAAATAAAACACTGAATTCCTTTTTAAAGAACGCAACTGCTTACTGGTAATCAGTTAAAGCCCATATTCCAATACGGTTTACATAGGCCTGTTTCTTTGATTTCCCAATAAAGGCCTAAACAGAATTCTTTCCCCGAGATAAAATGTAAAAACTGAACATTTTTTTTCTTAAACAAAAAGGACTATCCAAAAAAAAAAAAAAAAGAAAGAACGAAAATAGAATGGTCCGTCTACCGGAAAACAACGAAAGAGGATAAATCATCATTATGATACTATTATCCCTTAGGGGACATCGATTAAAATAAAACCTCATGATTATTGAACCTCAAAATAAAATCATTAAAACATAATCCATCATTTGTAGTGCATTATTTATTTTAAATCGAGATTGTTACTAGATTACACAAATAAGAGCATAACGTTTTGATTGTTTTCTCTGGCAATAAAAAAGAATGTGTTGTGACGGTGTTTGCTTCCTAAACAGAATTTCAACGAGATTTCGTGATTCATGTGGTGGTGCATCAAACTTGCCATAATGGTGTTCTATTTCTCAGTGACACGTTGCTCTCTTCAATCATTTCATTTCTAACATAGTGGCGGCGCGCGCTATGCAACCATGTTAAATCAATGCAAAGTTGCTCTGATCTCAGCCACTCACCAATTTTCATTTCAACATCTTACTATATTATAGTCACTATAGATATTATTAGTAATATTTTGACCATTATTAATAAAGATAGCGGTAGTAGTTTGCTAAGGCTAACTGCCCTTTGTGATAAGCACATAGCCACCTACTGAAAGTGATCACCAGCTTAGCAGCTCTATAAATCAAAGGATATATTGCACGAACCGATAGATTCAAAACGAATTTTTAATAGTTAATATGATATATTAAATTTTAAAAGTGGTAGTTGTTAAATAAAAATGTGCTAGAATTTGAAGCATTAATTTAAATTGAGTAAATATTAAAAAAGTGGTCAATTGAATATCCGGAAGTGGACAAAGCAAGCTAAGACAAGAAGAGCAGAATGGGCAGACATGCATGTGAAGTTACTATTTGCAAGTTGCAATCGCTGTCAATGAACAGCAAACCCGATTTGAGATCCGAGACAGCTAAAGTGGCAAAACGTCGACTGCATTAGGAAACAGTCTCCATGATCCATGGATATTAATGTTAATGCTCAACTTGCTTCCTACTTCAATGATAAATATCTTGGGTCAACCATGTCGAGCTCTCAACCTTTAAAGTAATAAGTTAATGGATCTCTCATCTTATAAATTTTTCATTTTTTTTTGTTTTATTTAATCTGGGACTAACTTCATACACTCCTCACAATTACAACATTAACAAAGTACTCGGTTAAAACAATTTGAATTAATCGAGTATCTGCTTAAACAAATGTAAAAAATTAAATCATGTTTTATGTATACTATAATTTATTAGTTAACAACAAATCTTTTAATAGAATTTAAATCCATAATACATTAATTGTTGACTTCTCGAATTGAAAAATATCGTAAACAACAAAAAAATTTATATGATAAGTTGTATATTTCTTATTTTTTGACATTGAAAATGATTAATAAAAGATAAGAAAAAATAAAAAATTTATTTTTTATATCATAAAAAAATTAGGATATAAGAGCGAGTGTAGAGAAAAAAAATTCAAACATTATTTTTCGGTTTTTATTATTGACCTACTAGCTATCTATGGTTTTTTTCTCTATCTGATTTGTATTGTGTGTATTATTTTTATGTTCCGTTTGTTTGAATGCTCGTTGTATCACTGTAATCTGTAAACGCCATTATTGTTTAAGCAGAGCTAAGTGTTAAATTCTGCCGCCAAATAGAAAATGAGAATGAATTATTATACATGTAATGAACATAGAGGTCCACTTTATTTTATTCGGGTAAGTAAGCCCAGTGGGAGTATGGCCCACCGAGAAAGGGAGTGGGCCTTAAATACTAAGTAGTAGTTATCGGAATAAGAGAAAAGCAACAAAATTGGAGGGGATAATGGGATATTCATATTTGGCTAAAAAAAGGAAAAAAGAAAAAAGAAATGATCAAGTTGGAGGGAGGGAAAGGGGATTTGGTGTTGATGGTTGATGGTAACAAGTTTCCAGCTTTATGCATGAGATTTGAATGCTTGTGAGATGCGATGCAAAAAGGTGTGGCCCACAGAGTAATTTGGAGTTTATGCCGACAGTGGAGCATGCATGCAACAGGAGCATATTAGGAACAGTGCAATATTGGAGTAGGCATGCTGCTTGTGAAGGCATGCATCTGACACTGTCTATGTCTTTCACCTCTCCCAATCATATCTCATTTCTATGCAAACTCATCAACTTATGCTTCCTCTCCTAATTACTGCCGCTTGCCCAACATGCATTTGCCTCTCTTTTAATTTGCCTTTCTTTTCCATCATTCACACGCCACTCACTGCCCTCACCACCATGCACGGACAAAATCATTCTAAGCCCATCTCCCATAAAGAAATTTAAAAAATATATATTATTATCTAAACCAAATTGTGTACATAATTAACATGCTTTTTTTGTGATGAGATGATTAATGTTATGCACATGAATGTGCTTATGGGTATGGTTAATGTGTCTCTAAATATGTAGTTTATATTGACTAGTATTATTTTTAAAAAGAAAATTGTTAGGTGTTTAATATTTTAATTATATTTAAATTAAGGATTAAGTACAATTTTAATCTTTAAGATATAGATTAAAATTTTTTTTCGTTCTCAATCTTTTTTTCATACAAATTCATCCTTAAGATTTAACTTAATTTTAAAATGATCTTTACTTTAGGAACCAAAATCGTACGAAATTGACGACAGAAACGGAGGCATAGTGAATCGTGGATAATTTTTTCTTCTTTCCTTCTCCTTTCTTCTTTTTTTCTTTCCCCTTCGAAGGAGAAGAAATATTCTCTTTCTCTTATTTTTCTTTTTTTATTTAATCCAAAATTTTAATATTTAAGTTAAAAGAACATTTTAAAATTTAATTTTAAACCTTAAAAACGATTGTATACAAAAAGAATTGAGAACGAAATAATTTTTTGACCAATATTTTAGGAACCAAAATTGTACTTAATTCTTAAATTAATATTAATTTAATTCTTTTTTTACGGTTGACTCCTAAGTCCTAATATTTTTGTTCTGAAAAGTTGGAACTTGAGTTAGCGCCAATCTAAGGCTTGTTTTTGGTCCCCATGCATAGCAATACTCCAAGGAGGATAAATTAAATAAAAAATTTAAAGAAAGAAAAGCAGGGATTCAGTTAGGCATAGGATGGGTTGGATGAGCATGTGGATGCACGATTTCACAGTTAATTAGGTAGTATAGATAACCGTAAAAGAAAGCATGCACTAGCATATCTATATTGAACCTGGATAGATTAACTAAAATAATGAAATAAGTGTTTGAATTGCGTATTAATGAAAAGAGAAAAATATGATAGGTAGAAGAAAACGTGAATTTTGGTTTGCATAGAGACTAGGGTGTGTATAGTAGTAGTTGGGGAGGTGAGTGTAAGTGCATAAAAGTGGGCCAGATGCAGAGTTTGACTCGGTTGGGGCAAAATATTTTGTCGTCAAGAGAGAGGGGCAATGCCGGTTATTCATTCCCTCACATGACCTAACCAACTTGTCCATCCACTTCTCTTCTCTGCTATAAATACTCCCTTTTACTTTTCATTACTCACAAGTCACAACCCATTCCTCCCCCTTTCTAACTCCATGAAGAGGCAAAGGGCACCTGCTAACATCATGATGAATCCTCCTCCTCCTCCTCCTGCTACTGCTGCTGCCAAGCCTGAAGATGTGTCTGTAATAATGGGCAAGAAGAAAGCCAAGAAAGAGGCAACTACCGCTGAGCAGCAGCACAAGCGGGTGGAGGAGAGCAACAGCAACAACAACAACAATAACAGCAAAGAGGTGGTTATTACGCCTACTGGTGGTGAGGATACTAGTAACTGTGAGGAGAACATGATGATGATGATGGCACCATGGATGGATGAACAGATGTCATGGGGATCTGCATGGCATCCTGGGTGGGACATGGACTTCATGGGTGAAGACTTCACTGCTGCCATGTACAGTGATGTTGTTTGGGACTATGATATCTGGAACCTCAACAACCAAATCCCAATTCCACATTACATGCAATGAGGAATGAGCTACCTACCCTATCCCTAATTTCTGTTACGTTTATTAATCTTCACTCTTCTCCATGTATTTACTACCATGTCTTTCTTTCCTCCAATCTTAATTAACTTATTAATTACGCCACTTAATCTCTCTTGTAATCACTAATTAAGTAATTGGCTGGTAATGTGGTCAACTAACACCACATGTGAGTTTGGTACACTATTAAATAAGACACGTCGTCACACGTCCCAATCTTACATTAACACCATAACAGTTACGCTATATTGTAAGTTTGTAACTTGAAATATCTAAAGGAATCAGATTCACATATAATTATAACTGTCCAGTCCCAGAATTAAAGTGGATTCTGGACTCACATCTTCAGACGTGCAGGGGAGAAACTCTGCTTTAATTATTTCCTATATCGGATACTATATATTATTCTTATCATACCCACTACTCTTTCATCTTTTATCAGATTATCACCTCCAAACAGTTACTTCATACTTATGCTTTATTATTATTTATTAATTATTTTCATTGTCTCCGTGTGACACACATTTGGTTACATAAAATCCAATGAAAGGGGAAACGTAAGGCAGCTGGTAGTGTAGGACTTAAGGAACAACATAAAAACAAAGACAATGATGTCTATAGTCTAGAGATGCATGAGAAGAGAAGAATTGTGCATTAAATAAACGTTGGAATTGATGAAGTGCACTTTACCCTCGCTTCGTTGTTGAATCCGATGATGCAAATAAATGCATTGGATCCTTCTTCCTTTGGTCCCTTTACCTGTACCAAGCAAGGGTGACAACCGAATGAAAAAAAAAATTGAATTAATACTTTATGCGACTTTAATATATAAAAATTATATGATATATTTTCAATTCTATAATAAAAACTTGTGATATACATTTAATTTATGATTCTTTTATATGTACGAAAGTTATATTCTTATTTTATTTAAGGAGGACTAACTTATTTATGTGTATATATTGTTATGTTTTAAAAATTATGTAGTATTTTGTTCATGATAATTAAATTAACAAAAATATTATTCATCGCTGAAATTAGTTATTAATTTATTTATATATAAATATATGTATAATATAATTTATTTTTAATATATATTTATATTTTAATATGTATTTTATATTAATAATTAATTTTAGTGATTGATTTTAATATACACGTAATATAATCGTTAAATTAATCATGTTTTCAAACTGGTTAGATATTATTTATAGTATTTTTAAAGGGTTGTCATTTTTCAATCTTCATATATATATCCCAAGTAGTGGGAGGAGAACAGTCCGGGGCTCTAATCGCGTGCCTGTTGAAGAATGAGCCGGCGACTCATAGACAGTGGCTTGGTTAAGGGAAACTATTGGAGCCATAGTGAAAGCGAGTCTTCATAGGGCAATTGTCACTGCTTATGGACCCGAATTTGGGTGATCTATCTATGACCAAGATGAAGCTTGGGTGAAACTAAGTGGATGTCCTTCAAAAAAGTCTGTATTCGCCACTTTTTTTATTAAAATTGAGAAACCCCTTTTTTTTGAGACAAATGCTTTTTCTGTTTCAAAGGAGACTGCGGACAAAAACAGGATTAAAAAATCCATTTGAACCTCGCCCTTAACTTGAAGGCTATGCCATCCTAAGGTACTTCTCTCTTATATATATATATATATATATATATATATATATATATATATATATATATATATATATACTTTTCTTTTCTTCTTTTTCAACAAGCTTTTTTTTTTCTTATGCTTAACAAGACTTGGGCTCAATCATTATGATATAGAAGATCATACTTATTTAAAATGTAATTTATTAGTCCTGATATAACCAGTATAAGTCGGTTACACGATTATAGCTTAGTAACATAACTGAAGATTTAAACACAGTATCATAATCGATCTTTGTTCTATAACGCCGGATAAACCATTAACTCATTTTGTAGACGTTATTATTCGACTATTTCCATTCTCTAGACTATAAAGAACAGATCGGAAAGGTCTATGAGGTATGTGTAATTTTCTTAAAAACTTAACCTCACTAGAATACCTATTTACTTGGGCGTCGGAGTACCTTTTGTAGATCCCTAACCCGCCGTTCTGCTTATCATCGACGTATATCACATCCTAGCTAAGAAGCTCGGCGACTCTCATCAGGAGGCGAGTTATACATCGGAACATCCAAGCAAGAACATTTGGCGCCTACCATGGGACCCGAGGGTTTTTGAACACCCCTTTTTTTAACGGCCCTAAAAACCTTGACGTCTCTCCATGGCGAATGTGCCTCCCCCTATCCCATCCGAACTTCTTCGGATGGTAACCAAGTTACAACAGGCAAATCAGCACATGGCAAAGGTAAATCAGCGAATGGCTGAAGAAAACCAAAGAATGCAAAACCAAATTACAGAATTAGCTAATGCCCGACTGAACACAATAATGATCGTCAAGAGCGCCAGGAGAATGAAGAGCATCGGTCGGAACCAACACACGTATCTAAAACTCCTCGCAATAACAATAATAGAGGACTAGAAAATGAGGAGACTGAACCTGACAATTCCGTTGGACCCTTCACGTCCGATATCATGAACTATCAAATGCCTCGGCAGTTCACTCTGCCGACGACCCTTACTCCTTACGATGGGTTAGGAGATCCAAAGCAACACCTCAAGAAATTCTGATCTATCATGATAGTAAATGGTGCATCTGATGATCCTATTTTATTTCTTTGTTTTTCTTCTTTTTTAGATGGTCCTGCACTTGATTGGTTTTGCTCTTTGCCTGCAGATTCTATCTCACGATTTCAGGAGTTGGCCAAGTAGTTCGAGGACCACTTCGCAGTATGGGCAATATACTTGCATGATTCCGACTACCTGAATACCATCAAACAAGGCCAACAGGAGAGTTTGAATGATTGTATCACACGTTTTACAAAGATCGCTATGCGCATTCCCGACCTTCATCCCGAGGTGCATTTGCATGCTATTAAAAGTGGGCTACGCCCAGGCAAGTTCCAAGAAGCCATCGTTGTGGCCAAGCCAAAAACCTTAGCCGAGTTCCGAGAAAAAGCCGAATGTCAGATAGATATCGAAGAACTTTGCCAGGCGCGAAAAGTAGAAAAAACGTCAAGCGCCAAAGACGATGATAAGCCTCGAGATAACAAAAAGACTTTCAAGCCGGTACCTCCATACGACTCATACACCCAGTTTAACACAAACCGGGATGACATTATAAAAGAAATCCTCAGTGCAAAGCTGATCAAGCCACCCTGGAAGACAGACAACTATCCGGAACCAAAGAACATCGACAAGTCCAAGTATTGTACCTTCCACCAAAAACAGAGACATAAAACCGACGAATGTGTCATTGCTAAGGATCTTCTAGAACGGTTGGCAAGACAAGGACATCTAGAGAAGTACATTGCTGGGCATATGCAGAAGAGAGCCGTACCAAGCAACGATACATCCTTGATAGGCGCGTCATCCCGTGAGAAGGACAAAGCTCCTATATCACCACGAGGTGTGGTCAATTACATCTCCGGTGGATAAGCCGGTGGAGGGCATACAAGCTCGGCCCGGAAACGCACGTATCGGACCATGTTAACAGCCGAACATACTACTAATGAGCAACTAAGGACTGCAACCAAGGTTTTGAAAACCGAACCGATCATCGAACCGCTTTAGTTACTGGTTTACTGGTTCATAGGTTCAACCGGTTCGATCGTGGTTGAACCGAAAAAACCGTTTTATAACAAAATAATAAATAAAATATAAATAAAAACATTAAAACATAATTATAATTTAATATAAACTTTAAAATATCATCCGAATTAAAAGTACTATATAAATCAGAATGTTATAATCTCATTCAAATATAAACTCAAAAGTCAAATAAGAAAATCAACCAACTAAACATAAAATGCCAACATCCAAATTTGTCATCAATCATATTCATTCATATTCACAATCCCTTGCCTTATTCAGCAGCACAAAAATTGAATTCAGTGAAACCATTTATCCACTTGAAATGAAAATGGCAAATAAAACACCTGCTCTGAGAACATCAGCAACAACATCCTCTGCTGATTTTGCATACTTCTGATTCTGATATTCATAAACAGTGGCCACTACATGTTACGATTTAATATTAGGAAGGATACTAGTTATGCCCATTAGAATTACTTAGTCTTTTAAGAGTATAGATAAGAGACTTTTATAAATGTATTAAAGGAATTAATGAATTGATATTGAACTTGGTTCAACTAGAGAGATGTCCACCAACATACATAAGAATTAATTTACAAAGAATAAATATGCTAATAATCACATTCTATTTGATCTGCACAATTTCATTTATGCATGTGTTTTGTAGACAGACGGCAATAATAATCCATCATATACAAGACCAAACAAGCAGCAAATCAAAAGAGTAAATAAATGAAAGAAATATAAAAGAAGCAAGTATATATACCTCAAAAAATCCCTCATGTAAACAATGAAAACCATGTTTATTCACAATGAGTTGCTTGCAAGAAATTAAAATGTGCATATACACAGATAGAGTAGGTAGAAAGAGATGTAGAGAGTAGACTAAAAGAGTTTAATTTGGTGATTAAACTACAGCATTCAACAAAGTAGTAAGACCTCTTCTGCAATTAAGCTCAACGTAATCACTGAGCCAAACTTTCTCAAAACATAACAATTATCAAAATTTATCACAATCTAAACTCATATCTAACAAACAGCTCAAAACTTCAGGCCATCAACACACACCAACACTGGCAACAAAGATCAAACAAATCATCAAATTACTGTGTATAACAGTAACAATGCATGTTGCAATTGATCAGATACATTCTTTTAACTTTGACAAAAGCTTCGTTCACAGTTAATCACTAATCAGTTAACAACAATTATTAACCACACTCATAGTTCATCATGTTGAATCACAGTTCAGTCTCAGTAATCAGTTTCACTAATCACTCACTAGTCAATAATCATAGTACAGGGAGAATCACAGTTCAGTTTCATGTCGAACTTGAATCAGTTTACACTTCACAGTTTCACACTACACAATTCAAAGAAAAATTAAACAGGGAGACAGAATTGAACCAATTCATAGTTTCGGTGTTCATCATCTTGAATCACAGCTCAGTTTCAAACTTCCAATTCAAAGTAAAATACCTCCAATCAGTTTGAATAATCAACTAATCACACTACACAGTTCAAAGAAAATTAAAACAGGGAGAGTAGGAGACACTGAGACAGCGAAGGCACCTTCAAGGCAGAACATGCAAGTATGCAACAGGGAGAGTGAGAGTCAGGCGGTGGGAGACAGCGAAGGCACCTTTTCAGTTCTCCATGGCTGCTGCGGTGGCATGACGGCGGTGGCTCGACGGCGGTTGCTCGACCCGTGTGAGAGTGAGGCACTGAGACGTTCTCACTTCTCAGTACAGTTCTTGACGGCTCTAGGTGGCGCGACGGCGTGTCTCGACGGCGAGCCCTCGACCCATGTGACGCGGTGATGCCAGTGACTTCAGTGAAGCAAGCTTTCTCGAAGAAGAATCATCAACAATGGGAAGTTGGGAACCACTGAAGCAGAGAGAGCAACGAAGGGAATTAGGGATCTCAGTCTTAGCCTTGGCCTTTGGGAGTTTTCGTGATTTAGGGATTCAGACTTCAGGGGGACTCAAAAACGGCAGCGTTTTGTTGCTTACTTAAAAACCGGCCGGGTCACGGTTCGGTTCGACCGACCGGTTACCGGCCGGTTTGCCGGTTCAATGCCGATTTTTTAATTTTGCGGTTTAATGATTAATCGATCCGTTTTTAGGTCCGGTTCACGGTTTGACCGGTCCGACCGGCCGGTTCGAACCGATTTTCAGAACATTGACTGCAACCATACCAGAGATGACTTTTCATCCCTCAGACTTCAATAGCAATGACATCATCTTGGACGATCCGGTCGTCATATCAATTCAATTAGGAGATTTGATCGTTCGAAAGGTCCTACAAGACCCTATTAGCAGTGCTGATCTTATTCTTTTCAACATTTGAGAAAATGAAATTAAGCAACAACATCCTCCAGCCATCCGTAGGAGATTTGGTAGGCTTCTTAGGAGAGCGGGTGCCACTCTTGGGCTCAGTGTGGTTACAAACCACACTCGGTGAGCACCCACTATCTAAAACACAAGATATTCAATATCTCGTGGTGGATTATTTTAGCCCATACAACCTTATACTTGGCAGGCCCTTCTTAAATAAATTTGAGGTAATAGTGTCCATAGTGCACCTTTGTGTAAAATTTTATGTCCAGGATAACTTGGTGCCCACAATTCATGGCGATAATCGAGAAGCTCGACAGTCCTACAACACAAGACTCAAGCCACTAAAACATAGAACAGGAGGAACACAAGTTAATGTTGTTTAGAGCAAACAACCAACGATGGCCGAGTTAGATCCAACGACCGACTTTGAAGATCGGCCAACACCAAACGAAGAGCTAACCAAAGTAATTTTAACTGACGATCCAACAAAATTTACTTTTGTAGGTACATCCTCAAAGGATGAAGAAAGGGAAAAACTAAACACTTTCCTAAGCCAAAATGCTTATCTCTTCGCCTGGACTCCCGGTGACATGCCAGGAATTGACCAGCCCGTGATTACTCACCGACTGGCAAAACGTAATCTCGGCACTGAGAAGCGCTTAGCCTCGATGGAGGAAGCTAAAAAGCTCATTGACGCCAACTTCATCCGTGAAATCAGATTTACAACGTGGTTGGCCAATGTTGTTATGGTAAAGAAAAACAACAGTAAATGGCGCATGTGCGTCGATTTTACCGACCTAAATAAAGCTTGCCCAAAGATGCATATGCCTTACCTTGTATTGACACTTTGGTTGATAACTCTTGTGGTTATGGTACCTTGAGTTTTATGGATGCATATTCTGGTTATAACCAGATCCTTATGCATCCATCAGACCAAGAAAAAAATAGCTTTTATAACTGCATATGGTAATTATTTTATACCATCATGCCTTTTGGTCTTAAGAACGTAGGGGCCACTTACCAGAGATTAATGAACAGAATCTTTGACAAATAAATAGGTCGGAATATCGAAGTGTACGTTGACAACATGGTCGCCAAAACACATATCGGAAGTTCTCACGTTGCCGATCTTGAGGAATTTTTTGCACAGATCCGATCATACAATATGAGGTTAAACCCTGAAAAGTGCGCCTTTGGCGTTTGGGGGGACAAGTTCCTCGGGTTCATTCTGACTAGCCGAGGTATTGAAGCAAATCCATAAAAGTGTCAAGCGATATTGGACATGCAAAGCCCCAGGACAATAAAAGAGGTCCAGCGACTGATTGGAAGACTGGCAGCCTTATCCAGATTTTTACCCTGTTTGGCATCTAAATCTTCTCACTTTTTTTAGTGTTTACAAAGAAATATGAATTTTCAATGGGATGAAAATTGTGAAACTGCATTTACTAGTTTAAAACAAATCCTTTCAAAACCACTGGTTTCACAAAAACCTAAGCTCTGCGAGCCACTTTACTTATACTTATCTATTTCTGAATCAACTCTTAGCTCTGTTCTTGTTACAGAAAATGACAAAGTTCAGCAACCTATTTATTTTGTAAGCAAGTCACTGCAGAATGCCGAGCTTCGTTATCCGAAGCTGGAAAAGCTTGCATTTGTTTTGGTCTTCTCAGTAAGACGGCTCGGACCTTATTTTCAGAGTCATGTTATTAATATCCGAACAGGGCAACCACTTAGGTAGGTGCTCGCCAAACCCGATCTAGTACGAAGGTTGATCAAGTAGTCAATTGAACTTTCTGAGTGTGATATTTAATATCAACCTCGGGGATCTATCAAATCACAGTATTTGACATACTTTGTTGCCGAACTCACTGCTCAAACACCCGACAAAGGGAGCTTCGAATGGGTATTATTTGTCAATGGTGCTTCAAACCCTTAGGGATCAGGAGCGGGCATCCTCCTTGAAAATCAGGATGGCATAGTGCTGGAGCATTCTCTTCATTTCTCATTTAAAGCATGTAATAATTAGGCCGAATACGAGCCCTCATTGCTGGGCTCAGGTTAGCCACTAATTAACAGATTAATGCTATTAAGGTTTAATGTGATTCCCTATTGGTTGTTCAACAAGTTAGTCAATGTTTTCAAACAAAGGATCCCATTTTGTTAAAATATCTGGATGTGGTTAAAAACCTTCAAACTAGTTTTTCCAAAATTGAGATTAACCATATCCCCTGGGATCAAAATCACCGTACTGATATTTTATCAAAACTAGCCATTACATAACCAAAAACTGTAACTCTTTTACAATCAATGTTAGATAAACCGAGCATTGATACAGCCAGCATTTTTAATATCAATGATGGAAATAGTTGGCAAAAGCCTTATATTTAATATCTCCAAGATGGGGTTATTCCAGATGGCATAACCGTGACATGCCTCCTTCTTTACTCTACTAAACAATACTCTGTATAGGCGAGGATACTCTCGACCTCTTTTAAAATGTTTAGACAAATCGGAGTCCGACCTTATTTTAGCCGAGGCCCATAATGGCATCTGCGGGATCCACACTGGAGCCAGAAGCCTAGCGCAAAAGATACTTCTCGCAGGGTTTTATTGGCTGACATTATGGGATGACTTCCGACAAAAAGTTAAAGCTTGCGATAGTTGCCAGAAACATGCTCCAATCATCAACATACCAGCAGAAAACCTCCATCACTCAGAGGTAAGCTAGCCATTCAATCAGTGGGGGCTTGACATTCTCGGACCTTTCCCTACCGTTCCAAGACAGGTAAAAATTTTTATTGTGGAAATTGATTATTTCTCTAAATGGGTAGAAGCCCAGCCTTTAGCAAAAATAACGTCCTCCCAAATGATATCATTTGTCTGGAAACATATAATTTGTAGATTTGGTATACCTCGCCATATCATCATTGACAATTGTCGCCAGTTTACCGACCAAAAATCTAAGACCTTTTTGTAGAATTTATACAGAACAAGCAACATTTCTCGTCGGTTGAACACCCACAGTCAAATGGATTAGCTGAAGCTGCCAACAAGGTCCTTCTACAAGCTTTGAGAAAAAAACTCGACAACGCTAAATGCCTCTGAGCCGAGCTTATTCCTGAAATTCTTTGGGGTATAACACCATAGTACATTCAACAACTAAGGAAACACCATTTCGTCTGGTGTACAGATCCGAGGCTATGATACCTATTGAGATTTCACAACACTCCCTGAGGACACAGGACGAGGATTCTGACCAAACCCGACTAGCCGAGCTTGACTTAATCGAAGAAATACGAAACACGGCTTCTGTACACCATAACGCACTTTAACAGCAAATAGCCCGTAGAATAACAAGAAAGTACATTTCCGATCTTTTGATGTGGGAGATTTGGTGTTAAGAAAAACTAAATATGCTAGAAAACACCCCATCTCATGGTAAGCTCGCTTCAAGATGGGAAGAATCTTACAGAATATATGAGGTTGTCGGTCGAGGAGCTTATCGACTGGAGACATTGGATGGCACCAAAATGCCTAGCACCTGGAATATCAGTTCTCTAAAGCGCTACTACAGTTAACAACAAGAACATGCTAGTACTCTTTTTTCTACCCCGAGATTTTCCCCTAGAGGGTTTTGCTCGTGGAGGTTTTAACGAGGCTAGCTATTCTGAGACCTTTTTTGTAAAGGTATTACAATAAAAAAATACATTTTACTATGTCCTTGCATATTTATTACTTACAGTTACTTATGCACAGCAGTTATCCTTCAAAAACAGCATATTCAACTAAATCCATGGCTATCAATCACCAATAATTTTTCTTACTTAAAACATTATTATTTCAAACTACGGTTTATCTTCTATAAAAATATATTAAGCTAACTATTGCTTAGTATGATCAATATATATTACCAGACCCTTCTTAGTCAGGGAATCAATCATTCAATTAGGCACAGATCATGCCTAAATCGGTCAAAGCAACTGAACACAAAACGTTCAAAGCAACAGTTTCTAGAAAAGCTAACATATGCTTACTTCATATTACAATTTAAACAGTTCCACAATCCTAACAAAAGTCACAAATTCAGACAGTCGACAAAACGCAAAATAAGAACAACAAAGCATTTCTCCTACAATTTAATCTGTTAGGTTGTCATCACCCTCTTCAGCTACCTCTTCATCATCTACCAACTGACCATCATGGATTATCTTACTTGGGTCCATAGCAGAAAAATCAGAATCAGGAGCAAAAAATTTTGCCTGCGTAACAGCATGCTCAAAGCCCTCGACAAAAGCATCCAAAATATCAGCTTCTCGAGTATTTTCCATCTCTTTCATTTTCAAAGTAACTTCAACAATTTGAATGTTCAATTTAGAAGCCTTGTCTTCTTTCTTTTTCAAAGCTTCCATGTCTTTCTCATGACTCTCTTTCATTAGTTTCAGCTCCTCTTCCACAGAGGACAATTTCTTTTCTAATTCGGACAGAGCTGTCTCTTTTCTTTCTAGTTGTCCTTTTCGGCCAATCTCTTCGGTTATTTTTAGCAATAGTTTCCTGTGCCTTTTTTCTTGACAAGGGCCTATGCTAGCAAGGAAAAAACCTAAAACCTACAATTCCATTTTCGTATAAACAGTAAGTAATTTTGATCAATTATATGTATGGAAATAAAAAAATTTTCAACACTGACCTGTAAAAACTGATCAACCCCTACATCTCCAACCTCTTCAATTCTTGATATGTTCGATGAAGCTTGGACAACCTCATCAGTAACGACATTGAATAGAAATTTTTTGTCCCAAACTGACGACCCATCTCCATCATCATCAAAACTATGCAATCTCTCCTGCTTACTAGTGAAACTCATTAGCTCCCCAAGCTGAATACCCTTTTCTTCCTCATCTAGGTTAATCATATTTGATTTCCTCTTTTTGAAAATAATTCTCTTCTTCCTAGGTGGTGGTTGGTTAACCTCAGCCCCACCCTCCATCTTGTCAGGATTTGAGGATGATCCCACAAAATTTTTGTTTCTGAGACGCGCTCTAAGGCTTAAGGCCGACACCCCTGGATATTTACCAGTTGCAAAATTATAAAAACATTCACCAGACAAATGAAAATGACAGTGCTAATCTAGTCTAGTATATAGCCCTCTCACCAAAATATTCTAAGACAGACGACTTATCCTCCTCCCATGGAAGCAACTCAAATACAGAAATCAGACCACCCTTATCATCCATCTCGGCCAAATATGCTATTATACATTCGTTACGAGGAGTTATAAGCTCGGGACCTAATATATGCTGGGGCTGACAATACTAGTACAATGGGTTTCTCCTAAATTCTCATCAAGATAAAACGGAAAATCTTCATCTACTGACTTCACCTTCAAGAACATCTCTTTAAAATCTTTTAAAGAAGATTTGTAAAGTTTAAAAATAGCAAATCCATGAGTACTATTTAGGTTAACCCATAAACCTTTCTAGACCCCTTTGACTTAAAAAAGCGAAAAAAAAAGCTCCAATTCAGGTTCAATTTCGAGAAATTAAGATAAAACTTGAAAATATTTCAAAAACGCACAGCCATTAGGATGTAGCTGGGAGGATGCACAATTCATTTGTGTTAAAACATCACATTCAAAATCTGTAAAGGGTAACCTCCCGTGGAGTTCTTCAAGTACAGAACTATACATGAAGAAACTTTCAAAATCCATTTTTCTATGAAAAACACGATCAGATCGGTTGCATGGCAGTAGTTCCACACGAAAACCAGGCCTTACCACCTTACTTATATTTACTTCACAACGCTCTTTATCAACAAAGAGGGAAGCCCGTATTTTCACATCACCAACAACCCAGTCATAGGAGTTATCATCTTTGATCTTAGACAAAGTTTTCAACTTTTTTTCACCCATCTTTCAGAAAACTAAAACAAGCAATGAAGGATAAAAAGCCAAAGGGGAGGGTATTCACTAACCTCTTTTACTCATTTTCTCTTTTCTTGAATTTCCGAAACGACGCTAGTTAAAGCAAGAAGCGTGTTTCCAATTCTTTCAAAAATCCAAAATAAACTTTAACCATTCATTTAATAAACTGTTCAGTTCCATTGTTAATCACAAACCATTCAAGGTGCCATATCATCAACGGTTGGGAAGCTGCTTTGGAACTTGCACCAATATTAACGATTTTTGTTTTCAATATATTCAAATCTTTAAGTCTTTTCAGGTGCCAACAAAAATAATAAATAAACGTTGAGCCACGTTGACCTGGGGGCTCCCCCTGCCGAGCTATAACTCGGTTAAAAGCTTAAAAGCTCAACCTGCCTCATCGAGACTAGGCCAAGTTTGGGGGCTCTGATATGACCAGTACACGTCAGTTACACGATTATAACTCGGGAACGTAACCGAAGATTTAAACACAGTATCATAACCGACCTTTGTTCCATAATGCCGGATAAACCATTAACTCCTCTTGCAGACGTTATTATTCGGCTATTCCTATTCTCCAGACTATATAAAACAGACCGAAAAGGTCTTTGAGGTATGTGTAATTTTCTTAAAAACTTAACCTCACTAGAATACTTACTTACTTGGGCATCATATTGCCTTTTGCAGGTCCCCTCCCCACCGTTTTATTTATCATTGACGTATATCACATCCTAACTAAGAAACTCGGCGACTCTCATCAGGAGGCGAGTTATACATCGGAACATCCAGGTAAGAACAAGTCTTTTTTTCTATATTATTTTTGAAACCTATTTCTATCCTTATTTATTAACGTTTATTTTATCACAAATATATAGAAGTTTACTAGTGTTTTTTTTTCGCCGTAGTAGTAATAATAATAATAATAATAATAATAATAATAATAATAATAATAATTCAATTGACTTAATATTTAATAATTTAATTTTATGAATTTAATTGTGTATATTAATATTGTAAGTATCACCTCTGATTAAAAGAGAAGGTCACAACGTTAACTATAAAAAGTTAAGGAAATTGAGCCGAGGAATCGAGGACACGAAGAAAAGGGCAATTCGCTGTCCTAAATTCAACTAAATATAAAAGATTATTCATAATATCAGAATTATATAAAAAGAGGAGCTCATAATGATATCATAATCTCATGATATATGCATTACTTTAAACACATGTATTTAAGTATGGTCTTTAATTTAGTACTTCTTATACATGCTAACTTGTTGAGCGTAGAATCTTTATAGGTATACTCGCCAACATTAAAAACGATAAACTCAAAATATTAGGTATACTTTTTCATTTTCAGTTAGATTCCACCCCAAATGCAAGCAAGCAAGCTACAATTGTCAACCAATCAAGGCTACAAGAATCATCTAAAATAGTTAATTTTCATTTCATTGTAATTTTCTTTCAATTTTATTTAAGTTTGGAATTTAGGATTGCCTAATCGAAGGTTATAAAATAATTATGAACAAAATTACATTGTCAATTCTCATCATGTTGGTAAACAATATATACAACTTCTTAATTGAAAAGCTATCCCTATATGCAAATATAATAAACTGATCATGAGATTTATTTTAGATCCTTGGATATATTTTTGGTTATGAGAAAAGTCACTAATCAATCATTTTACTCTCTTTACTTTCATCCTCTGATTCTCCTTTGCAACAATTAAGCTCTAATAGAAGATTCAACTCTTCCGTAATTCATTAGAAAATAAGAAAACAAATAGTATACCCTGCATGGCTGAGTTCCTGTTTCGAGTTTATGTAAATTCAAGTTTGAGTTTTCTCAAAGCAATCAATATTTAATCACCTCTATAAATACATGCTAAGTTCTGGTTTTGATGGATGGACTACTCCAAAATTTACCTACATCATTATTAAAAAGACCAAACAAAAAAGTATGTATAAACACTATACAAGAGATGAGACTAAAAGAAAAAGAAAAAAAATTTGATAAAATTTTATGAAATCAACTAGCTAGGCATTTGTTTGTGATGTATAGATGTTGGTTTTGGGGCGCAGGCCGAAAGTATCCTTATCATGATGAAGTTAGCACCAGCAAAATGTAGACAGGGTCAATATCATATCTTATCCTCATCAGGTGCCAGTTGGATAGGAATAGGTAGAACTAGAATATACCTATAGTATATGACTGCTGCTGTTGGTTTATTCTGTGTCTATTCAACTTCCTCTCTTCTGTTCTCGACCCTTTACATTGGTTCAAAGTGGAACTAACCTCCATCTCCATTGGCAGTTAACTCAATTATGCCCCATGAGGATATGTATGATTGAATTGTAGTATGTAGCTATATTATTTTGGCTATAACTTATTATCTGCTTTATTTGCCGCCAAATCTAAACCATATATGTCAAAACACTAAGTACAATTGCTAAATTCAAGGTGGCAATTATTTGTCGGCAGAGTTATTCCTATACACGTGCTCATTCAACATTCTAATTTGGAACTATACCCGCTCCACTATTAGTGTAATAACTTGCAAACAATTTGCATTTTGGTGGCATCTAAAAGGTCAATCATTTATGGAATAATGAAACTATTGTATATTTCTTCTTTGCCTCTTCAAGCTACTTCAATACCTTCTCTGAACCCACGTTATATATTATTTCATTCTCATAAGATGTGAGAAAGTTTCATGCAAATTAAACTTTTTATATATGGATTCTTGTTCTTTAGTTAATTATCTCTAATATATGGATTCAGGTGAAATTTGTGGCTGGTACCAACTGGAGGCCATACCTGTAATTCAAACATTCGTAAAACTTTTCTAATCCATTTTTCTTAAGATTATTATTGTAGCGTGCTTCAAGTTTTGTCTGAAAACTGAAGAGAACTAGTATTTACCGTATAATTTGGATACGAAAGATAAGGATATGACAATTTTTTTTTTGTTTTAAAATCATTTTTTTTTTGTTTTAAAATCATTTATAAGGTAGACACTTTAAAATATCAAAATATATTATGTTAATAACAATTTTGGTATTTAAATATGAAGTTTCTACGTAGTACTTTTTAAGTTGCAAATAAAAAGGAAATTTGAAGAACTCACTTTACATTATATATTAATATTACCGAACTCGCAACCTTATTAATAACATAACATTAGATGTAAAGGTATTTGAATTGACTATATATACATATCGCTGCTAAATTCAAATATGGTAGTAATACAGTATTATAGAGGTTTCAATAGTCCTGCATGACACCAAAGGGTGATGCAGTTAATGCCTTAATGGAAGCAGCGATTGCAGATGACACCAAAGAAGCCACTTCCTCTGTTTTGTTTCAAACTCTCACTTTGATAGACAATGGCGTTTGCTCTGCTCCATGGTCATATTCTTCGAGATTTTAAGGACATTATTCTTAATACAGGTTTCTTATCTAGGGGAAAATCATTTTGCATTGCATATCATGTAACAATGAGAAGAATGATAAAATAAAAACAAGGACCATTTGTTTTTTTTTTTTTTGGGGTACATGATGGGGCCACAGGTCCTAGGACCATTTGTTATTTGTTATTGTATGTCCAAAAAAAAAATACTTTTTCGTTTTCAGACGGGCCTACGTCCAAAATAAAAATTGCAGTTATAGTTTTCGGTAAACTAATTCATTATCTGCTTAAATTTTCTTTTTTCCTGTTAGATATGATTGGACTTGGACTTGGACTTGGACTTGGACTTGGATATAAAAAAAGGCTTTCATTTTGATTTCTCCTTCTTGGTTGTTAATGGAAAGGCCTACTTGGATGGTATGAAATGCTAACTCCAGTAGGGCTGGCGAATCAACAACCTGGGAGCAGCGTCCTCCAGAGATTTCGTTGAAACTCTTTGCTGATTGTTGTGGTGAAAAGGGGGAGGAGGGGAATAGGGGATTTAGGATTGTTTATTTGTTCCGACCAGAAAAAAGAAAAGCAGAATTTTCTTTTATTTGTATGTAAAAATAACCAACATAAATAAATAAAGTTCTTGCCATGACCAAAACATGCCAATTAAAAAAAGTAAGTTAATGCTTCAAACAAAGTGCTACTAATTAATTTTAAAATTTAAAGTAACGAAAAATTGGTAATAGCTACTAACCACTTTTCCACTCTAGAATTTCGTGTTGACCATAAAACAATTGGGGAGCGCATGTAATTATGGTCATCAGGGCCGCACAATAACTAGCATGGACTCTACCACACTTAAAACTAGCCAAGTTGAAGCCTGCCTCTTGGTAGGCTTGTAAGTTACAAGAACGGAGGGGCGCGTGAGAAAGAAATAGGAGGTTTTGAAGGGCGCGTGCTGGAATGTGTAATGTACGCGCGGGTGGAAGATTCGCAGGATGTTGTGTTCCCCCGACAGCTTTATGAAACGCTGCCTAGCTCCCACTCACTGAGTCACTCGCTGTGTTGTGTTGCTTTTCTTCTTTCTAGTTTCTTCTTTCATCCTCTCTGGTGTAGTGTAGTTGCTTAACGAGGTGAAGAAATGGGAGAGGGAAGAGGGTCCACTCTGGTGCACCTTCTGGTTGTGGCTCTCTGCTTGGTTGCATTTGGTTTCGCCATTGCTGCTGAGAGAAGAAGAAGCGTGGTAAGCCCTCTTTACTTATAGATCTACATTTCCCTGATTAACAACTAAGTAGGTTTGTTTGGACAGGGAAGCATAAAAAGAGTTGAAAGGACAAATGAAACATACTGCAGCTACAATTCAGATGTGGCAACAGGGTATGGAGTGGGGTCTTTCCTCTTCCTCCTTTCAGGTCAATCACTGCTTATGGGGGTCACAAAGTGCATGTGCTTCGGCAGGCCATTAACACCTGGGGGTAATCGTGCCTGGTCTATCATCTATTTTATGTCTTCTTGGTGAGTCCCTCTAATAAGACATTACTTCTTAGTTCTTAGTTTCTTCATCATAACATATATGTAGGATGAATTTGCAGGGTGACTTTTGTTATTGCAGAAGCATGCTTGATAGCAGGAGCCAAAAAGAATGCGTATCACACCAAGTACAGGGGAATGATTTATGCTCAGAACTTCTCTTGTGAATCATTGCGCAAAGGTATCTTCATTGCCGGAGCCATTTTTGTTGTTGCAACCATGATCCTCAATGTTTACTACTACATGTACTTCACAAAGGCAACTACAACTTCGCCTTCTCACAAGCCCAATCGCCAAAGCCCCTCTCTTGGTATGACTGGATATGCATAATTTCCAACAAACAAACACAAATATTTATAGTAATACATATGCTCCCTACTATTTTGTAACATAAGCAATGCTTTTAGAGTGCTCATGGATTTATCAATCAAGAGTTGTCAAATATAGACTAGTAGTATCGCTGGATTTGATCTTGTTCCTATAGAGGCATCGAAATTAGTTTGTAGCTTGTGTCTAGACAGACATGAAAACACTAGCTCTCAGAATTGTCATTTAATGTATTTTTGTCACATTGAGTTGAAGAATTGCTTTAATCCATTTGTGACTTGGGAAAACCTCTGATGAAATTACAAATACATTTCCTTGATTCCATTAAAAAAGGAACCATTCCTTAGGTAACACTTAAATATCTTTATGGTTTACTTTCTAATTTCCTTCTCATTATAATCTTAACTCAGAGTTAGTTTAATGTGGCTCATCAGGTCAAATTCATTACTTCCCCCAAAAGTTGAAATGCTACTAGAAATTAGAAACATTCAAAGGTGAATGTTCTTGATTGCAGTTTGGACTCCAAGTAGCATCGCTTTCCTATACTTAATATGCTAGAGACTGTCTAGCAGTTAGTTAGTTAGCAATGTTTAAAAGTGTGAATTAAAAGAATGGTCTTAAATTATTAGACTAAAAAAATTAGATTAATAATTAAGAATATTGGCTAATCTCTTGTAACTTCAGTTAAATTGAGCCTTTTTTTGGTATTCTAACAGAGCCGAAAATATGAAAAGCAGATCTTATCTCTTTTGTTGCTACATTTGTGGGTCTTAGATCAATGGTTGACTTAACCTGAAGCAAATAGCAACGTCCCAGTCTATCTTCCGTTATGTGTATGATTTGTTGGTTTAATGGCCTGTTAGTAAACCCAACATTAATTTTGTTTCAACCCAAAAACGAAGAATATAACCAAAAATATATTTGACGTATTTACAACTTACATTGGATCCCCAACCTGACCGAAAAAAAAATTATATTAGATTCCCCAAGAACAAAAAACAATGAAACACAACAAAAAAAACTTAGTAATTACGGCAATTTTTTAAGGTTAGTACTGTGGTTTAAACCATCATTATTATCTTGACGGCACTCAAGAAAAACCGCCATAATTTGAAGTACCATTTGGTTATTACGGCAGTTTTTAAAAAACCGCCACAATTATCTGATTAAAACGATGGTTTTTGAGATAGGTTAAAATGACGGTTAAAACCGCCGTTATTTCTAGATAAAATGACATTTTTTTGTTGGTTAAAATGACGGTTTAAACTATCGTGTTTTTTTTTTTTAGATAAAATGACACTTTTGGTTAGTTTAAACGGCGGTTTCAAACCACCATTATTTTCAAATAAAATAGCGTTTTTTACTTGGTTAAAACGGCGGTTCAAATCGCTATTATTTTCAAATAAAACGAATTTGGTTGGTTAAAATGACGTTTGATATTGTTTAAAAAGACAATATTTATTGTTTAAAAATGGTAGTTTAAAACTGTCGTTTTTACCGAGTTAAAATGGCGAATGAGGACCATGGCGTGGTGGATTACTTGGCCACGTCGAACTTGAAGACGAGAGTCGGGAGGCGGTACTCGAGGAAGTTTCCGACGATGAGAGCGAGGACGTAATCGCGGAAGTGACAGAGAAAGCGGCACCAAATCGCTGAAGCTCGCTAATGGCAGTAACAATGTTGCCTGCGGCGGCGAGGTGATAAAGAAAACAACAAGGAGATGATAGGTGATGGCTAACCTTTAGATCGAAGCCAGAACAAGATCGTAGAAGCTCATTGAAGGCAGCGGCACGATGTTGATAGGTGTCGCGAGGGGATGAGCTGTGGCAGAGAGATGAACGATGGCGGTGAAATAAGCGACAGCAACAAATATTTAGATCAAAACCAGATCGAGAACCAGATGGAAGTTCGATGAAGGCAGCAACAATAGCGTTTATTGCAGCGGCGAGGAGATGAGAAGCAATGAGGGGATGAATGATAGCGAGAAGATGAACGGTGGAAAAAGATTAGGATTTGTCATTTATATTACCCACAAATTTTTCATATATGCATCAACACATCATCCGAATTAAAAGAGAAGTGGAAAATAATAAGAGCGGTTTTAAACCGCCATAATCAATTAAAACCGCCACAAAAATATAAAAATTTTGGCAGAGACTAAAAACGCTTGGCAAAAAAAGAATGACAACTTTGTATAACCACCATAAAACTATTGCCATTTTAATCTACTTTTTTTGTAGTGAAAGACGATATATTTTATTATAACTAAACAATAAAAATACGAGAAAAGATAAATATGTATTTGTTGGGAAGATTATTTAATGATAGATTTTCTACTTAATTGAATATATTTAAACAAAATTACGAGTTTACATATTATTCATATTTTTTGTGCTATATGAAGCTACTAATCACTTTAGCATGTAATTAAGGATATACAAATCAAAGGGTAAATGAGTAATATATGTTAAAGCGGGCAGGCCCCCACCCCGAACCATTTCAATTTTCATGTGAAAAGATAAACAACATGGTAAGTATTCATTAAAATTAGTATCATAATCAACTAGTAATAATTTTCCTGTGAAAGTATGTTTGACCTTCCTATAGGAACCTTTATTTGCTTTTAAAGGTAAAGCAAGACTACAATATTAGGTCAAAGTAAAATGCTGATTCCCCTAGTAAAAGAGTCTAACTCCACTAGCCTTTACCATAGATAAACTTTTAAAACGACTCTTTCTCGTCCCTTTCTCGTGTTTTTTTTAGCTTTCAAAGATCTCCATATATGCTTTCAGATATTATGATTTGTGTTATTTTTTAATTATCTGTGACCATTAAAATGTTAATTAAGTTGTAGATTTTAAAGAAAACGAGTATTCAGTTTTAACTTCAGAGAGAGAGAGAGAGAGAGAGAGAGAGAGAGAGAGAGAGAGAGAGAGAGAGAGAGAGAGAGAGAGAGAGAGAGAGAGAGAGAGAGAGAGAGAGAGAGAGAGAGAGAGAGAGAGAGAGAGAGAGAGAGAGAGAGAGTAATGGGAGAAGTGATCTAAGCCTAAGGTTGGCAATAGTGAGATATGTGGTCAGTGAAATAGTAGAGTTTTAAGTTTTAACTGTGCAGGCACTGAAAGTCACGACGCTGTGCTATGTCTAATCACATATATATTTAATTGGAAATGACGGATCCTATTCAGCCATGGCCATGCTCAACTATTCCCTTCGATACAATCAAGTCATATATCAATGCATCATTCTCATCTACTTTGATTTAAACCACACATCCAATCTGCCAGTGGACGATGTTTCATGGAATGGAATCAGTACCCAGATATAAAGACCTTTGTAGGTACAATTCTTATGAGAAACAAACTACTATATAGTGTGTTCTATGGATACTAATAGTCGTTAAATGATTTGATTAATTTGACTAAATTTTTATTTAATAATTTTTAAATATCAACTTCACATTTAAATTTTCACCGTCACAAAATATTTGAAAAAAAAAAAGATAATGGTAATTTATTATTATCTAAAAATTGGGCCCACGCAACATATTGCATTCATGTCTTCTATGTATTATTTTAGGTATTAAAAATATAATAAATATAAAAAATACAAAAAAATTAATTTTAATATATTATTAATATAAATTTTACACATGCATACTATCTCAAAAAATAGATGTAATTATACAACTATTATTAAACTAAAAAAATAATGGTGTTATTATTACCCGAATTGCAAGGACATGCAATTTAATTGATTCGAAGTGGAAAAGCAAGAGCAAAGTGTTATGTTATGAGTTATGGGTGCGTGATGTATGTATCTTGTTACGTACGTCAAAGGTCGACACCAACACTACACTACACAAGACAGTGACACAGTGCCGCGAATCGCGCCCCACCCCCGTTTTCCCTCTCTTCAATTCCTTCTTCTTTTTGTTTTTCTTCCTTTATTTGCAATCTTCTCCTTTCTTTACTAATTATATATATCTACATACATACCACTAATTTAATTTAATTTAATTTATATATATATAGTCCACCTTTTCAACTACTACTCTTCCTCGCTCGCAAACAAAAAGAATCTATCCTTTGTTTACCAAATCCAGTCAATCACTACTAGCTATGTTCAAACCTACCCAATTCCAAACTATCTTGCTAGCTACTACATCCAACATGTTATTATCATTATTTCCTATGTTTCCAGCTTTTCATAGAATAATATCAACCAGCATTCATGCATGTACTATGCCACCGTATGGATTCAACTGCTTCTCACACAAGACAGTTTTTCAGTTGGTTTTCAACTAAATCAATTGTAAAATTTTATGATTTGAACACACTAGACATTCTATATGTATATCTTAGCTTTTTCTTTAAGAAAAAAGGGAGTTAAAATTAGAAATTGACAAGCACGAAAACAGTTTCTTCATTTACATATATATAGTATACTAGCTACTAGTATCTTTTAAATGGTTAAGATCCTCTATTAATTGATGAATTGATTGAGGAGGTTCTCTTTTCATTTTATTTAAGATGTACTGTTGTCATAAGTAGGATCGGAGCATTTTATCATGTGTTGACTACTTCATACTTCTTTAAAGAAATAACATTACAAGGAGAAGTATTTTGTAATATTTATCATTTTGGAATCAGAAATAATTTCATGCATCTATAGTCTATTATACATGTAGTACGTAGCAGTATTAATGCTACACCTTTAATTTTAAATTGGAGGCCATATCCCCATTATTTGATATCAATCGTATATATATAATAATAATTAAAATGCTACAAAAGTCGGTGTATAAGATCGACATTATGTTTGATATTAAAATTAACTATATATTTTATATACACTAAAATCAGTTATTAAAAATAAATTAAATTATATATATTTATATATAAATATATTAGTAGCTGATTTTAGTAATTAATTTTAAAATATAAATAATTTTTTATATTCAAATTACTTTATAGAACAATATTAGTCCAGTTATATATTGTGTAATTGAGCTAATATTATGAACCAGTGAATTAATACAGATCGCATATTGTCACCCATATTTTATTTTCTTAGCTTGTTTATTATAATAGTAATAAGTTGACTGTTGGCATGTGGATGTGATACGCCTAAGCTACAACTTAGATTTGATTTGTAAAATATAGTACTACTACTTATATATATCAATTACTATAAATAAATTTGAATTGACAATAAGGTGTCCTTTTATCATAAGTTGGTCAGTATTAAAACAACCAGTCACGGATTTCACAAATTCAATGCACACTCTGCAGAGTCGCGTCCTCCCTCCCTAAGTAACTGTCTCTCACCGACATGCACATTCCAAAACCAAATTTAGATTTACAATTAATTTAAAATTATTAGATAAAAATTTAGTTAAATATATTAAATTATTTAAAAAAAATTTAACTAATAACTACACGTAAAGTTACCTTTAAGTAATAGTTGAGTCTTCTGTAGACATTACAATTTATGGTAACTAAGGTTATTAGATCTCTATAAATCTTTCGCTCATCACATTATTCTTTATTGTACTTAAAAATTAAATTATATAATGGGAAATTATATTTAAGAAGATTTATTAAAAAAACTTCAATTCTTTCGCAACATCTTATTATCCCTATAATAAGTTACATATTTTCTAAGGGGTCAGATCTAATTGATGAGTTATGGGGAAATTATCATTGTCGCGTCCTGACACACATATAAATGCTAGTTAAATTGTGTTCCATACTATAATATGGTGAAGAAAAATCAAGGGGACCCAAAAACTACCGAAGATCTGCCTTTAATTTATAAATATAAATAGAAGTATAGAACAAATATGTCAACATCCCATCTTCTTTTTATTTTCTTTTATTTTTTTTTCCTTGGTGAACCAACATCCGATTCCCATCTCACTTTTTTTCTAATGTTTACTACAATATACTCTATTTTCTAATGGAAATAAAAGTCAAACGTTGAATTGTGAATACAGTAGAAGACGAGGTCTTTGTATGTGTTTACATCTAATGAGTTTGAACCCTAATGAAGATTGTAAGAATAATGTAGTGATAGAGAGAGTAGTTAACATATAAAAAAAATGCTAATAATTGGAAGATGAATTATTTATAAGTGAAGAGATGAATGAAACAAAGGGCGTTGGAGCATGTGGCGAAGTAGTACAAGTAATGAGGAAAACGAATAATATAAGTGGGGATTAGCGGGCAGTGCGGGTTTATGTTTCACGTGGGACTGGCCAAGACGTGACATGGACTTATTATTCTATTTCATTTTCATTTTCTCCATTAAACAAATTCAACCCCATTTGAAGGACCAAAATATATACATTTTACTAACATTGCTTTTACTATATATAATGTACATGTAAAAAAATACAAAAATATTATTTTTATATTAAAATCAATTATTATTTATTTATATAAATATATATTATTTAATTTATTTTAAATATATATTTTATATTTTAATATATATTTTAAAAAATTATTAAAAATTTATTAAAATTTAAAAATATTATTGATACACTAAAATTATTTACTAAAATCAATTATTAATATATTTATATATAAATACATATATTATTTTATTTATTTTTTATGTATATTTATATTCTAACAGGTATTTTATATTAATGACTGATTTTGATAACTGATTTAGTATACATATAATATAGTCAAATATAATTTATTATTTTTTGTTATTACTTAATCATTAATATTTAAAAATATGAGATAAAATATATTATTTAATTATTAGGCTAAAAAAATTAAATTAATAACTAAATGATAATAAAAAATAATAATATTTTAATATTTTTTTTAATATTCCATGCTCAAGACCTATAAAGCACTAACATTTTATTGAGTTGCTGTATCTGTATATTGGTAATATTTTAGATACGATATTTCGTGCGACACGCATGTCTTAATAAAACACACTTAAATATTATCATATATTAATGTATTAGGTCTTATTCTTAATATATATTTTTGAAATAAATTTAAATATAGTATATATTATTATTTATTAAAATAAAAGATATTTTAAATATTTGATATAATTAAAATATAATATTAAAAATAAATAAAAAATTAATTTATATTCTAATATCAATAAATATTAAAATATTATTACGATTTATCTAAAAAATACTTTATATTTTATATGTATATATATTTTTTTATATTTATAAAATTTTAAAATTTATGTATCCCATATTATATCGCATCCGATATTAGTATTAATATTTGTGCATGATAGCTCATGAGGACTGATTTTAATTTTAGAAGGAAGAGGAATTAAAGATAGAGATAAGATGTGATTTCCGTAAAATAAGAGGATGAAATCTTAAATATAGGTAGAGCCGTCAATTGACTACACTCCATTGATTTTTGGTCTGAATTAAGTCACAGTCTTACGTGAAATCCCATCATATATATATACACACACTCACACTCTCAGACACGCCCCACTGCCAACATAACCAAACTCCAAGTTCCATTATTTTTCTCTCTCTTCTATTTTTTGTCCTCCATTCTCAACACGGCAATTTCATTCATTATGGTTTGAGTCTTTAATTTATCATAGCAGTGTATGCTTTGGGGGGTTGGAGATCACAAAGGCTCAAAATTTATGTGGCCATCGATATGTGGTTGCTAGGAATCAGAAGCAACAAGAGACTCCTCTGTGTTCCCATGGTGGTAGTGATTCTTGTCACCCTTTTCTTGCACATGTGGCAGTGCCGCCAGGTTGCTGCTATTCGAGTATTCCCCCGAGGAGATGAGCCGCCCAACGTCGAATTCAGCAGCCACCGCATTACGGCGGTGGCTACCAAGATCGCCAACAGAGATCTAATCAATAAGTACTTCAATGGAAGAACAGCAGCAGCAGCAGCAGCAACAACTCAAAAGGGCTTTGATGAAAGCAAAAGAAGAGTGCCCAGTTGCCCAGATCCTCTTCACAATTAACAAGTAGACAATTCCCATCCAAAATTTATCATCTTCTCTCTTTTTCTATTTTTGTTCCAGTTTATTTATCCAAAATACCCACGTTTTTCTCATCATTTTCTCTATGGTATAACAATATGTATGTTTCTTTCTTGTAGAATATGAGGGAAAACCGGGGGTATTTTGGTATTATTATTAAATTTAGAACAACAAAGGTATTTTCTTCTTGATTAATTTCTCTCTCGTTCCCTTCCTCCTCCATATGAAATGATTAATTATCAATGGTATTATGCTTGTATATAGAATTATTTGCTGAGGAACAATGTTCAATTTCACAGTAGCTAGCTAGTCTTTCTTTTTGTTCCATATACTTTGTTAATGGTGCCTAGAATTTCTGTAATTGTGGTACTTGAAAGTTGGAGCCTTTCTTTTACTATTTAGCCGTTTCCACTGAGTGTCTGAGAAGATATGTATATACCTATATATGTGTATAGCTAGAAGTCTAGATCAATAAGAAAGCAATTATGTTCTCCCAATGAAGAAACATTAGTACTGCTTTCCCCCCACTGTCAAGTGTCAAGGACAAAAAGAAAAAAAAAAAGTGTTGGATTGTTCGGTAAAAGTAGTAAAAGCTAATCTCCTTTATGGTAGAAGATTTGATCGAATGCACAGTAGTGTATATATATATTATTCTGGGTCTATGATCCATTTAGCTGCATTTGGTAAGCTTTTCACACTTTCCTGTTGTTTCTCTCTCACTTCCTTAGCAGTTAGCACATTGGGGTATCCTTCATTTCTCTTCTCACCTTTCGAAATATTTTGACAAAAGATCTGATCCGGAACTAACTTGCATCAGAAAATCTTAGCCGTTGGTTTTCACGGACTTATACAACTAGCTAGCCATATTTATTCGCATTTATACCGAACGTGTTGTCCATTTATATTGGCAGCTTGGTCTGAAAAATTAGGCCTTCTTTTATTTCTTCATAGTTGGTTGGAAAAGTAGTAAAGAGCTGGCATAAAATAAACTTGAAAATTAAAATTCAATCCATCCACCCCAGCAACTGTCTCCAAGCTAAGTCAGGTGAATTATTACTTTTGTTTCGTATGGAATTGAAGCACCCATATTAGAATAGAAGGGTTCAATAATTTAGTCTTAGCAGATTGAAGGAGTTAATCAAATACTTTTAAAGGATATCTAAATTTTGTTTCTAGCTATGATTTAAGAATACATCACACTTTGATTCTATTTTTGTTATTTAACATTTGAAAATACAGCTTGTAAAATTATTGGATATATGTACGTAAATAATGGTCCCATAACAATGATGGAGTAAACTCTAAGACCCACATATTTAATAAAATGAGTCAATCCTATCTCAATGAAAAACCAAAATTTGAAGTTGAGTCTAATATTTTTAGTGAATCGGAAGATCCATTTTAGATTGAGCGTTACAATTTACAGCTATGCTCTTTGCAATTGCATAGGTTTCCTATATTGGAATTGCTTGCACTCATGTGCATGTGCATGTGCTTCTGTGCATGCATTAGGTTCAAAGCTAGTGTTCATTTTTGGTATTATTTGAGGGGCATTCCATATGCGGTATTGTGATTTTTAGGATTTGGCATTCCTTTGATTTTGATATATCAAAATTCTAATCTCCCGGACCCCCCCCCCTTTTTTTTCTATTTCTGCTGAAATTCTCTTTCTTCTCATTTCTTTTTGGTAAGAAGTTTTTATATATATCTATTTTTTCTTCATTGTCTTGAATATATAATGATGTGGAAAATATATAGAGGGTATTATACAACTAACAATTGACCTAAAGGTAAGTGAGAAATAAAAACGCCGTACATCTATATACAAACAAATATATGAACATCACGCTTGAATAAATTATTATGAGAAATTTAACACAAGCTAAGTGAATTATTGTTGGCGAGCATCTTTTCTCATGTTGAATTATTGGTGATGTGTGGGTTCTGGTTCTGGTATTGCTTAATATGTGCATACACGATAGCAACATTATTTGGATAGAGTATTGATTAATTTGGTAACATGATTAATAATTTAATCAACTCATGGTCGTCTTGTGCCCGATCAAGAAAATGACCCAAATGAAAACAAAGAAACATAATCCCTATATATGATTAGACAAGTAAAATTCATTGACAAGAGGAGAAGAGGAAAAAGAGCACACAATAAAGGATAATATAGTAATTTTTTAGGTTGAAAATGTAGAGTTTAATTTTGATACGCTCTCCGTATAAAATATTTAGTATTGATACTTAATTACATATATTGTTTAGAATAATTATTTATTTAGTTAATATAAAAAGTAATTATTTTTATTAGTAATAAATTATTTAATTGAATACATGTATAAAATTGTTGTTAATAATTGTGCATTAAGATTGAATTATAAAAAATTGACTTTTCGTTGTAAATAAGAAGGGGTTTGAAACGTGGAGTTCGTGTAAAAAGATAATTAATTAAAGTTGGCATAATAAGATTGCAAATAAAAAATTGGAATTAGGTGGAGTTGTTGTCCTTAGAAAGCTTGGTTTGTTTTTTGTAATTGCCTTAGTGTCTGGTTGTAGGAAAATAGATGGATGCATTATTGAAAAGGCCAACATAGAGAGAAAAAGTGTGATTTGGTTGAATTCAAGGGAATTGATTAGTTTTTTGCTTTATGGTGTGAAGTTTTGATTTATGTGTTGGAGGGTACGTTAGAGAAAAGGCAAAGGGCAGAGAAGAGAACAAAGGGGGTCTCGTCTCGTATTCTGGTATTTTGGGTGCTTATGAGAGGGACTAGAGCAAGAAACTGAATTGGCAGGGAAACCGATGTAGCAAACCGCCACGTATTATGCGGCGAAGAAGATGTTTTAGTTTTAATAAAAAAGCTGCCACTGATTCGTAGTCTGCTAATTTGTCTTCTTGTATTTTGGATCTGGAATCAAATTCACTCTCTCTCTCTCTCGTATATGCATGCTAGTTATCTCTTCGATGCATTCCTTGCCCAGTTGCATTTCTCTCTTTCGTGTCACCAATCTTATACTTCTTTTTAATTTCCATCATTTTGTGTTGGCGTTTACCATTTGCTTCTCTAGTCATTAATTATTGTGAGACCAATATTCCCATATAGATACGGACCCTTGCCATTAATTTCTATGTCATGCTATTTTTAACCACTTTTCAGTTTTCAACATTCACATGGGTTCCTGCCTGGATATGCAAATATGCATACCCTAGCTAGTAGATGTGACAATAACATGATTTTGATGTATGTATGGGGTAAGTAAGTATTTCATATACATTTATACTTCCATACGTATAATGTGTTGTGTGATAGAGTAGTTGTGACCACTATCACCAAAATCTACCATGTCTGTATGTGTAGTTGCCAGCCAAGGGACACATATTTATGTGCCAAAGCCAAATCTGCAGCCTTTTGGAGATTGTGATTTTTTTTATATTTATTGTTTTATAAAAATATTTTCCGTACACTAAATTCAGTCACCATTGTATTTATACGTGTGATTTAATTTATTTCTAATAGTTGATTTTGGGATAAATATAACATAATTGGTTGTTTTAATTCATTCTTAGTGCAAGCTATAAATAAAGAAGTTCAACAATGAAGTATCTCTTCTTCAGATTTTGGAGTGCAAACTACCAATGACAAAACACCAGTAAATTTAGATTACAAAATTAAATTAAAACAGCTTAGTCTAAATATAATTTGACTCGATCAATTATACTTTAGTATAAATCTAACAATAATCTTATTATCAAACATTAATTAGTAGATGCACTTCATGAAATATATATAATATCAGAATTAAAGAGAATATAAGAAAAATCTGAAGAAGAGAACACAAATTAAAGGATTTATAAGAGGCAGGAGAATAAATAATCCAGATTCCAAACAGAATGAAAGCACCGCTATACTTTTATGAGAGTGACGTCAAACATGTATCAAAGAGATAACATTGCTTTGCCCAAAATGTTTGGATTAACTGTTCATAACAATCCCAAAAGCTAAGGCCTACATTCAAACAATTTACTTATCCAAGTCCGAAAAAAAACTTTTCCAAAAAAACTTTTCCCAAAAAACAAAACTAATGTTTTTCTAATTTAATTTTGATATCTGATAAAACTATTTTACACGTGCATCTAATTATAAAACTTTATATTAGCAAAAATAATTATCTTTTATCTTGACTGCATGAATAATTATCTAAAAAAATAATTGTGATTGCATGATTGTGTAAAATATTTTATACTGTCAATATATTAAAATTAAACTCAAATTTTTTATTCTTTTACTTTTTATATAACAAACAAGTTTACATGGCCAAGCTTAATAATTAAATTTTCTGATTCATTCTTTTAATTCTTCTATTAATATTTAAATGAGTAAATTTAAATATATATGTATATATATATTATTTTTAAAACATAAAAAATAAAAAAAAGTATTTATTTATAACTTAAAAAATTAAAACTCTTAATATTTCTCTTATTTAAATGGGTAATAATTTATCCTTTTTATTCGTCAATTTAATATTTACATAATAAAAATTTAACTATATATGGTTGATATTTCTATACAATTAATTAAAAAAAATTTCAATGGTCGGTATAATTTATTATTTTTTATCAGTAATTTTAGTCATTAATCTAAATTTTTTAGTTTAATAATCCAACAATATATTTTTAATTTATATTTTAAATGTTATTAACTAACTGCTAACCAAAAATAATAATTTTTGTTGGTCCTCTAAATTTCTTGTTAATTTATGTTAGTTATATAAAGTGTAAGCATAAGCCAATGTTATTAGGGGAGACAATGGGTAGGATAGAGTAGGATTTGGAGTCAATTCTAACCCTACCCGCGGGTTGAAATTTTTATATAAATCCAACCCTATTCTATCCGCGGGTTGAGAATATCACAATCCTAACTCTACTCACTCTTAATCCGTGGGTACCCAAATCTACCTGCAAGTTACAAAAAAGATACAACATTATGATATAACATGATGATAATTTAAAATAGAACTAAAGATCTTTTTTTAATGACTAAAGATCTTTTGCATTTAGTGAGAGGTTTTTGATTCAACATCCACTTGAAACATATTTTTACATACAAAAGTATTATTTGTACACCAAAATTAGCTACTAAAATCAGCCACCAATGTATTTGTGCATAAATACATGTATAATTTAATTTATTTTCAATGTGTATTTATATTCCAGTATGTATTTTATATTGGTAGCTGATTTTGGTATACACGTAACATAACTCTTTTATATAAGTATATAATATATACATATATAAGGTGCGTATTAGTCGAGTGGGTTGAAGTTCAACTTATACCCTATCCAATTCATACGAGAATCCTACCTATATCCTATCCTATTCGTTGCAGATCGAATTGACAACTCTACCCGATCGAATGAAGTCGGATTAGATATCCACAGATAAAGTGCGTATTACCATTTCTAAATGCATGTTATGTATGATTTCCTACTCTTTGTCAATGTGTTGTCATGCACGTTGGTTGAAATTTAAAAAGATGAATTTGATGGGTTATTAAAGTTGGGATTTTATTATTTTAACATGGTTCCCACCAATTTATTGGTCAATGTTATTTTTTTTCAATTTAGAGTTATGGTTAGAAGCATTCTAAAAGACTAAAAGTATTATTTTTTATAATATTTGTTAAGTTCGACGAATTAAGAATTAATTATTTGTTTGATTTTCATTTAAAGATTTATTATTGACTAATAAATTGCTACAAACACAAAACAACATTTAATTAAACGGACGAGTGAGTTAACCATTTGATTAACTTAAATTAATTACTAAATATACTATTTAAATATGTGAATTTAGTTAACAAGTACTTTTAAGATCTCAAGATAATCACATGTAGAAAATTTTAATAAAAAATATTTTGATTTCAATATCCCTTAATTAATGCCCTTAAGATTACATATTTGCACTAGTAGCTATTGTAGACTAATAAAAACATTAATTACCTCAAGATAGTCGCAATTTCCAAAGAATAGCCTAGAAAGATATACTGCCTAATACCTTGGGCATTCATTCCAAATACGTCGAGGATGGAGATTCCATGTTATTTTTAAACCATGGGCGAATATACTTCACACCCACAGTCTCTTCTGCATGCATACATACATAGTAACTAAATCACTCTCGAAGGAAAGCGATCGCAAAAAGTTTGATTTGCAATTAATTAATTGGGATAATTGAGAGCTATGATGAATCTAAGAAGTTGATCGAAATCCAAAAAATGAAAAAAGGAGTACGTGAGCTTCCCTTTTATTCAATTTTCACCTAACCAAAGCTAAAGAGAGACATGTATATATAGATAGATACAAAATGAAAGGAGTTGACCAAGCAGACTATATATGATGAAAATAAGTTGCAACGGGTGCCGCATACTCCGCAAAGGTTGCAATGATGATTGCGTAATAAGGCCATGCCTGCAGTGGATAAACTCGCCGGAGTCCCAAGCCAATGCCACACTCTTCCTTGCCAAATTCTACGGTCGCACTGGCTTGCTCAACCTCATCACTGCTGCTCCCAAAAACCTTGCCCCGGGTTTGTGAAACGAGAAATGACTGAAAACTATCAAAATTTATTGTTTTTAATTATTAGTTAATTATTAATATTTAAAAGTATAGAATAAAGTATATTGTTGGATTATTAAATTAAAAGAACTAAAATTTAAAGAATTAACTTAATAGTTAAATGGTGATCCCTAGCATTTCTCACGTAGAATTCATTGCATTTATATCTTTTTCTGCTTTTGCAGCTGTGTTTAGGTCTCTCTTGTATGAGGCTTGTGGGAGAATAGTGAATCCCGCATATGGCTCCATGGGCCTCTTCTGGACGGGACAATGGGCCCGATGCGAGGCTGCTGTCCGTGCTGTCTTGATGGGGTCCAAGCCCAATGATGACGTGGCACCTTTTCATTCCCCAAGCTGGGGGTCTTGTGACATACGCCACGTGCCAAGACTCAATACCGGTCTGGTCGACGTCAGAGACAGAACCGGGAAAATCTTCAAGCCCCAACCGCGAGTGGCTTTGCTGGACTCGGATGTGCTGAGCCAGATTCAGCCCAACCGAGCCACCAAGGAAACCGAGATCAACCTGGAACTCTCTCTTGGCTTCCATTGATAATTCAGCACAGTATACCATTGTCCATTGGGCACGTAGGAAGGAGATAGGAGCTATTAATTTCTTAAACTAAAGTTTGTTTGCTTAGAGATAACAGCATACTATTAGGCTTTTAATTAGTATCTGTCTTCTTTATTTTAGCCAGATGAAAGAGCTTCAACATTTATGATTTACTAATACTTTCATGGTCTCACAAATCACAAATTCACAGTCTATGTTTCAATTTTGAAAGTGAGCTGTTTGGGTACAGGAAGAGTGACCCACCTTTCATACATCAAATAACTTTTAGTGGCCATTAAAAGCTAATCATTCTCTTGGACTTGGACATTGAAGGATCTGCACACTCTACACCGTTTACACTTCCATGGTTTTACAACTGGAGAAATCTAACTCTCCACAATCTATCCGAAATCTTTTGTGACAAGTGGTTGCAGTTCCGTACAATTTCCCTTTTCATTTTTTAAATAAGTTTTTATTTTTTATCAATTGTTTTTAATATTAAAAATAAAAATAATACATATAATATTTCTCTTTTAAAAATATTTTTTTATTATTTGAAATAAGTTTGGAGATAACAATATCATTGTGGCAAAATGATAAAAAGAAAAAATATTTTATTTATTTATTCATATTTTAGATATTATTGTTTTTTAATAGAATATACTAGTAAAATATCAAACATATAATAATATAGACAACAAAAAATATATAATAATGTTTTCTCCGTTTCTCTTTTATATTCGATATAATAAAAGTGAATTACAATAATACGTATAATCACGCAACTTAGATCAATAAAATATACCCTTAAGTTTAATAAAATATAAAATTGCACAAATTAGATCCTGCAAATTAAATATCCACACAGGCGAACTGCAAATAAGTGTTTGGATTTCAGGCAGCACGAATGGCAGAGAGGGGCGATCTAGTTAAACAAATAATAATAGCATGGCTTGTAAAAGAGATACAGTAGGATTTAATTATTGGCCTGTAGTGGCAAAATTGTTATATACAAAGAAGCATGAAAAGGAAACAAGTTGATGAGTGATAATGTATCAAGTAGCAAAAGACTAGCTAGTAGCTACCATCATTCATGTCAATTATCAACGTTGCAAACAAAACATAAAACTTAAGGGTACATGGACGAATTTCATTATTAAGCAATCAACGGAAATGGTGCGGCAAATGAAGCCCTCTTGACGAATCTACCTTTCATTCTGGGCCTCTTCTCTGCATTCAATTTCCTAACCTCGTACCTTATTTTCTTGGAGAACAACCTTGTTCGGCGCTTCTCTCTGTACCTTGACACTCTTGCCTCTCTACCCCCGTCTCCCAATATTACCGATGATGGGTTACACCCTAATCCAATCATCAATTCACCATAACAATGATGAAGCTCTGTTCCCCCTGTTGCCTGTTTATAAGTACCACAAATTAATTAATTAATTAAACCTTCTTAACTATTGCACATAGACAAATTAAAGAAGATAATTAATAGTAGCATATATACCATGGTATGAGGCCAGCAATCATGGAGGTCCAAGTTTGGTTTGTGACCTGTAGTCCATGGAGATTTATGGCTACCACCCCACGCATTGATTACTCCCTCGTAATCTAGCTGCAGCAATATCTTCCTCTTCTTATTAATTGCATCTTCATCATCATTGACCTTCTCCTTATCTATCTCTTCAGTTTCATGAGATTCGTCGTAGTCAAAGCTCAACTGAAACGCCGTTTCTCTTCCAATCTCCATCATCATCATGTCATTATCTCCCTCCTCGAGCTTGCAACTACTACAGGTAGCATCCATGTGTTCCTGTTCCTGTTCCATTTCCACCTTCACTACCTTATTATTATTATTATCAATAAGACCAAGGTGTTCCATCCCAACGCACTCGTTCTCCATTCCCCTACCCAACAAGCTCTCCACATCAGCCGCAAACTCAGCAAGCTCAGCTTCCGATGGAAGAAAGCCATGCAAGTGAGAACCAAAGGAGCTCTTGCTCTCTTCGCTCTCCTTCTTGGTATTATTCTCAGCAGGACTGCATAGGTCGGCTACAAAGGGATCGAATACAGGAACCCTATAAAGAAGCTGCTCCTCGTTCTCTTCATGGGAATTCACTTCATCGGAGCCCTCGCCCTCTTCCGGCACCAGATGAAAAGGCTGCTGGTTGTTGATGCGGCTGCTCCAACAAGACTTGGATGTTGGACGAGTTGAAGAAGACGAATGATTGGTCTTACCACCGTTTCGGGGCGTGCGAGCTTTCTTTGTGAAGCCATGGTGCCACGTAGGTGCACAGGTAGAGGTAGTGTTGAGAGGGTCCAAAGTTGCGGCTTTCAAGCGCAGCCTCTGATGCCTGCGAGCGAGTGGGTTAGCGGAGTGAACAGAAGAGTCACATGCTTGGCAGAGGAAAGCATCATCGGCAGCACAGTACCACCGTGCTCGCTTCGTTATGCAGCTATCGCACGCTCTTGCCGTTTTGCCACCGACGGCGTTTGCCACGTTCTTACCCGACGGACTCATCAAGTTGTTGTAGTTGGTTTCAAAACTTGAAATTCAATTTAACCTTGTTTGATGGTTTTGTTAGTGAACACCTGGCACTAAAAAAGGAAAGGGAATGTAGGACAATTATTTTAGTGAGGAGCGGAAAAGAAAGAGGAGTGTGTGTGACCCACTTGGATGCGCTTTTGCAGTGCATTTAACAGCGAGAGATCGTTCCGCTTTGCACTTTTGGGACCTGTTGCTGGGTCCCACTTCAATTGGTGGGAGGTGAGGGCCTTATCTGCTTTTTCATTGGTGGAGATCAAAAAGTTAATCCAAATCCCTGCCTTCTCATTGGCTCCCTTTCTCATCAGACGGATTTCGGGTGCCCATTTCGATCATTCTCCCATCTCTCCAACTAATATTTACTATTTTTAATTTTTTATTAACACTTAAAACGCCGGAAATAGAAAAGTACATGCCCAACTCCTATACAAGCCATGAAGCCAACTAAATCAATTTTTTTAATTTAATTTTAAGATTCAACAAATTAAGTTCTATACTCTTTCCATATTAGCATTGTACATCCTCAAACCATTAAAGAGTCATTTAAATAAAAATGTCAAAAAGTCTTTTTTTAGATATTTTTAATAATTGAAATTTAATATATATAATTAATTATTAAAAAATATTTTAAATTTTTTTATTTGAGTGATTCTCAATCATAAATCACTTAATATACGCACTCTCATCTTCTCTTTTTCACTCCTCCTTTATCCATCGTGCCATTAACATCTGTCGCCGTTGACATCCGCCTCCCATCTCCTATTACATCGTCGTCGCCCATCGCATCGCGCCCCATCATCATGTCGCACTCCTTCGTCTCCCTCTCGCACTGCCGTCGCCCATCGCGTCGTGCTTCCGTCCTTTCATCGCACTCCTCCATCACGCCACAGTGGGCGCGTTCTCCCTCGCGTCGTCGTCCTTCATTGCTGTTGGAATATAATTAGGATCAATTATGATTAACTAGAATTATTTAGTATATCTAAATATTTATTATAGAATATTACGTCTTTATTATTACGATTCTCTTAACACTTATAAATATCCTTCTATATTGTATCATTTCAGACAACTTGATTACACCCAGTAATACACAAATCCATCCTCCAATTTAATCTCTTATTTCTAACATAATATCAGAGCCATGGTATCCTCTTTGAGGAGGATAAGTTGATTTTCTTCAGGTAAAATCACCATATTTTTCATACTTTTCTTCTGTGTCATTTTCTTTTCTTCTCTTTTGTTAATGCTTTGATGCTTTTCTGACCTCACCGATTAGTTCATCCACTACTTACTTATTCTCATGAAGAAACCATATATTTTTTGTCACTTTCTAATAGTTTGTCATCTCTTCGCACTTTGTCACTTTTCAATCGTTTTCTGACCATTTATCATCTTTTCAGCAGTTTTTTGGAAGTTGACCACTCTTGCAGCAGTTTTGTCTGCGTTCTTTTCCGGCAGTTCCGTCTGCCCTTCCTTCCAGTAGTTCCGTGTGTATTTTCTTGTGGCAGTTCTGTCTGAGTTTCTTAGCGGCAGTTCCATCTGCTTTTCCGTCTTGTTTCGTCTGCTTTCCATTCGATAGTTTTGTTTGTGTTCTCTTCCGACAGTTTCGTTTGTGTTCTCTTGTGGTAGTTCTGTCTGCGCTCCCTTCTGGCAGTTCCGTCTGCACTCGCGGTAGTTTCATCTGCGCTTTCTTTCGACAGTTTCGTCTGCATCCGTTCTATTAGTTTATGCATTTTTTATTTTGTTGTTTTAAATATGTTTCAAACTATAGTTGTCACTTGAGTTTAAGGGGGATGTTAGAATATAATTAGAATCAATTATAATTAATTAGAATTATTTAGTATATCTGAATATTTATTATAAAATATTATGTCATTCTCTTAACACTTATAAATATTCTTTTATATTGTATTATTTCAGACAACTTAATTACACTCAGTAATACACAAATCTTTCCTCCAGTTTAGTCTTTTGTTTCTAACAATTGCGTTGCACTCCCACCCTCACATCTTTGTCCTCCATCGCGTCGTGCCCTCCACTGCTCTTCTTTTTCTTTCGATGTGATTTGAATTTTTTTTATGTGATTTAGATGTTTTTTTCTATTTGAATGTTTTTGTATATTGTTAATATTTTTTCGTCTTCCAATAAAAAATGTATTGAATTTAGAATGCGAATATTACAAATAAACATATAATTATTAAGAAAGAAACATTCACAACTCATTGAGAATAAATTTTCAACTCATAAATTGTAATAAATAAAAAATAATAATCTTTATAAAATGAAATATTCAATTACTAAAACATAAATATTCACAACTTATTTTTTTCCAGGGTCTTGGAGTGTAGCTTAGATAAAAATTAATTGAGATTTGCTGTACCCTTGTTGATTACTTAGTTGAGTTGGCCAAAAATACATATCATTGCTCTTACAGATGACAATTGTTTCAAAACTTTATTACATGAATTACATTTCTTTTTTTTTTTTCAATCTTATTAGCGAAAGATAAAACAGGCTGATAAAAAAAATACAATAACTTATTTATTCATTATATATTTATTATTTGTAAAATAGAGTATGCTCCTGGCAAATATTATAAAACTTTTTTGAATACTATAAGCTGGTGAGCGAAGAATAGTATTATAGTAACTCATTATGACTAGTTATTTCAAATCAAATATTGATAACCCACTAATTGCAATAACCATAATTTATTACTTAGAAAAGAACATCATAATTTGAGAAGATGTATTTTTTTGAAATCCATTTAAGACTGATTTGAGTGTTGGAATATTTGCTGCAAGTACTCATATTTTAAGTTCTTCACTGTCAAAATATATGACATTAAGAGTAAAGCAATTCAAGAGAAAAATCACACAAGAACAAAGTCAATATGAGATTGTTTTGATAAGTTGATCTCTTAACTAAATATATTGAGTTCAAATCCTAAAAATGGAAAAAGAATTCTTATAAAAGAGACGTTTATGAATTCACACTACTACCATTAATCAAGTTGGATCAAATTAATGAAACTTAGCACATAAAAAAATTATAAAATGAAATGATAATTACATAACGAGGAAGGAAGGAAGAAGAAAGGATGAGTGAGTGGATCTAAAATTTCTTTTATCAGCATTCGAATTGCTTGAAAAATTAGAGTGAGACCGTTTTGTAAGGTTGTCTAGGTCCCTCGTTATACCATTGCCATACCAGGTTTGGGTTGTGCGGTCCCCTAATGCAACATTTCCCTTTCCCTTCCTGCTCATACTTCCTTGGCATTTTCCCAATTATTTCTGCTTCGACTTTGTGTGACCGTGTTGCCATTGCCCAATCCAACCCTGCCACCTCATCTTAGCCCCCTTCGTCTTATGCTACTACACAGCGTGTTATTTAATTTGGAAAGCCAAGTTTACTAAATGGTCACATCCATGTTGCTATTTATCCTAATTTTCTTGAAGCATCCAATATTATATTAGATTGTCTTAGATCCGGTCACTCATCAGGGTATTCTATCAACTAGTAATCCAGTACCCATGTTGCAGATACAACAGTACCCAATGACATCATACGCACATAATCATTGATTAATTCCATGATAGATGGAGTGCCATTTATGTATGTGCTCTTTAATTAGAAATAATAGTAAATGTAAAAGGTTTTTTAAATTAGTGGCTCGGGAAATACGGAAATTAAGGAGGGAAGGAAGGAAATTCTAAACGGATAAACAAGAAATTGTAGGGCCGTCAAAATGGGCTAAACCCATCGGGCCAGTCCGTTTACCCGTTTAAATGGGCGGGCTTTGCCTCTAAAATTAAGCCCGTTTAAATTTCGGGCTAAACGGGCTGAGCCCGATTAACCCGAAAAAAATGATGGGTTAAACGGGCTAGCCCGCGGGCTAAACGGGTGGTCCGTTTAATTTTTTTTTCATTTTTTTTTAAAAAAAAGTAACACTTTTAGCTAATATTTTTCCCAATCCGACCCGAAAATCCGACCCATCAACTAAAAAAAAATTTTTTTAAATGGTTTTTGACCTAAAAGTGGTATTTTTTATCAAAATATTTTTCAAAAAATAAAATAAAATGATAAACGGGCTGGCCCGTTTAACCCATCGGGCTGACTATAAATGGGCCGGGCTAAAAAATTTTGGCCCGCGAATAAAGCGGACTTAAATGGGCCAGCCCGTTTAACCCATGGACTTAATGGGCTGGGCCTAAATGGGCCGGGCTAGCCCGTTTGACAGCCCTAAGAAATTGAGGTCTACGTATCCAAAAGACGCATTGATTAGGAGGTTGACAAGTCATCCTACATTGATTAGTACTCTATGAATTTGGTTATCATTATCGCTAGAATAGAAATGAATGGACATAGTTAATTATAAAATGATGACAAGTTAAGATAAGAATTTGGCTCTAGTTACATCCAGCAAAAGGGATATTTATAGGGATGGGGAGACTTGTGAAAATTGGTACAAAAGGCTCCAAAGTCCAAATCGGAGCCATATGGGAAATGCAAGTGAGGATATAATGCGATGGGGAAATATGTCCATAAATTCCTCAACGTGATAAGGACACCCTATTGCAATCCATTTCCTCTCTCTTCCCACTGCACATGTCCAAGTGGAATCTTATAAATCTCATTTCTGCTTAGTTAGCTTTTTTTTGTGTGTGAGATGGATTGGATAACTCCAGTCTTGGGTACCACAAGACACCCACATTGCACACAATATTAAAGGACTCATATTCAACACTTGGCGCATTCGCCAAGGTTTGAAGCCGGCTGCAGCTGAGGCTTAGTTAGCTTAGCTTGGAATCTGACGCCATTTATCTTTTATTTCATTCTGATTTCTTAACTATGATTGGGCCTTCTTTATGGGCCATTATCTATTAATGGGTCTACAGACCAATGGTGAGTTTGTTGCCTTTAGAAGCACGATGATCAAACGAGGCCTTTTGCTACAGCTTGAGCATTGAGTTATCGTATATTTTTATCCTTTTTGGTCTTGATGGTATCTATCTAACTGATTAGGATTAGCACTCAGCAGAACCACTTGGGCTGTTCTTCTAAATACAGGCGGTTTGTCACCTAACTTTGGGCTTCTCTTAGATCCCATTAAGAGTGTCCCTTTTTGGATTTTTGGTCAGGGTTAAAATATAGGCTTTTGGGCTTTAGGCCGCTTCATGTACCAGAAAAAACCTACGATAATTTTTTTGTCATTTTTATTTTTTTTCTGTTTTTAAGATTTAGTAAAAAAAAATAAAATTTTATTTTCTGTTTTTATAAATTTTTTAAAACAAAAATATTAAAAAAACTTTAGCCAAACAAACTCATGTTCTAGAGACATTAAAGTTGCATTTGGATGAACCAAGTTGGGTTGGTCTAGTGGTTAGCTCACTAGTCCGCTTAAGTAAGTGTCGGGAGTTCGAATCTTATCTGCTGCATGCAGCGTTGTTTTGTATTTTATTTAATTTAAGATAAAAATACATATAAATCTAAATACGAAAAGGTCTTTATTTTTTTTATAAATAGTGAAAAATAGAATAAATGAGAATGCTTATTTTTTTCGTTTTAAATATCAAAATATATAAGAATAACTAATAAACAAAATAGGAGAGTATAAAAATTGTGTATCTAAAAAAAATTCTTCATAATTCATCATACATCTTCTTATCAATAACTTATTTAATCTTGAAAAACTGTTAGATTTATTGACTATAAAAATAAATATATAAACCCTTCAAGATTATTCAATTAAAAATGATGTGTAATAAAATCAAAATAAAAATTTAGAAACATTATTTACAAATTAACTATTTATAAACGTTATTAAGTTTAATTATTTATTTTTAATTAGTATTTAATTTGAAGCCGAGATAAAAATTTATATTCAAAGCACTCTCTATCTTCATGCATAATTTCAATTTAAAAATATTTTATTTTTTAATTTTATATTTAATTTTTTTAATTATCTTAATTTTATTATTTTTTTAAAATTATTAATTTATATTTTTATTATATCCCTTACTATATCAAACACTATTCTTTCTCTTGCTATTATTTTCTATACACATACCTGTATGTCATTGTCTCATCACCGTTATTATTATTATATTACCTTGTTCTCCTTTTTCATTTTTTCTTTCTCCTTCCATATTCTCTTCACCCGATCGTCCGTAATTAATTATCACCCAGTATTATTATCACAAATTTTAATCTTGTCTATCACTTTGATTTATAACCATCTATTCCGTTAACTTTTATGAGTTGTTGAAGTTTCGCTAAAAAAAGTAAGACATAAAGCATTTAATTTTATATTTAATTTTTAATTTTTTTTTAATTTTTTAAATATTTTACTTTTATTTTTTAATTTTATATTTAATTTTTTAAATATTTTTAATTTCATTATTTTTCTAAATTATTAATTTATAATTTTTATTATATCCCCTTACTATATCAAATACTATTCTTTCTCTTATTATTATTCTCTATACATATACCTATCATTGTCTAATCGCTATTATTATATTACTTTGTTCTTTCTTGTTTTTTTCTTCTCCTTCTACCTTCTCTTCACCCCACCGTAATTCACCCCACCGTAATTAATTATCACTATTTATATGTTACATTTTTTATATGTTAATCAAATAACTAGTGCCATATGCCAAACAAATGATATTATAGAAGTCAAAATAAATTATATTTTTGTAATATAATTCATTTATTTTAGTTTAATTTAAAAATAAATATTCATGTACTCAAATTTTAAATATAATACTCTGTATAATTAATAATTAAAAATTAAAAAAATAATATTATCCCATATGAAGTACTTTTAAAAATAAAAAAAATGAATTTAACAAAATATTAGACTTTTTCAATTCATCATTGATAGGTACAGACATATTTAAAAAAAAAAGAATACATATAATATGAAAAAAATAGTTCATCCTTGGTAAGAGAAAAAGATAGAACACTGTCTTTTATACGTGAAATATTGGAAACAAATTAAAAAAAAAGTAAAAGAACCATAAAAATATTAATTGGGTAAGTAAATTAAAGAGAAAAAAATATAGTTAGAAGTTATACATGAAGGTAGTAATTGCAATAAAACTAAATAAAATTTGTAACGATGGATGTGATGAAATCCATAGCGTTGAAGGTAAAAAAAAATTAATGGTAGTAAGAGAAATATAACAAAGTGTATTAGGAGGTAAAAAAAAGAATCAGTAAAATAGATGAAATTATAAAAAAATAAAAAAGATATATTTTTTATGATTATAAAAAAAATTCTAATAGAATAATTAGAATGAGACTAAACTATTGGACAGACCATCAGAGTACAGTACTCACAAATATACTTAAAATAACACTATACAAACAAAGACCAATATAAAATTAAACAAAACATAATTTAAATGAATACCTCCGAATATAATAAGATCTATACAAAAAACTATTTATTATCACTGGTTAAACACTTGTTGGCTTCTAATTTTTTTTCATTTCATATATGACCACGAAAATAAATCTTTTGACATAGTCTTTACCTAGTTTAAGATGTCACAAAAATTTATTTAAATAATTATGCGGTATAGAGAAGAGTTCATAAGAAAAAGGAGAATCAGAACAAAATAAAAAAAAATAAAAAAGAGAGAGATTGTATGAGTAAAGAATTGAATAGAAGTTACGCGTGACTTTTTGTAACTGTAGTGAAATATGTTAATGAAATAAGTAACGATAAAATATTTTTGAATTATGTTAGTAGGGTTAAAATAGAAAAAAAATTGGACACCAAACCTCCATGTTTGGCATTATATATTGTTATAGATTTATCACAGAAGAAGAAGCGAAAGGATGTGTGGTTCTGATGGAAAATGGTCAAGAATAGAAGGAGAAATTGGAAATAATGGAACCAGATCCATATAAAAAGACTTGAACTTTGAGAGGTTGTATAAGGCAGGGAAGTGTTGAGCAATAGAAGAGTGAGAAAAAAAAGAGAAGTTCTAACGCCTAAACTGAAACTACAAATCACTTTTCTTCTTTGTGACATGAAGGGTTAGGAGAATGCAAGCCTTTTCATGCTGTTAAAGTTGTTACTGCTGCTGTTCTTGTCCATGGTGGAGATCAATAAGAAGAAGAAGCAATGAAGAAACATGCATAACAACATAACCAATGTGACTTAGTTCTTCTTCAATCTAGATTCAGAGTGAGAGATATGAAGGTGTGTGAAACTATGTAGAAATTCAGTGAGGATAAAGTTAGAAAATTAAAAAAAAAATGAATAAGGGCTATTAGCTTATACAATGTCACTTAATATAGTGTTAGCCTAGATATTTATACTAGAGTTAGTTAGAACTGTTAACTGACTATAATTACTAATTAACTAGAGTTAGATTTTAGTTAGCACTTGTATATATCTTCAACTAGGAGGTAGTTAACATTTTTGTGATTCTCCTTATTTCTTCAATAAGAAATCTCATATTTTCATATACTCTTTCTCTTTGTTTCTCTTCTCTCGCACCCATCATCAACCTGCAACCTCTTCACGGCTTTGGATTTTATCATGATACGGTGAGCGTAGATATTGCAATCGCGACGAGAATCTGAGTTGAGCTAAGAGAAAGAAGGAGATTGTTACTAAAGGTTCTCGATTCGGCCCATCTATGGCGAATGAGGAACATCTAGAGAGTCCAGGCTCAAATATGGAGGATGAATTCTCTCCAAATGACATTCTCGTAACTTCACAAAACTCCTTAATCGACTCAACAATTTCTAGAATTCTCATAGCAAAATGAATGGCTCTGCATCTCCGAACGGTGCAAACTCTTGCAATCCCTCAACCAATTCGACCTTGGATCTGCACAACCCCTATTATTTTCATCCAGGTGAGAATCTTAGAATTTCGATAGTGAATGTGACTTTAACTAGTTTGAATTATCATTCTTGGTCAAGAAATAAGAGACTTGTGTTAAAATCAAAGAACAAGTTACAGTTTATTGATGGAACCCTAATGAAACCTGAAGAAATTGATCCTAATTTTTTAGCTTGAAAAAAATGTAATACTTATGTATTAGCTTGGCTGAATCTATCCCTGAGTAGTGAAATCTCTCAGAGCAATATTTGGAACGAAAATGCATAAGACATGTGGAATGATCTCAAACACAAATATCATCAGGGAGACCTGTTTTGAATTGCCGATCTTGAGGAAGAAATGTACACAGGTAAACAGAAAGACCTCAGTATAACTACCTATTTCACTAAACTGGAAACCATTTAGGAGGAATCAAAAACTTTTTTACCTATTCCGAGTTGCCTCTATGGTGTAGAATGCACATGTAGTTTAAGAGTGATGAGAAAATACAGAAAGTAGCGACAATTAGTGAGATTGCTGAGAGGTTTGAATGAAGAGTATGGTACTGTCAGGTCTCAAATCATGCTCATGAAGCCTTTACCTGATGTGAATGCAGCCTTTAGCATGTTAACTCAACAAGAGAGGTAGTTCCACTCCTTAAATAATGGAGAACCGAGGACTTTCATAAGATCTTCTGATCTGATTGAAAATGAGAAGCAATTTCAGCATCAAAATACAAATGGTTGTAGGAGCAGAGGTTGTTCTACCCGAGGAAAGGGTGGTAGAAGAGGTAGAGGGCCTCCCAAACTATGTTCTTTCTATCACAAGACGGGGCACTTGGTAGACACGTGCTATAAAAAATATGGACCATCTCCACACATGAGACAACCGCAAAAGGCCATCAACTATGCAGCAACCTCACTTGGCGCGAAAATTGATGAGTCAAGTAAAGCATCAGTACAGCTTTCAAATAAAAAAGGGGACTGCAAGACATCCACGATTTTCTTATCTCAAGAACAAAAAGACACTTTAATTGCTTTTCTCCAATAGAATAATTCTTCACAGCCTGATCATGTCATCAACCAAATCACAATACAGTCAGGTATACCAAGCTATATTTTATCCACGAGTGCATATATATCTCAAATTTTGTTTACAATGTCTTTTTCTGCACATACCTGGGTCGTGGATAGTGGTGCCACTGATCATGTCACCTTCTCTTTAGCCAATTTTCATAGCTATCATATTATAAAACCAATTTTAGTGAAACTTCAAAATGGTCACCAAACAATAACTCACATTGCTGGAACTACAATATTTTCAAACAATTTGTATCTCATTGATGTGTTATACATACCATGTTTTACTTTCAATTTATTATCAGTTTCTAAAGCTGCTAAATAGTTAAGTTGTTATTTTTTCATCTCTGACACTACTTGTAAGATACAGGACATAAATACTTGGAAGATGATTGGGTATGCTAGTGTAGCTGGCAGTCTTTATACATTGATAATCACACCACTAAATTCACAGGTGGCACATAAAACTACACTCACATTTCACATTACTCACATCTCACAATACAGATGCATAATCTCATATGGCACACAACGTAGTGTAGAAAATAGTACAAAATATGACATTTCAAGCTTGGACATATACCTGCAGATATGATGCTTGTAATAAAAAGGAAATATCCTCTCTTTGATAACATAGATTGTATGAAATCTTATGATTTCTATCATTATGCCAAACAAAAGAAACTTCTTTTTGTACAAAGTGTCACAGAATCTAATGAAATTTTTGACTTAGTACATGTTGATGTTTGAGGTCCTTATCCTACTCCCTCAATTGATGGACAAAAATATTTTTTAACTGTGATTGATGACAAGAGTCATTTCAGCTGACTCTATTTTATGAAAATAAAATCCGAAGTTTAGTTGTTGATTAACGAATTTGTAGCATATATTCAAAAATATTTTGAAAAAAACTATAAAATGCTTTAGATCGGACAATGGATATGAATTTCAATTACACAATTTTTTGCTGAAAAAGGTATTATGCACCAAACATCATGTTTAAAAATATCCCAACAAAATGGGGTGGTGGAACGAAAGCATTAACACTTATTAAGCATGGCTAGAGCAGTAACTTTTCATTCTTCAATTCCTAAATGTTACTGGACTTGTGCAGTTGGGCATGTTGCCTACTTCATCAATCGATTATCAAATTCAATTTTAAAAAAGATAAATCCCTTATAAAATGTTGTTTTCCAAAATTCCCAATTTTATGAAATTAAAGACTTTCGGCTACTTAGCTTATGCTTGCACTCTCACAGCCCATAGAAAAAAAAAATTGATAAACATGTAAAAAAATACATTTTTTAGGACATAGACACAATGTAAAAAGTTTTATCCTAATTGACATAAACACAAAAGAAATACCCCTCTCTAGACATGTTCAGTTATAGGAGGAAGTATTTTCCTATCAACACAAGGCTTTAATCAATTTTGACCAGCTATTAGTTCTTGATAACTCTCACAAAAATCAAGCATCCCTACCTCAGATCATTGATCTTCTTAGATTTGAGTCGCTTGACACACTCCATGAACATATTTCACCTAGCATACACCATGCATCTATTCTTGATGAAACTCCAACTCTTATGGAGTCTGGCACCTTTTCCATCATTCCACATGCATCTTCTGACATTGCACATCATTCAGATTTTGCCATTACCTCTGATAGTGAGGCTACAGCCGCTCCCAGTGGTTTTGCATCTTTTTCACCTCCTACCCCTCTAGTCCGAAAATCCAGCCGGACTAAGAAACCATTTACATACTTACATGATTATCATTGTCCTACGATTTTGTTTACAGTAGAATCATCAACTTCAAATAAGTACCCTTTTCAAAATTTGTCTCATACAACCATTTCTCTCTAAAATTTAAAGCCTTTTTCCTAGTTATTGCTGCCATTTCGAAACCAAAATCTTATGCTGAAGCTATGGGATTGAAGTGTTGGAAGGATGTTATTGATGCTGAGCTTTGTGCTCTTGAAAATAATCAAACGTCGATAATTATTCGTCTACCACCTGGAAAGAATGTTGTGGGTTCCAAACGGAGTTTCAAAGTGAATTTTAATGCGAATGGCACTGTATAAAGACACAAGGCAAGGTTGGTAGCTAAGGGCTTCACCCAACAAGCGGGTTTTGACTACTTTGACACTTTTAGTCCAGTAGTCAAAAGTACCTTACCAAAAGTACACTACTTTTCCTTGTATCAAAAGTACACCACTAATATATATCTTGGAGGAATTCAATTTATTAGAGTTGAAACCAGCATAAAAAACTTATGGGGACCGTTCCATGATACTTTGGTCTATAGAAGGCTCATTGGTAAGCTTCAATACCTTACCAACACCAAACTGGGCATTACTTTTATAGTTGGTAAACTTAGCCAATATCAGAATTCTCCGACTGTTGAACACCACAAAGCAGCTCTATGAATACTCTGTTACTTGAAGAATGCTCCAGCCACTGGGTTGTTCTTCCCTCTCACCACCGATTTGAAGCTCACGGGGTTTGCTGATGCTGATTGGTTGATGATGCGTGATCATCTTTCTTATCTTTTCATAGTGAATTTGCATCTAATTTGTTGAGTTTAATTAAGAATTAAATATATTTTAACCACTATGGATGCTATTTTGAGTTTTGTGCAATTTTATTTATTTTAGGTAGCATTCGGTTAGATTTGATGGAGTTTTCTACAGCACAAGAATCAAAGGAGATGGCTGCGAGGAGCGACGCGCACGCGTGCCTGATGCGTGCGCGTGATCTGGAAGTATACATGGCGACGCGTATGCGTGACTGATGCGTACGCGTGACTGACGCGTATGCGTGATTTGAAGATTTGCTCAGCGACGCGTTCGTGTGACCGACGCGTCTGTGTGACTTGCGAAGAAGACCAGCGACGCGTACGCGTGACTGACGCATACGCGTGACGTGCGCGAGCTACAGAATTTACAGAAATCGTTGACGTGGATTTTGGGCCGCCTTTCGAACCAGTTTCCAGCCTAGAAAACACAGATTAGAAGCTGCAGAATGGACAAATCAAGTGGTCCCCACCCATCAACGGAAGACTTGTTAATTAATTCGAATTTAAATTCAAATATAATTTTTAGGAAAAGATATTAATTTTAAATATTAGATTTTAAATTAATTAGGATTAGTTATAAAAAGGGGATACTTCTCTTCTATTAGGTAGATTACATTAGGGGGATTCCATTAGGGAATTCTATACAAATTTACATCTCACATTCCATGAGCAACTAATCCTCTATTGTTAAGGTTAGGAGCTCTGTCTATTTGTATGGATTGATTTTATTGCTTTTTCTATTTTAATTTATGCATGGATTTATAATTTAAGAATTGTTTTCGCTCTTTATTCTATGAATTTGGGTGGAACGGAAGTATGACCCTCTTTCTAATTGAGTTCTTGTAAAACTTGGAAAAGCTCTTTACTTGAACAACAGCTTGAAAACATATTCTCAATTTTAATTATTTGGATTTAACAGGATACGTGACATATAATCCTCTTATTTTTGGGTAATTAGAATTTTTGTGGCATATAAACTGAAATTTGAACTTCACCCTCTAATTGGAATTAATTGACCAAGGAATTGGCAGTTGATGAATTTTAGAGAAGACTAGGAAGGTCTAAGGAATTAAGGTCTAGTCATAAATAGTTTGCCATAAATTAAATTATACATAATTAAAATAGTTAGTAAGAAAAGTTAATCCAGAAAAATAGATAACTCTGAAACCTTAACTATTTTATCTAATATTTTATTTCCAACTTATTTACTGTGTGCCTGTCTTATTTTCAACATAAACCTTTTAAACATCTCAAAACCATTTTCTGTTTGCCTAACTAAGCCAATCACTCAATCATTGTTGCTTAGTCCATCAATTCTCGTGGGATCGACCTTTACTCACGTAAGATATTATTTGGTACGACCCGGTGCACTTGCCGGTTAGTTAGTGTGGTTTGTAAAATTTCGCACCAAGTTTTTGGCGCTGTTACCGGAGATTGATTGTGATTAACAACTATTAGTTGTTTGATTGTTTAGATTAGGCGTTTTAATTTTAGTTTTATTTAAAAAAATTGTTTTATTATTTTTCGAAAAAAAAAGAAAAAAATTTTTTTCCTTGTTTCGCGTTAGCAAACCCCTCCCCTGTTTCGTTTTCTTTAATTTTTTTCTCTTTTTTCTTTTATTATTTAAAAAAATAAAAAAATAAAAAAATAATTTTTGAAAAAAAAAGAAAAAAATTCGAAATTTTTTTTAATAGCACCAATATTTTTCTTAATTTCTGAAATTAAGTTTGGTGTTTCCTAGTTAGTTTTATTTTAATCCTTAGAATTCTGTTCTTTCTTCTTTGCTTTCCTGTTTATCACATGGTGCATTTAATCTTTTTTGGTGTTTTGTGCTAAGGAAAAATAATGGAGAGAGATCACATGGGTTACTACTCACACCCGAGTAGTGATTCATATTATAGTGGATGGATGAACTATCCAAATTTTGGTTAGCAAAGTCAAAACCAAAGAAACTTCAATGCTCCATGTTCCAACTATCAAGAGCCACCACCTCCACATTCATATCAAGAGCCACCACCTCCATATTTATATCAAGAACCACCATCTCAATTTTTATATCAAGAACCGTCATCTTTCTACCCATATCAAGAGCCACAATCTCATTATTCATCTCAAATACCATCAGATTTTAAGCTCCTCATGAAAGAATTCCTACATGATATAAAGACAAGTATAAAAAATGTAGAGAATTATGTGCAGACGATGATCAAGAACCAGGAAGGGGAACAAGCAAATTCCTTCCCAAGAGATACAATGCAAGATCCTATGAAAGAAAGTGAGGAAACCAATCAAAGGAGTTTATACTCCAGTGAATTAGAAAACTTTCCACCCTCACATATGGAAGAAGAGGAAGATGCACAACCTCCCATGCCCTTGGTAAGCAATGAAGAAGAGATTGAATTAGAAGAAAGCTACCAAGAGGAAGAGGTTGAAATTGAGGAAGCTTGCAAAGAGGTAGAAGAATTCAAAGAAGAGCACAAGGGAGTGGAGCTTGCAAGACCTCTTCCAAAGCCATCACCATCCAATACAACATTTAAGTGGGTAAAATTTCTATCCTTAACCTTTGCTTTCCCACTTGAATATGGGCTACTAGAGACGGATGATCAACTTAGAGCTCTTTGTGGCATTAAGAGTAAGAGAAAGATGGTTAATGGCAAGAGATGTCAAGCAAGGTTCAATATGGTTGCATGCTCCAAATTGAAGTGCAAGGATTGGTGTAGAGCAAATTTGAATGGGTCTAGAAGGTTGTTTAGATGTCTCTGTGAGAATTCAGATTGCTTGCCATCCGGTGGGAACAACGGTGATACACAAGAAGACGGGTGTAAAAGTAAGGTTTGGGACCCTGGGATTCATTCCCACAATCAACACTCTTGGGGCCTTGTCACTTACTTCAACTTGCTCAAAGGCATTAGACACCTAGTTTGGGATCCTGGTAGCCATTGGAATTACAAACATTGGTGGAGATTCCTGGATCAGTACAAGCACAAGTCACCATGACAAGGAGCTCACCACATGTCCAACTTAAGGACTTTAACTAAAAGTGCTTGGTGGGAGACAACCCACCGTGGTATGATCGTTTCTTTTCATTCTTAGTTGTTTTTCGTAGTAATAGTTTTCTTACTTATTTGATTTTTATTGAGTTCTTACTAATTTTCTGATCACGCAGCTATTTTAGAACAGGAACCGAAAAAAAAAGAGAAGAAGAGCACATGACGCGCAAGCGTCGCTGACGCGTACGCGTCATATGCATGTGCGTGAAAAATAAATATGAACAAAGAGTTGCGCGGGAGTGGCGCCAGAATAATGCCTTTTGCACAAACAAGTCCACGCGTACGCGTACCCCACGCGTGCGCGTCATTGGTGATTTTGGCACTCCACGCGTGCGCGTCACTGACGCGAACGCGTGACCTGGAAAAACGGCGTAAATATGTGTTTGGGCAGAGACTTATGCTGGTTTGGGGCTGGAAGTGTGCTAGACGTACAAAATTGACCACACGAACGCGTCCCTGACGCGTGCGCATCATTTGACCAAACGGCCATCCACGCGTGCGCACACATGACGTGTACGCGTCGTATGCCAATATTGGATCCCTAGCCACGCGAACAGAGAGTTGTGCGTGTGCACGGCTGGTTTCGCGCGAATCGCACAAAACCCAGGGCACGCGTATGCGTGTTTGATGCTTACGCGTCCTTAAAAAAATTTCGCGACCCTCGCGTACGCGTCGCCTGCGCCGCACAGTTATACTAGTTCGCCGCCCAGTTTTAATTTTCTTTCTCTCCCTCCCAATCCTAATTCTCTCTTATTCCTTTATCCTTTTATTCTTCTTTCATCTCATTATTTGTTTTTGTTATCAGATTTTCTTTGCTTGAGGACAAGCAAACATTTAAGTTTGGTGTTGACGCTTCGCTTAAAGCTTTTCTGTTTATTCCTATAGCACCAAAAGGGAGGCGAATCATCTTCACAGAGGAGCACAACCTGAAGAATAAAGCGATCGCTAGGATAACTAAGGTGGTTGAGTTTCTTTCATATTTTTTATTCCTCCCCTCTTTTTCTATGTTATGTTCTGGTTTTTCTGCAATTTTGCGTTGTTTGTTGCATGATTCTTTATTAGTGAGAATCCTAGGTCTAGTTTAGTTTTCCCTTAAGTGTTTTAATTCTGAAAGATGTCTCATGTATTGCCCACTGAGCTTGAAATAAAAAAAAATTAAAAGTGATATATTGCATGGAAAATTGAGTTAAGTGTAAGAGTAGTCTTATTTACTTAAATATGGTGATATTTTATGTGATTTCTGAATGCATGATATGAACAGTGCATATTTGAATTTGAATCAAGGGATGTTGATGTATAAGAAACATGAATTTAGAGAATTATTATGACTTCTCTAAAATAAAGAAAATTTTAATCTTTGAAGCAAAAGAAACAGCAAAAAAAATAAAAAATAAATAAGTAAATAAATAATAAAAGCAAGGTCCAAGGATCTGAGCATCAATGACTAGGGACGTCAGACATGATTAAAATTTCAAAGAGTTGTTTCTCTAGTTATATGCTTGTGGTGTGATTGTGTCAAGTAATCCTTGAGACAGAACACTTAGAGTCGAGACCAAGTGCGTTTAACAGAGTATACCAAAGGCTTTGGGCACCACTGTCTGGGAGTAACTAAAAGAAAAATCAGGACTCAAATAGTCCCCCAGTTAAGTACTTGTGGTGTTTCTGTGTCAAGTAATCCTTGAGACAAAACATTTAAAGTCACGGTTAGACTCAAGGTGCAAAGTACCAAAGAAAATAAATAAATAAATAAATAAATAAATTAAAGTCAATTTTGCTGTGTTCAAGGATTAAACTGAAATGTAAAGATCAGAGAATTCATAATATTATCCGGATTCTAATTCCGAATGACAATGACATCCTTCTGATTCAAAGGAGAGTGAGATGCCAAAACTATTCAGAATTGCAATTGTAAACCCCACTATAAGAAGAGACATGGGCTTAAACGAACTCTCATTCTCATGCAAATTCACATTCTAAGCTTATATTAGTTTTGGTTGCTTGAGGACAAGCAACAATTTAAGTTTGGTGTTGTGATGCGTGAGCATCTTTCCTATCTTTTCCTAGTTAATTTGCATCTAATTTGTTGAGTTTAATTAAGAATTAAATATATTTTAGCCACTATGGATGCTATTTTGAGTTTTGTGCAATTTTATTTATTTTAGGTAGCATTCGGCTGGATTTGATTGAGTTTTCTACAGCACAAGAATCAAAGGAGATGGCTGCGAGGAGCGACGTGCTTGACGCGTGCGCGTGATCTGAAAGTATACATGGTGACGTGTACGCGTGACTGACGCGTACGCGTGATTTGAAGATTTGCTCAGCGACGCGTTCGCGTGACCGACGCGTCTGCGTGACTTGTGAAGAAGACCAGCAATGCGTACGCGTGACTGACGCGTACGCGTGATGTGCGCGATCTGCAGAATTTACAGAAATCGCTGACGTGGATTTTGGGCCGCCTTTTTGAACCAATTTTCAGCCCAGAAAACACAGATTAGAAGTTGCAGAATGGACAAATCAAGTGGTCTCCACCCATCAGCGGAAGACTTATTAATTAATTCGAATTTAAATTCAAATATGATTTTTAGGAAAAGATATTAATTTTAAATATTAGATTTTAAATTAATTAGGATTAGTTATAAAAAGGGGATACTTCTCTTCTATTAGGTAGATTACATTAGGGGGATTCCATTAGGGAATTCTATACAAATTTACATCTCACATTCCATGAGCAACTAATCCTCTATTGTTAAGGTTAGGAGCTCTGTCTATTTGTATGAATTGATTTTATTGCCTTTTCTATTTTAATTTATGCATGGATTTATAATTTAAGAATTGTTTTCGCTCTTTATTTTCTGAATTTGGGTGGAACGGAAGTATGACCATCTTTCTAATTAATTTCTTGTAAAACTTGGAAAAGCTCTTTACTTGAACAACAGCTTGAAAACATATTCTCCTAAATTTTAATTATTTGAATTTAACAGGATACGTGACATATAATCCTCTTATTTTTGGGTAATTAGAATTTTTGTGGCATATAAACTGGAATTTGAACTTCACCCTCTAATTGGAATTAATTGACCAAGGAATTGGCAGTTGATGAATTTTAGAGGAGACTAGGAAGGTCTAAGGAATTAGGGTCTAGTCATAAATAGTTTGCCATAAATTAAATTCTACATAATTAAAATAGTTAGTAAGAAAAGTTAATTCAGAAAAATAGATAACTCTGAAACCTTAACTGTTTTCTCTAATATTTTATTCCCAACTTATTTACTATGTGCTTGTCTTATTTTCAACTTAAACCTTTTAAACATCTCAAAACCATTTTCTGTTTGTCTAACTAAGCCAATCACTCAATAATTGTTGCTTAGTCCATCAATCCTCGTGGGATCGACCCTTACTCACGTAAGGTATTACTTGGTACGACCCGGTGCACTTGCCAGTTAGTTAGCGTGGTTTGTAAAATTCCGCACCAGTCGACATGTCTCGACACTAGGCGGTCTGCTTTGGGATATTATTTTTTTTCTTGGCACTACTTTGGTATCTTGGAAGAGCAGCAAGCAACAGACAGTATCTCAGTCGTTCTCTAAGGCTGAGTACCGTGCTTTGATGAACGCCACCTGTGAAGAGCTGTGGCTCCTTCGACTGCTGGAGGTGCTTGGAGTCTCTTTCAAAGACCCTTTTATTTTTTACAGTGATAGCCAATCTGCTCTACATATGCCTGTCAATCCTGTCCTACATAAGCGTACAAAGCATATTGAAGCGGATTGTCATATCGTTCAAGATAAAGCTCATGAGGGTGTTCTTAAGCTATTGCCAGTAACTTCAACCAACCAAACAATCGACCTTCTCACTAAGATTCTGGCACTAGGACCTTTTAATTCATGTTTCTCCAAACTAGGATTGTTAGATATTCACACTACTAATTTGAGGGGGAATGTTAGCTGATATAATATCAGTTAATATAGTATTAGCCTAGATATTTATACCAAATTTAGTTAGAACTGTTAACTGACCATAATTATCAATTAACTAGAGTTAGCTTTTAGCTAGCATTTAATTTGTATATATCTTCAGTTAAGAAGTAGTTAATATTTTTATAATTCTCCTTATTTTTTCAGTAAAAAATCTCACATTTTTATATGCTCTTGCTTTCTTTCTTTCTGCTTCTTTTCTCTTGCACCCATTGTCAATTTGCAAGTCTACAACCTCTTTACAGCTCTGGATTTTATTAAGGGCATTTGATAAGAAAAAAAATATTATTAAAATATTAGTTTTTTTGTCCCAAAAAGTTTTAATTCTCTATATTCCTGTGTTTTTATTTTTTTGAAAGTTAATTTTGTGTCATGAATTAAAATTTATGAAACATAATATTAAATCTCAATATTCCAATCCCGATTATAGTATCTCTAAACAAGCACAACTTAAATGCACTACAAACATTAAGATGCTCGTTATTAAAACTCTAAGGCTATGTTTGGTTGGAAGAAAAGAAATAAAGAAAAAGAAAATAGAAAGGAACGGAAAGAAATTGAGTGGATTTTTATTTTTCTAAGATGTGTTTGGATAGAAGAAAAATAAGAAGGAAAAAATGTTATAAAAAGATATTTTTACCCTTATATTATAAAATATATTGAAAAAAAAACAAAGAGAGAATATTAGAAGTAGAGAGAGAGAATTAGTTTTCTCTCCATTTTCTTTCCATTTTTCTACCAATTTTTTTCATCTCTTTTCCTTTCTCTCTCATTTTTCTACTCAACCAAACAATAAAAAATAATAATTTTTTTCTATTTTCTTTTTTTTTCTTTTCTTTCTTTTTATTTTTCTTTTAAACAAACATAGCCTAAGAGAATTGCACATGACTACATATATTATATTCAGGCATTTAAAAATATATTAAACAAGTTTTAAATAATTCAATAATTTAAGTATTAAGATTATGGTAATTTTGAATAAAAATATTGTAAGTATTCTCTTCTTACTTTTATTATTATTATTGTTATTGTTTGAGTAGTTTAACTCAAACCTTAAAAATGAATTAATATGAAAGTGTTGTTTAAGAGTCAAGACACTACAAAAATTTGTTCAATTTTAATTTTAAACTATGAATTTTGTTAGGAAGTCAATGGAATATTTGTACAATGTATATAATAGGCTATTTATTTGGCTCAATATGAGTTGAAAAATGAACATCCAAAAATAAAATACTACTAATTTCTCAAACATAATCCACCAATATTATCTAAAATAACTATCCGAGTACTAGAAATAATAAACATCTGATATCCTATTTAATCGAACATCCCTAAACTCCTATCATACGCATTGTACAAATATTTCATTGGCTCCTATACTTTCTCTTGAACTAGACCAGGTAGGACTCTTATAACAATTACAATACGAGAGTAGCATGGCCTAGATGTAAATTAATTGAACTTGCAAGCATACGACATACGAGTAGGTGGTCAAGCATAATTCTCACTCGTTTTTTTTTCCCCGACTTATCATTTTGACCAAAGTTGCAACAATAATGCATTTTGACGTAACTATTAAGCGGGTTAGGTCTTTTCAAGTTCAACAACCTTAGTAGCTGAATGCTGATGAACCTTTAATTTCTTTTTCTGGTAGTCCGTTCCGAAAATATATATATACAAATTCAATTCGCAGCTTCCAGAAGAATATAACTAAATGTACTCATTCATTAACATTATTACACGTCATCTTAGCTGCATTATATATTCACCAATATTGTATTTATCAATTTAATTAACAATGTAGCATACAACAAGGTAAGGCAAGAATGATCATCATATTAATGATGGAGCACCTTACTGGGCTCTCTTTAAGAATAATATATATAATTTTGATTGGCTGAAAATGACTTGAGGACACGGTCTGCCATGCTTGTTATTAAAGGGTTTAGTAGCCACAGCCAATGCCTGAGAGAAAAGTTGCATTGTGTATATATGCATGATTGATTGCTCAGTAGACATACGATAATGTTGTCCACACCACTATATATGCTCTTACATTACAATGCTGACAAAATAAAATTTTTAAAAAAGAGTGTATGTAATCTAAATATATATAAATAGTATTAAACCCTAATTGAAGTAAACCATATTGAATTGAATTTAATTTCAAAATTCAACAACCAAATCCAACATGCACAAGAAAAGCCAACTGGCGTTGCACCCAGAAATTCGCCATAAAATTAAATGATCTGCTGCTATACCCACATGCATATTAAAATCACATGAATGATCAGAGAGAGTATGTGTCATTTCCTTTCGAGTTGTAAACAACCATTCTGAATGATGATTTGATAAGTTATTTTTATATTTCCATTAATTCCTGCATATAGCAAACCCTACAGCTCCCAGCACGTTGGGTCGGTAGTCGGTACACTGCGCAGCTACTTATTATTATTAATTTATTATGTACAGTCAAACATTGGCTTTAATCATGTTCCCTTATGAGTTATGAGTTATGACCTCATAATACTTGTTGTGGAGTTGGTGACACTGGTAGAGGTATAACTCGCTCCTATTAATGCTGGAATGATCTTCTGTTTCTTTTTCAGAATAGTAAGATAAACAGTCATAAAGGACACTCAAAATCTTATGTCAATATGAAAAGTGTATATTAAAATACTAAAAAATACTATGTGAACGTCAAAAATCAATCAAAAAAAAAATATATATATATATATATATTAATTTATTTTTAATATATATTTTATATTTTTAATGTGTATTTTATATTGAAAACTAATTTTAATGGTTAATTTTGATGAACACATGTTACTTTAATTTATTTGTATTATGCATTTTTGATGATTTTATTTAGATTTAATTAGGCACTTATATATATTTTTTTAATTGAATTCCTATAATACTTTTAATTTTATAATTTAGTTTTTCTTAATATAAAAAATACTAGATTTAATTAAATATTTTTCTATAAATAAAAGACATTCACAATTAAGAATCTAATTAAATTTTTGACTACATATTTTTTAAAAGAACTATTTTATTAATTTTTTAAATAATTTTTACATAAAAAAATTTAATTACAAAATTAAAAATAATGTAAAAACTCAATTAAAAAAAATCTAATTATAAATTTAGTAAAATTATAAAATTAAACCTTTAATTTATTGTCTATTATCACTTTCATTTCATATTATTACTGTCATATACTCTACCTAAACGATAAACCATTGGTTGCGGTCATTTTCCTTATTCATGAATCAGATATATTTTCAAATTCTAGCTTTGATTTTGAGGCATCCATATATAATGATTCACCTAAGAGTCATTTTCTACCCAAAAATTAATTAAACACAAACTTGTTTTACCATCCCACGTAAAACAATACTTTTAATATTATCTACATTATTGTTGATCATTCATAATGGAGACATATAAGTTGGTGAAATCAAGCTTAAATTTCCATGAAGGAAAGTACATCTTGCATTGGATCAATATCTTACCAAAGTTGATTACTTCACTCTTCTTAATAATTACGATCACAACCTACTTACTTCTAATAATAAGAGGACATAGGAGCCTAGTTTAGTAGCTAGTAGGGTTGCAAGTTCTAAGGAAATTAAATTGATAAAGATGGAAAGCCGTAATGATGGAAGCTAATTTGTCTCTCAATATAATGATGAAGAGATGCAATACAAAATTTGGAGGCTACTAATGAGTGATGAAACTGGGCCACGCACACTATGATATACATACAAATTAACATGATAACATAGAAGCGGAAGAATATATTTAATTACCTCGTGCTACATACAACTCATAGTTTTCTTGATCAAACAAATCATGAAATTAACATTAGAAGTGATCCTACCTACCCATATTTATTTGGGATGGTGGATCTGATGATCATATATATGCAGAGTAGAGCAGGCAGATCCACTCCCTATGGATTTTAACCAAACACATCGATTTGTTCCTTGGAATTCAAAGAAATTAAAAAGTAATTAATGTGTATCACCAGATTGGGAACTATACTTTAGAAAATAATGAAACTTAAAAAAAAAAAAAGAAACAAGATAGTATAGCAGATGAATAATGCCTTTAGAAAGCATTAGGATATGGCAGCTAATTTTTGGGTAGCAATTGGCATCCATAAATGTTGGACGCGAACGAAAGAGAATAACGATCAATAAGATATTAGATATATAATTAAAGGAAAATGCTATGTGTCCTTTAAAATTCAGCCTTTATTCAGTCTTTAAATTTAAATAATATTATTTAAATAAATTTTAGTTAAAAGACATTCCTAATTTGTAGCTAAACATGTTGGTAATTAAAATTAATTTAAATTTCAAATACTAGAATTTCTCTAACTTTCTACCTACTTCATAAAATAGTTATTTTATTAGTTTTTTATTTATTTGCACGTCCCCCTCCCCTCTCTCGTGTACGTTCTTTTTTTTTCTTCTCTCTCACTGTTCTTTACAAAAATTTTCATAGAAGAGTATTATTTCTCTACAGGTAAATTTATTATTTCATATTTAACATTTTATTATTATTATTATTATTGTTATTAGATGAGTCGTGCTATTTTGTTTCTATTTCGAGTGACTTACATACTAACTCAAAACTCATTCATCATTATTTTAATAAGATTATATCAACATTTGAATTAAATAATAAATAATCAGTGTATATATCAATATTCTTTTCTTCTTCTTTATTTTTTTCTTTCTTTCTTTCTTTCTTTTATTTTTTTTGAATTTTTTCATTTCTTATTTGAATATTAACGCTTTTAAACTTATTAAAATGTATGTTCGTAAAAATTAATTTTTTTTCAATTGTAACACATCTAAAATTATTAAATTATACATAAAATATTTTTAAAACACATCCAAAATTATAAATCTAAAATTTAAATTTAAGCATTAAAAATAAAATTAATTTTTTATATCTTATTCGAGAAAAACTCATCTAATATTTCTCTTTTTTTAATAGTTAGATTTTTTCGTTACTTATTTTAATATTAATGCTTTTAAAAGTGTTAAAATGCTTGTTTGTAAAAATTCAATTTTGTTTTCAATTGTAACACATCTAAAATTATTAAGTGATACAAAAAATATTTCTAAAACACATCCAAAATCATAAATCAAAAATTTAAATTTAAACATTAAATATAAAATTAATTTTTTTTATATCTTATTCGATAAAATTCATCTAATATTTCTCATTTTTTTTATTATTTGTTGAATTTTATCGTTACTTATTTGAACATTAATGCTTTTAAAATTATTAAAATGTATGTTTGTAAATATTGGTTATTTTTCATTTATTACACATCTAAAATTATTGACTTATATACAAAACATGTTTGAAACACATCCAAAATTTTAAGACGGTTTAAGATTTATTTTAAAATTTTAAATTCAAAATTTTGAATTATAACTAATTTGATTTTTGGATGTGTATTTAAATTGTAATTATAATATATTAATAATTAAATATATTAAATTTGAAATAAAAATTTAAAATTTAAATTTAAATTTTAAATTTCAGTTTTATTTAGTTTGTATTTTGAATGTGTATTTAATTTTAAAAAGACACTAAATCTATTTAAAATTTTTAGATATGTTTGTTTTATTTTTTAAAAATTATTGTAATAAAAGGCTGAATATTGTACAACTTTTAAAGGATACCTAGTTGAACTGATAATTAAATTAACTTGCACACGCAGTTTTAATTAGAGATTGGATTAGTCAACCTTAGCTTGTTCATGAGTAGTTTTGTAAAGTTTTGAGAAAACCTAATAATCTTTAGTAGATTATACCAAACCAAATAGAGTTAAATCAGGAAATTAATTAATAATCTGTAGGTGTTTCTGAAAGTTTACTATTAATATGAAATAATATATTTTTAAAGTAAGTAATTGTTATAAAGAAGAATGTTGGCTGTGTATGGAAAGAATGATGACTAATAATAATTTTAATTGTGTGTTTTATTTGGTGTACAGAGCACACAGAAAAATAGATAAATTTGTGATATAAGAGAAGTTGAGTTTTATTGTGGAGTTGTGTCAGGTGTTTTTTTACTTTATGGGGGACTTCAATAAAATAATGCAAGTAAAAGAAAGGAAATGAACGAGTAAGCTACCGGTGAATGCGGAAGAGAGCTTAAGTTTTGGATACAGGATATATAGCTGATGAACTTTCCTCTTAATGATCGTAAGTTCACATGGTTAAAGGATCGACAATATAGTCACATTGATAGAGTCTTGGTCAGTGTAAATTGGATTGAAGCATTTTCAGATACTCGCCTGAGAGGTGGATCTCGAATGCTATCGGATCACTGTCCGTTGATTGTGAAATATATAAGCTAAGGGTGAGGGGAGGCCCAAAACTGTTTAGAAGTTTAGATGCATGATTCACACATGAGAGTTTTTTGAGTATGGTGAAAGAGGAATTGAAAAACTTAGGAGATGTTCAATTCACTAGCAAGTTGAAGGTGCTGACGATACCTTTAAAAAGATGGCATAAAGACAATTTCGGTGACATGAATAATATAATAAAGAAATTTGAGGATGAGATAAAAAAGATTGATGATATAATAAGTGATGACACATATGACGGTACGATGGAGGCTAGACGTAAGACCTTGGTGAGATGCTGTGAGAAATAGTATATTTGAAAGAAAATTCATTAAAAGCATATGTCTCGATCTCGGCATGCAAGGGATATGGATGAGAATACTAGATATTTTTATCAAGTAGCATTGGCTAGAATGAAGGAGGAACAACAGAATTGATGCGCTTTTTACTGCATGGGAGGTTGGTACAGAATCAGTCTAGAATAAAAGGTTGCGATTAGAGAGTTTTATAAATATTTATATCGCCAAAAATATGCTTCATTAATTAGAGTTCGAGAAGGAGTAGTGATGAAGATAGATGGTGAAGAGGTTACATTATTAGAAGTAATGCCCTCTGCTGAGAAAATTAAAGAGGCTGTTTGGGATTGTGAGTCAATTAAAACTTCAGGTAATGACGGGTATAACAGGAACTTTATTAAGAAGTGTTAGGATGAGATTGGTTATAAACTCACTGCAGTTGTATTAGAATTTTTTCAAAGTCCCAAATTACCAACGGACGTGAATATTATTTGGGTGACGCTAGCTCCAAAGTTTGTGGGTGTCAAGGAGGTCAAGAACCTTAAGCCTATTAGTATAGTTGGATGTGTGTACAAGGTGATATCGAAGGTATTGGTTAGAAGAATGAGTTTAGTGATGCCAAGATTAGTGGGAGAGACACAATACTTTTATGAAGAGACGGAAAATATACGATGAATCTCTCGTTGCATGTGAAACAGTTCGGTGGCTGAGGATGAGCAAGAAGAAAGCGACGATTATAAGTTAGATTTTCAAAAGACATATGATAGAGTCAGGTGGAACTTTATGCATATCGTGTTACAAAAGATGTAACTCTATGTCAGTTCTGATTAATGGGTCACTATCCAAACCGTTCAAGATCGAGAGAGGTCTAAGATAAGGAGATTCTCTATCTCCATTTTTGTTTGTTCTTGTAGTTGATGTATTGCATAGGATGGTGGAAGAGGCAGTTAGGAATGGACGTATATCTCCACTGCTAGTTGGGAGGGATAACACAGAACTGTCACACCTACAGTTTGCGGATGACACTATTTTGTTTTGCCCACCAAAGAATGAGACAATCTTAAATTATAAGAGGCTCCTATAATGTTTTGAGCTCATGTATGCCCTAAGTATCAACTTTGACAAATCAAATTTAATTTCGGTCAATTGTGAGTCGCAGTGGGTGACGAGTATGTGTGAGTTACTAGGATGTACAGAAGCGGTTCTACCCGTTAGATACTTGAAAATCTCCTTATGAGCAAATCCTCGAATGGGAAAGACATGAAAATCAATTATAGATAAGGTGGAAGAGAAGTTCAGTCTTTGAAAAGCGAAGGTACTTAAACAAAGTTGAAAAGTTAGTTCTTATCAAGTCTGTGGTTAATAGCTTGCCAGTCTACTATCTTAGCTTATATAAGATGCCAAAAGGGGTGGCAGAGAAACTGATTGCATTATAAATGAGTTTTTTATGGAGTAAAGAGGATAGAATAATGGTATGCCCCTCGTTAAATGGGAATTGGTGCAAGTGCCAAAATAATTAGGGAGTTTGGGAGTGGGGGATGCAATGATTAGAAATACAACGCTGTTGTTTAAGTGGTGGTAGCATTTTTTAAAGGAGGTCTGTTGTAAAAGAAAATTGTATGTTCTTGTAATGGTTTAAATCCAAATATAATATTATCAAATCAGTTACTATCTTCAAGAGGTAGGTAATCCGTGAAAAGATATCTATCAATTGAATTTCAAGGAGCAACACATGAAAGACAAGATGATTAGTGGGCTATCTATGAAAATAGGAGATGGGAGGAGAACTCATTTTTTGGAAGATAATTGGTTGCAAGGTGGACTCTTGAAAGAAAACTTTTCGAGGCATTTCTCTATTTCAAACTAGTAAGGATCTGTTATAGAGAATTGTGGATTTTGGGATAGGTTAGAGTGGATATGGAATTTTCATTGGAGGAGAAAATTGTTTCGATGGGAGTTGGCGCTTGTCAACCAAATCCATAAAAGGTTAAGGCCAGTTAAATTATCACCTGGTAGAGAGGATAGAGTGGTGTGAAAATTTGATTAAAAAAATGTATTTTTTCTACTAACTACTCTTTTGTGCAGGTATTGCAGACAAAAACTACTTCAGAAAAAGTCACAAGTTACAGTTTCACTAGTTCAATTTGGAGAGACTTGGTTTCGCCAAGAATTGAGCTCTTTGTATGGTTTATTTTAGTGGGAAGAGTGAATACCAAAGAAAGATTGAGTAGATTAGGTGTCATTTATCAAAGTGATCATATTTGTGTTCTGTGTAAAAAATATGTAGAATTTGTTCATCACTTGTTTTTTTGCTGTGAGTTTACTTGGCAGATGTGATGTGCTTGGTTGACATACTTTGGTAGAACTTAGACTGCTTCAGGTACAGTCAAATAACTGTTTGAGAGTTGGATAGGAGAATCTGATAGAAAAGTTGAGTAGGATAAGTGATTGGTTGGATTATTTACAGTAATTTAGAATATTTAGATAAAACGAAATGCAAGAATATTTAGAAATGAAGAAGCTAGCACTAAAGATATTAAATTGAAGTCGTTGTTGAGCTATAAAGAGTGATCTGGTGCTTATTCATGTGGTTGTTAATGATAATGGTAGAGATGACAATAAATTAGTAGCTTGTGTTTTTTTGCTTTTGCTTTGTTTGTTTGTATCTTATTTTAGTGTATCGCTCCATTTTAGTGTGTTGAAGTATTCTTTGTTTAAAAAAAAATTATTTATTTTAAATTTTAAATCAAAACTCTTCTATAAAAATAAGATTAAAAAGTTAATTTAACAATACAAAAATTAAATAATATTAACTAATTAAAAAATAGCTCTCTGTATTTAACTAATTAAAACATTGTTCTTGTTCACTTTAAACCCATCAACAATAACATCCAGACATCATCAAAAGTTGTCTAGGGAAATCACATGACGTGTTTTCGGTATTTTTTTTCTTTTGTTTTTCTAGAAGTTATTAACACTTTTAAATAATAAAATTATTTGCATTAATTACTAGATAAGAGTTATATGATACAAACATATTTCAATTCTTGCAGAGTAAAAAGATGATAAATATTTTCTTAATTAGTTACTAAGTTCTATTATATATTGGTCAAACAATAATTGAGAGATCAAAATACTAGGCAATTTACAACAATTTCTCTTTCAATAGTATGACACCAACATAAGATGTAGTTAGGTATTATATAGTCTTGTACATTAAAACTTTGAATTTTCATAAGCCTTATTAAAATTAATATTTTAAAATATAACTTTATAAAATTCGTAAAAATTATGTTTAACAAATTAAAATAAAAGCAACTTTTAATAAGCATGAATGATAAAATTGACTTTTTTTAAAAATGTTAGTTAAACCCCGTTATTCATAAAAAAATGACGAAATTGTGTTTGATATATAATTGTTTTTAACATTTAAAATGATTTTGATGTACATAAATATAATAAAGAGTATGAGCAAATATAAATATTCATAAATATAAGATTACATTAGATTTTTGGATTTTGAAAATACAACCAAATTTTAAAAAGTATCTTCATATGAATTTTAATTTCAAAAGCACTTTTAATTTTTCAAATTAAAAACACAAATACATAATAATCCGATTTACTTACCAAATATAAAATAAGAATTTAAGTTATGTAAAATAAAGTTATTTACATTTGAAAGAATTTTTATCTACCCCTAACGATGAATCAACTAAACAAATTTCGGATAATATTCAAAAATACTATTTATATACTAAAATCAGTCACTAAAATCAATCACTAATATATTTGTGTATAAATACATGTGTGACTTAATTATTTTCAATATGTATTTGTATTCCAATATATATTTTATACTAATAACGGACTTTGGTGTACACGTGGCATAATCCAATAGAATATGATTCTCATTTATGTCCTGAACTAATAACTGCACCCGAAGGCGATGGGCATGGTTTCGGGTTAAATACACCTATTTTCTGATGAATCATAAATCAAAATCAACTAGTAAGTCAAATAAGTGTTGATCATGGAGCTAGCTAGTTAAATAATTGATGATGCATAGAATAGTATTGCTGTTCAATCAATCACATTCTGAAATAAATAGGTAGATTATCGTTGCTTAGTCACATAATAATAATAATATTCCAGAAAAAGGAAAATAAAGGGAAAATGCGTAACCTACTAAAGCGGCATTAATGTAGATGAAGCAAAAACAATACACATCTACGTGATTTCAAAAGGGGTTTGCTTTGTATAGATATTGATATTGATTCGTTACGTTCCCCCTCATTGTGAGAGTTGGCAGTTCACACTACTCATGGTCATGGCCTCTCAGTCACAATCTAGAACGAACTAACAAGTTGTATTAATTTCGATCATGTTCGTTTTCGCTTTCTTCTATTGTTTCTCTTGTTAGCCGACTTAGTAGCCCGCGTTTGCCATAATCTTTTATGAGTCTTGAAAAGTTTGGTACTCACTTTCACCATCCCCCTACTACTACTACTCTTTTTTGGCACATAACTTACCCATGTTTATTTTATCTTCATCATATATAGTTATTTACCTTAGCTTCTGTCAAAAACAGAGGGACATGGTGTAAAACAGGGGATATAGTATTGTTCAATGTCCATCCAACTCTAATTAAAGTCATGCATTCTTTTTTGCTTCTTTAAATAGTGTTTCTATCAAAAACAGTGATAGCTTATTGTACATCATAACCCAAAGACTTAGAGGCTCTTAGCTTTTCAAAGTTGTTTTTTTTTTTCTTTTAAGAATTATTTTTTAAAAATCAGTAGCTTGGTAAATAAAAATAATAATAATAATAATACAGAAATATTAGATAAATAACTTTTTTTTAATCAAATACAACCAAGTCAAATTTATATAACGCATTTAAATTATTATTCTCGTTCTTCTTCCTCTTTCATTATCGTCTCCTCCTCTTCCTTCTTCTTCTCTCATTTTATTTTTTTCTTCTTCTCCTTCTTCATTCTTCTCATCCCCCTCTTTTATTATCATCGTCACCATCATCATCATCATCTTTTTTTCTTCGTTCCATATCACACAATTAGTTTAACAATAACAAAAATGACACATAAATTTTCGATTAATGACATAAGAAGTCTGTTGAAAATGACATTAAATTTTTTGTTAAATGACATGAGAAATCTTAAAAAAATCAGAGATTCAAAATCTTAACTCGCTCAACCAACAAAATATATTCAAATATATTTTAGAACAAAAAAATACAATAATTTATTACAAATGATACAGGGATAGTTAGACCTCTCATATATATGAGTTTAATACTACTCAATTAATTTAATAATAAAAAAAATTGGCTAAAAAATTTTTTTATATTGCGGTTAAAAAATTTTGGTATCAAAATTAAAAACTTCTTATGCCACAATTAAAAATTTTCAGTGTTAATTTTTTAATAAATTCTACAAAATTCAAACTTTTCTTTTTGTTCTTCTCCTTCATCATCATCATGTTCTTCTTCTTTTTCTTCTTGTTTCACTCTCTTAACAAGAACTTGTGTCATGATTAAGAAATTTTGGTGTCAAAATTAAAAAATTTTTTGTGTCATGGTTAAAAGTTTCGATGCTATTTCTAATAAATTATGTACAATTCAAAATTCTCCATCTTCTTATTTCATCTTCTTATTTCATCTTCTTAATAAGAATCTAAAACTTCATATGCTACCGTTAAAAAATTTTGGTGCTACTTTTTTAGATAAATACTGCAGAATTCAAAATTTTTATCATCATCTTTTTCTTTTTCTTTTTATTTCACTTACTTATAATTTTTCTTATTTTATTCTCTTAAAATATAAAAATAAGAAAAAGAGAAAAAAATTAAATCAAAAAAAAAAGAAAAAATACTACAATAACCAAAAAGAGGAGGAGGAGAAGAAGAAATAAAAAAATATATATAGTAGCAACAAAAGAACAACGACGAGAAAGAAACACAAAAAAAAAAGAATGAATGCAAAGAAAAAAGTGCGTGATTTATTCGGATTTTTTTTATTTAAATTGAATAAATATAAAAATTACGAAAATAAATAAAAGGCGAGGTATTTATAAAAATGTATCATGGGACACATCTCGGATGCTGAGGGGGTAACCAAAAAATGAGCATATCTCAGGGTCTAATACCCCGTATTATGATTGGATGACACCGAGTCACATCCTGGGTACACCCAAGATATGTATAAGTATAGAAATCTGATACTGAGCATCCAAGATATGAGCATTACGTGAAGGGGGTCTCAGCACCTGAGATATGTACAATCATCGTGATTGTGGTCTCAGCATCCAAGATAAACTCGTATGCGTATATAATGTCACAGCATCTGAGATTACTGTGCATAACCACTTTTTTCCATTTTTGTGACCTTCTAAACGCTTGAGTTTAGGTTCCTTCAAAAAATATGGCCTCCCAACAATATGTCCGCAAAGGAGACATCAACAGACTGAATGCTAATTGGCACGTAGCTGGAGTTTTAGACTTTGAGGTTAGTAGTTTAACATTTTTTAGGAAATAATAAGTTTAGATATTTACTCTTTCGTAACTTAGTTAATGGGGTAGGTATAGTGAGTAGACTAAGTTAGAAGATCAATATTAATTTCGTTGGTATATCTAGTATGGTTTTATACTTTGTATAATTAATTGTAATTACTTAAGTTAAGTAAATAAAATAGATAACTAATTGTGAGTTAAGTTAAATAAATAAAATAATTAACTCTCATTTAACATGTTAGTCCAATAAATAGATATCTGTTGTATTTAATATAAATATTTATCTAGGTGGTTTATAAGTTTTAGCAATGTTTAGCAACAAGTAATGGATAGTTTAGACGAGATTAATATGCGCGAGTAAATGTTTTGGAAATTGCAGAGACCACGGATACTATTGCCACGCCGTGTGACCCTGGGTCTCCCACCGCTGGTCATCCTGTTGTCCTATATTAGGGAGGTTGGATTTGGGCATGTAGTAGAGTTGAAGGATTTCATTTTTGATAATTCCTTGATCTCTGTATTTGTCGAGCAGTGGAGGCTCGAGACCCATACGTTCCACCTTCTATGGGGTGTGGCCAGCATTACACTCTAGGATGTTGCCTACCACATTAGTCTACGCACTGGTCGAGAGCCAATTGGGAGTTGTACCAAAGACTTCCAGCGATGGCATGGACACCCCACGTGGGAGTGATTGAGAATTTATTTGACGACAGGCCGCCACCACAACCCGAGGGAGGGAAGCAGGTTTTCAGGGTGAGGATGACCTGGCTCAATGACAGAGTTGCATACATTCCTGCTGGGGCAGTCCTGGATACACTCCGTCAGTATGCCCGATGCTACTTGATGATGCTTATTGAGGATTTCTATTCACAGACAAGTTGGCTACACTTGTCCCTTTGAGATGGTTGCCGCTGCTGGAGGATTTTGATCGTTGCAGCCAGTTGTCATGGGAGTCTGCACTGCTCTGTCATACGTACCACTCATTGTGCACCGTGGTAGGGTGTGATGCGACTAACATTGCAGGGTGTATGTCGCTTCTTATCTCATGGATCTACCATAGATTTCTATATTTTAGTCTGGCAGAATACGACGTCATCAAGTCCCCACTTGTTTCTAGGTATGTATATATTGTAAATAATTTTTAACTTACCAGGTAGTAGACATTGAACACGTATTATGTTATGAAATATAATTAATTAAATTATGTTCAACTATCTTTATTTTGCGTAGGTTGGCAGGACTAGGGTAGCAAAGTAGAGATTATCATGATGGCAGGATCCACCAACAACCACGTCACGGGCTGCAGTATACAACTCCATCACATGTTGCGGCATTAACCGTGCGTGTACGTCGAACATTACCCTCACATGCTGATCCCCATCAATCCAAAATTACTGATTGGTAAATCCACCATTCGGAAGTGCCCGCAGAAATATATATGCAACCCGCCCAACCTCCTTCGTATCTAGTATCTACTCTCCCCATATTGTTCAGCATGAACGTCTTTAGCGCATCCAAGCTATCAACTCGGTTAGTGCATAACATGACAGTCTTATCAGACTCAAAAATTACTCATTCATCACTATGTCTAACTATCCCATTGGGATAAACCACAACAAAGAAGAATTGATTATTCTCCATCAGAACAAAACAAAAAGAAGAGAAAGAAAAAATTATTTTGTGAATTGTACGAGGGGAGTTATTGGGATGGACTCTATAAATGACTTATTCTCCAACATATCTTGGGTGTAAAGACATCTAAACTATAATACACATATCTCGGGTGCTGAGACCCTAATTAAATTCTTGACTATATCTCGGATGCTGAGAAAAAAATTAGGGAGTTGTACATATCTCGAGTGCTGAGACCCCCTTCACGTAATGCGCATATTTCGGGTGCTCAGTATTTGATTTCTATACTTATAAATATCTCGGGTACACCCACAATGTGACTCGGCATCATCCGGTCATAGCACGGGGTCTCAGACACTAAAATATACTCATTTTTTATTACTCCCTCAGCGTCCGAGATATGTCCCATGGTGCATTTTTATAAATATCTCACGCTTTATTTATTTTTGTAATTTTTATATTTATTTAATTTAAATAAAAAAATCTTATTTATACGCACGTTGTGTGAGTGATTTTGTTATATTTAGGTCAATTGGTTGGACTTAATTGATGAAAATATTGAAATGTGTAGTGGAACAAATAACAATAATATTATTGTTTTAATCAAAATAAAAAAGATTTTGCACACCACTTTCAAACGAATATAATTTTCATTTTGCTATAAAGACAATGAAAAATCTAAACAATATGAACAATGGGTTTTAAATTTGGCCCAATACAAGAAGAAAAAAAGTTAGAAAACTCCCCAAATTACCTAAGTAAAAAAATCCAAACAGTTATTTCAAAAAAATAATCATCCCAACCCTGCTTTACCAAAGGAATTCACCCAGACACCCTCTTCCCCCCAAACCGTCTGTCACCCCACTGTCACCAATTATCTCACCCCTCCGATATTAGAAACTCCTTCACCAACCATCATCGTCCACCCCTGTAGCCCCTCCCCATTACCGTCGCGGGATCGTCATCAAACAACCATCCACGTAGTTATTAAAATAATCATCCGGCTACCTAGTGAAATGAACATCCAACATTTGTTAATTGTATATATTTTAAACTGAATCGAACAAAATAACCATCCAATTAAGAATTAAAATAACCATCTACATCCAGCGCATTTGCGGGGTGGAGAGAATCGACAGTGACACATGGAGGCATGGGAGGAGATCCGGCAACGGAGCGGCCACGCAACGACAACTTTTGGCTAGGCGAGATTGCAAATCTGCTCCGTAGGCTTCGAACTCGAAGGCACAGTGGCCAGAGATGGAAGAGGAGGAGGACTCGAATCCGTGGGAGGAAGGACGGTGTCGATGAGGTGCGGCATAGCAGCAACAATAGCGCGACGGAGAGGACAGATGACGGGGATAACGTGCATCTCGAACTGCGCGATGGGAGGTGGCGGCCTGCAGTGGGGCCTACACAACCGGCAGCGGGTGGGCAACGGTAACGAGGACGCATGGGGCTACTGCGGCGCGATCTCCCATTGCTACGGCGCGCAAGTGGAACGCGGAGAGGCTGGGCATCGTCGGCAGGAGGCTGGGCGGTATTAGCTGGGCAGTGTCAGACCGGACAGCATGGAAGTGCAGCGGAGCCGGGGTGACTTTGCAGACCGATCACAAATGGAGAACGGAAGGTTAGCATGATATTGAGAGTAACTGTGCCAATTGTGATTTGGTTTAATTATAAATTCTTATTTTTTAAATTTCAAAATCTTAAATTAAAACTAATTAATTAATAATCTGATTTATTATTTTAATTTTAATTTTAATTTTAATTTCCTTTTTTACGTTATTGTTCACATTATTTAGTATTCTCATTGCCTCCTTATACTTTTCCATATAATTTATATCAGAAATTTTCGTTGTTAGTTTAAAGGATTCAGTCACAATTGTTTTAATATTTTTAATTTTTGGATAGGTAAATTTTTAAAGGAAAAGTCTAGGGGCCAGCAGTTTTATTGAATTTTGGCCAGCATGTAACTAGCAGAGAAAGGTGAGCCATTGGATGAAATCTCACACCAATCTCATACCATCAAATCATCATTGATGGCTAGTTGATGGCTAACAATCACAAAAATTGCTGGCCCTAGCATTGTTCATTTTTAAATTTGATTTACACTAAAATAGTATAAAAAATTAAGTATTAGTACCTCCGCTTTATAGTTGGCCAACACACAAATCTTTAATTATGCAAATTTCCCGAGTCATTATTAAGAATAATATTAGATACTGATGAAGGTGGGAGTATATATGTCATGTCTCCTTGTCTAATTCCTAACATTGTTCGTCGGTTCAAGGATTTGAATAGCAGCAGAAATATATCTACTTGTATACACTTAAAATGCTAAAAAACACCTTTTGATTGTTGAAAAAATACAGAGGTCTATAGTAGTGACAAAACGTAAGAGTAAAATATAGACGTTTAAGTTGGTCCAAATTTCCAATGATTTAAGGATGTATACACTTTTGGATGTCATAGATATATAATTGGTGGCCTGGAGGGGCCGGGTAGCTAGCTAGCTGCCGATGATCACATATCTTGGCATTTTCTATTACTTAGTGTATATTAATCCTAAATATATATACATATATGTGAATGTGTCAATTTTGTAGTCCCATCACTTGTATTCTGAAATTCACGTTAAAGCATAAATAAATGTTCATGTGATTTTCCCCAATTTTAACCTTTCTCTGGTCCAAAGTATTAATTGGATGATCATGCTCAAATAATCCCCCACGCCCCAATGAAAAAGCTCCAATGATGCATGGACCATGTCAACAAAACCCCATTGGCAACATTGACAAAACCCAGAGTGTAAAACAAAAAAGAACCTTTCAATTTAATGCATACACACAGCACCAAGGCGACAGTGCAATTGAAAACCACCATATCATAAGAAAAGGATAACTTGCCAACTGCATATCTGAATATATATTAGATATTTTATTACGGGTAGGTATTTCTAATTAAAGCAAGTCATGATTACTTTAGTGCACAAACAGGCAATTACTAATTTATTATCACCGGTTTAATAATGTTACACTGATTCGATCTGACGACTAAATTAATTACATACATACATACACTTGAATTACTTCTGACACTTGATGATCAAGTCCTAATTACAAGCTTAGGAAATTGGAGTTGTATTTTGAATCCACAAAGAAGTTGCATGCAAAGTGTCTTGTAAGTTGATTGAAAAATAATACAGCAGTAACAATAATACAAATATGAAAGATAACAAGTATGACAGACAAATCACAGGGCTTACAACATGACTAATTTAATCATCATCTTGATCTTCATCGAAAGAAAGCAAGAAAGCCTGTACGTGTGTAAGAGTCTCTAGAGCTTAACGATCTCAGGAATGTGAACAGGGTAACGATCAATGCAATCAGTCCAAGGTCCATCAATGGGGGTCTTAATGGTCTTGTTACACTTCCACACGGCGCTGTTGCATTTGAACCCACTCCCGAAAGCAATCTGCCACACCCTATCCCCTTTCTTCATCCTCCCTTTCGATTCAATGTAGTTCAGTTCATACCACAGAGAAGAAGACGAAGTGTTGCCGAACCTGTGAAGGGTCATTCTGGAAGCTTCCACGTGCTCCGTCGACAGTTGAAGATTCTTCTGCAACTCGTCGATCACAGCGCGTCCACCCGCGTGGATGCAGAAGTGCTCGAAAGCTTGCTTGAAGTCAGGGATGTATGGCTTCCACTTAGGGTTGAAGATTTTCCTCCCAATCAGTGTCAGAAGGAAGAGAAGCTGCTCCGATGCCGGAAGAACAAGCGGACCCATGGTTGTGATGTTCGACTTCAAAGCTTCCCCTGCAATGGCCATGAGGTCTTTGGACAGCGAAATCCCAACCTTTCCTTCTTTGTCTTCTTCCTCGAACACACAACGGTAGGCTTTGTCATCGGCACCCTTGTGAGTTCTAACCACGTGGACCAATCTGTACTTGGCTCTTCTCCGTTCCGATCTCCGGTTCGACAAGAGGATGGCGGCGCCGCCCATCCTGAACAAGCAGTTCGGAAGAAGCATGGCTCTCTCGTTGCCTTGGTAGTAGTTAGGCGTGATAATCTCAGTGCTGACAACGACGGCGTTGGAATTGGGATGAACCTGAAGAAGATCGCGTGCTAGGTCTATGGAGATGAGACCCGCACTGCAACCCATCCCCGAGAGGTTGAAGCTCTTGATGTTGCTCCTGAGCTTGTACTTGTTGATAACCATGGCGGACAAGGAAGGAGTTGGAGAGAAGAGACTGCAATTCACTATGAGAATGTCGATATCCTTAGGCTTGAGGCCGGTTTTCTTAAACAAAGAGTCCATGGCTGAGAAGATGACAAGCTCGGCCTCGCCGCGAGCGGCCTCCATGGTAGGCTTGGGAGGGATGTAGTGAATGGCAGGAGGAAGACAGGTCTCTTCGCCGAGGCCGGAGCGCTCAAGGATCCTCATCTGGAACTCCACACTCTTGGGGTTGTTCTTGAGGATGAGCCTTGAGTGCTCCATGAAGGTGGCGAAGGGGACCCGGCATGTTACCGGTGGCTTGAAGCAAGCATAGTCAACGAGGTAAATTGTACGTGGCTTTGACATGAAGTAGACGGTGGCAACGAAGATGATGAGGAAAGCGGAGCAGAGGATCTGAACGAGGTTGAAGTGCAGGGAATTCCAGAGATTAAGGATCTCTTGGGGGCCTAAGCGTAGAATCTCAATGGAGACTCCCAGCATGATTGGAACGAGGGTGAGTGTGATAATGTGGTTAACAAGGTATTGGTATCCAAGCTTGACATACTTGAGCTTCACGGAGTTGGAGAAATCCGGCAACATGGGAGGCATGTTGATTATTTGAGAAGATGGAAGACAATGTGAGTTGTGAATTGTGATTGATGGAGAGCGTGTAGGAGTGGGAGGTGAGGTTATAAAGGCAAAGGGGGTCTCCATGGGGTGGCAGATGAGTCGATTTAATGTCACACTTCACGTCACTCAACGCTCACTTAACTTGCTATTAATTTTCATAACTGCCCTCTCTTCCTATCTAACCATCGCTAACCTGTACCCTCTTTTATTATTTCCTTACGCTTCTTTCTTTCTAAATTATTACCTCCAAATCAAACGTCACAATGTTAAAACAAAATCATTACATACTTACTCCGATCCTATTGAAATAAAGCATAAATCAAAGTAAAAGGGATCAGACATTGTACTGTATTTCTTTTTATTGATTGAAATATCTCGCACATATGGAAATATATAGATGCCCTTCTAAATCAGATTAAGACCAAGTGGCTAAAGTCCATGTCAACACTAGCATTGACTATTCAGAGTTTGTCAACAATCCATATAGATAGCATTGACTAAATTCATTTATCTATTTAGGCATTGTTCCAGGGGCTGGAAATGAGACTATTTTAGAAAGAGTAGGCGCAAATGTTGATGCTGTATCATGCTATCTGGGAGCAATATAATAATATATGTGTGTTTGTGAACGAATTGAAGGGCATTGATGTGGTGACTTTGTGGAATGTGGATGCCACGCTAAACATTTTTCAGTAATAGATACCTCATTGCAGTTTTCTTCGCAAGAGCTTCAGGTTCAAGGTCTCTCTATTCAAATTTAAAAGTTCGCTCCTACATTTGATTTGTTTGGAACAAATGGTAAATTATGTTATACATATATGATGAAATTATATAAAGTACAAAATTTTATGTTATTAATACGTACCCTATATCTCGGCTAAATTAAACGAAAAAACAGTAATATACTAATAATTCGACAACAGAAGAGATAAGGTCGGCTATACAGAGCATCAGTCAACAATTATCAGCAAACCTACCCTAACAACAACATTCTCAAATTAAACGAGGATCTCGGCCAAACTATAAAACCAACTATCGAACTATTCATCTATAAAAAATGAGCAAATAATAAGGATATACACACAGCTTTACTGCTTATTTTAATTATATTATTATTATATCATTAAGATTCACTTCTTACTTGAGTGTCGGAATATCTTTTGCAAGTATTTTTGCTGTGGTGTTCTAACCAAATTGATATATATCTCTTCCAACTAAGCAACACACTGTTTTAAGGAGTCGCTATAACCCAGTTAGATCTTCACAAACATAACATTTGGCGTCACCGTGAGACCGATCATTAACACATTTTTATTTTCTTCATTTAAGCTCCTTTTTCAGGGACTCAATAATGGTGGATAACGTATTACAATAGCTTACGCAAGCCGAATTGTTAGCACAAAATCAGGAACTTTAAGCGGAACTCCAAAGGGTGAATGACCTACTTGCACAAAACCAGAGTGGAAAGAAAGACAAGGGCAACTCCGAATGCAACGACGAGCCGGTGTTGGAAACTCACATAGAGGAAACAGTTCATCTGAAAGAAAAGAAGACGATATCCAGCCCCTTTTTAGAAGACATTATGCAATTTCAGATGTCAAAGAATTTCATTTTGTCTACCACTCTCAAACCATATGAAGGACTCGGAGATCCACGCACATATTCACATTACTAAATTTCAGGTAATGATATTCTTTAATGGTGCTTCTGACTCTATATTATGCCGATCTTTTCCTACATGTTTAGATGGTGCTACTTTACTTTGGTTTTCTAAGTTGGCTACAGGATCTATTTCCAATTTTGAGATTTGATGGAGGCATTCACTAACCACTTCGTTGTATCAAAAATATATGTTCATGGATGGGACCATCTTAACACCAGGGACAACACGAAAGCCTCAAGAATTACGTGACCCGATTCGCAAAAGCAACTATGGAGATTCCATACCTCAGTTCGGATGTCCGCTTGCATGCAATCAAGAGTGGATTTCGTCCTGGCAAATTTGTAAAAACAATTGCAGTAGTAAAACCAAAAACACTAGTTGAGTTCAAAGAAAAAACCATTAGACAAATAGAGATTGAAAAGCTCCGTGAAGCACGAAAGGTCGACCAATAACTACCTTGGCGTGAGGAGGAAAAGACCCTCAAGAATCCACAAAACAGGAATGCCAAGAAACCGTTCAAGCTCACCCCAAAATTTGATAGCTATACACGATTCAACGCCAAAAGAGAAGATATCATAAAGGAGATATCCTCCATGCCAAGATAATAAAGCCTCCGAGAAGAGCAGGAAGTTATCAAGATTAGAGGTTCGTTGACAAAACTAAGCATTACGCTTTTTATCAAAAGTTTTGCCATACAATGGACGAATGCATAATAGTTAGAGATTTACTTGAAAGATTAGCCTAGCAAATTTTCTTGGACAAATACGTAAAAGGGCGGATAAATAAGGAAAATAACCTGGTCCGAGAGATCGCCTCCAAACCTCAGAAAAAAGACAAAGGCAGTTATTATATATACATACAGCAATCATGTTAAATATATAAAAAAATAACTACCAAATAAATTATTCATATCAAATAAATATTAAAATATAAAATATAAATTTAAAATAAATTAAATAACATATATAGTAATTAATTTAGTGATTGATTTTTTATTATCTGTGTATAATTTTTGTGAATACAGTAGATATCATTTGTTATAACAATTTGCATATTTGCCAGGAAAAGTTGATGAGCTATGTAAGTACCGAGTAAAATCTACTGCCATAAATATTTATAGTACATCTACTGAAGGCTGTGAAGGCTGCTGTTCTGCTGTTGGGTTGTATATGTTCTTATGTTCTTATGTTAACTTATCTAATATAAAAATTAAATATTCATCTATCTATTACAGATTATATAATTAATTGTAATATTTTATTATTCAATACTGACATTTAAAAATGTTCCAACACATTATTTATTGCACTTAAAATGTATGTATGTATTCTCAATTTAACATAACTTCCTAGGAGGATTATTGATCAAGAAGGATTGTAAGGAGGACCATAAAATTTGGGTAGTCATAATATTTATGAGTGAATGTTTTACTTGATAACAGCTTACTTACGACTTATTTACGTGTCAACTATGTAACGTATATATATACGATACGATGGTACAGTTAGTTGGCTGGCCAGCAAGTATTAAATGGCCTTTGTATTTAGATGATTGTTGACTATCATTTTCTTTATTTATTTTTCATTACTGCTCTAATCAAAGCCTTTTTTTTTTTGTTATGCATGCTAAGTGATATTATTAGTTAAAATACAGTGTAGAAACTCAAATATACAAAAGATTTTTTTCACTAATAAGAAAATTATCTCCTCAAGAGTAATTTATTTTCATAATCAATTATGAAATTTATTTTTTTCCTAATATCCATGGAAAAAATATATTTTGGCATAAAAATTTTGTTTACTGCCATTTAACATATTTTTCACAAGTAAAAAAAAAGAATAATGAGAAAACTAATATGTCAACCCAACAAGTGACACTCTCAAATGTTGATAATTAAGAGTGGAGCCATGTGACTTTATATCTTATAGTTGGGCACTACAACGAAACTCCAAGACAACGTTATTAATATTGTCGTAGAGAGTTTGCTTTCCACAGCCTATATATATATGTTGGCTGTGTTAATAACAGTGTTCATCAATAATAATATTGTTTGGGATCGGAATAACATGAATCGGTTTTTATAATATTAAAAAAAAAAATCGACATTGCTTGGATCATATTAGGATAACTTATATAATATAACCAGAAGTTTATAATTTTAATTTAAGCGATCAAGTAATCATACGGTCAACGCGAGGATGTGGACGATCGGATTAGTTTGACCGTGGTATAGCATTGACCAATTTTGTGTAGAAGTACGTGCATATGATTATATCAGTGTGGCTCATCAGCTATGGAGTAAAGTGTCTTTTCACATGCCTAAATTTTTCACTTATTTGACATAAATATAAAAGGGGCGATAATTGATTAAACTGTGTATTGTTTTGGTTAAAATTAGTTCAAATAAACTAATTTAACTGAAAAAAGAGTGAATCAAATTTTGAACGGTCTAAATTAATATTATTTTTATAAAAAATTACTACAATACTCTTATTATAAAAAATAACTAAAATATTTCTATTATATATATATATATATATATATATATATATATATATATATATATATATATATATATATATATATATATATATATATATCGAAAACTCTAAATCCTAACCCTATAATGATAGAGAAGTAAATGGCTAGAATTTATAATTATTAAAATTAATATATATAATAAGAGTATTTTAGTCATTTTCTATAATAAGGATATTGTAGTAATTTTTTATGAAAATAATATTAATTTAGACCAGTTTAAAATTTAATTCATTATATTTTTGGTCAATTAATTTGTCTGGCCTAATTATAATAAAAATAATACCGTCTAATTGATTATATGTGTTAAATTTTTATTATTAAAAAATATTTTTAAAAAAAATATTTTAAGTATCTTTATTTGAGTGGCTTTTAAATATAAATGGTTGGTCTATTCTTTCACCTCTCATTTTTTAGATAAATTAACCACAAATTGTGTAGGCAGTGTAAAATTTTTCATGGAAGAATGTGTACAATGGTGATGGCGGAAAAGCATCGAGTTTGACTTGAAACACCATATGTATTGGAAGTATACTAGCTGTTAGAGTCTATTAAAATTAGTTACAACATTTCCCTTCTTGGTTTCTTGAGTCTCATTCCACTATATTTATCATTGTGCAAAGAACTCTTATAATTCATGTGTTCTAATCATAATCAAGGAGAATTATTTATCATTGTATCTTCGATTTCTAATACCTTTTAAAGCAAGATTATTCATCTTTAACAATTTCATATGGTCTAGACTCGCATTATAAATATTTCACAAATTCTTCAGCCACATGCATCCAGAGTCTTCTCAACTTCAATAAGTAAGGAAAACATGTTCTGTTACCTAAATACCTCTCTAAATTTGTGGTTGATTTCTTTGCTCTTGGCTATTCAATACAAGATGATAATCATATACAATCTATACTTGATGGTTTGACTGAGGAATATTCAGGATACATTACTTTTATGATGTCTAATAGGTTAGGATCAATCAAAGTTGCTGAAGCTGAATCTTTTTTATTGGCATATGAAGATATGTTAGAAAGATTAAAGAAAACCTGGAACTGGTATGCCTATTACCAATCTTGTTCAATTTCCTTTTAATTTGGCCTTGTTCCTCGTGGATTTAATCCTCGAAGAGGAAAGGGGGTCGCAATGGTAGAGGCGGTGGCAGATTCTACACTAATCTACACTATTACAGATTCAATCCATCTTTTCAGGTTGTGAACTCAGCACCAAATTTAGCTAATTCTCAACATCAAATTCCTTTTTGCATCATCTCATCTACCCCCATCCTCCTCTTCATTTCATCGATCTAAAGCATTTTTTTTATATCATCTACTTTAAGCGAATACTACAAGAAAAATATTGAATACTTTTGGATTTACCGTCAAATTTAGCGTTGAATATTAGCGGCAGATTTACAGATTTGACAATGAATACATTGGATAAAAAGATTACCATTGGATTTGATTTTTCGACGATAAATTTGCCGGTAATAATTAAAGAAAAAAATTGTTGCCGGGATTACCATCGAATTTATTGTCGGATTTATTAGACAGTAATTCCTGATTAGTGCAATGTTGCGTTTTGATCACTTTCAAAGTATTACCATTGGATTTTTTTGCCAGTAAATCCGACGATAAATTTGCCCTAAATTCGAACAGCAAATCCTTTTTCTGTCGTTTTCAAACTACTCTTTCTATAACCTTCTCTTCTCTCTCTCTTCCTCTCTCTCTCTCTCCCCCTAAACCACCTCCGACAGCCCCTCCACCAATGTCGGCCACCACCAACTATGTCCGAAGACTGCGTGAGCTCGGCTAGTTGCTCCTTGCGACGCGTTGGTTGCTCTGTCGTCGGTGTCATTTTTGTCGTTCCCGCCTCTGCTGCTGCCATAGTTGCTCCCTTAATCGCCGACATGCGTCTCTTCTCCCTCCTTCAAGTAGGTTGTCCTCATCCTTCTTTCAATTCCATCCCCGTTTTTATTTTATTTTAAACAGAAAAGCCCTAACCCTATCTTGCTGCTTCTTTAGTAACCGTGGTCCATGGTTCAGACGTTCTCGCCGCCTCGCATTCTCGCTGCCAATCGTTCCTGCCACATATCCTCTGTTTTCTCTTTTCATGATTCTTCCATCCCTGTATTTTTTGTTATACTTTTGTAGTGTGAGTGGATTCATTGATTTCATTTTTTACTGAGTTTTTTATTTTTTATTCCATAAATTTTTTATATTGCATTTTTTCAATTTTTAATTTTAAATTTTGATGTAATTAATTATTATTAAGTTGCATCTAACTCTTTTGCTAATTGTATTATCTTAATATCAAAAATGGATTTAAACAATTAGAAGATACAATATGAAGGTTAAAGCTTGCAAAGAATTTTCTCTCAAAAAACTTAAAGTAAAATGGGTAGAAATAGTGTCTTTTACTTACAAGTTATGATTGCTAATTGGTTTATTAAAAATACCGAAGTAGTGAAAAGGAAGATAACGATGTTTTTATAATGTTGTAATTTGATATATGATAGTATTTATAGTCACTTATTTCTATGTTTATGGTTTATTAAACATCAATGATTGGATTTATAGTAGAATTGAAACATCTTCTGAGAAGATTGGGTATGAGATTTGAATGAAACCGAAACTTTAACAAACTTTATACATAAATTTTGAAATTGGATTTGTTTGTGAGTTATAGACAAATTATTATTATTATAGTAACTTGTAAAACTTTAAATTTTGTTAATTTAGAAATTATTGAATTTAAAAATTTAAAATTATATATTAAAATTTTAAATAATTTTTTAAAAAAAATTAAAATTTAAGTTTACCGTCAGATTTATCAAAAGATAAAATTGACGGTAATAAACTCTAAAATTACAAGTTTATATCTGTCGTTAAATTTGTCGATAATTAGCGGTGAACAAAAAAATCTGCCAATAAATAATTATCGACGAAATATATATCGTCAAATTTATTCTACTGATAAATCTAACTGTATCTAATAACTTTTTTACAGTGGAAAGATCATGGTACCTAAACAGTCACCCCATCACTTCTGGCTACTCAAATATTCTCAAGGCCAATTCTATGGTGACTATGATTTGGTGTCTAAATTTTGCTTAACTTTCTTTTTGTAGTAAGTTTTAAATTTTTAAAAATTATTTATTTTTATATCTTTTAAATTAAATATTGATATTTAACCTTTTTTAATAAATAAGCACCACTTTTTAGACACCATAGCATTCACTTATTCTCAATTCAACTCAGTCCACCACATGATCAAAAGCACGCAATTGTTTGTGGATAATGGTCAAGGTACCTCTATCTAAGCTCATGGTTCGTCAATTTTATATGATAAAAGAAATAAAATCAACTTTCTATTAGCTAATCTTTTACATGTTCCAGCTATAACTCAACCTTTTAAGTGTTTCTAAATTTGCATATGATAATCATGTTTACTTTAAATTTTGTCTTGCCTTTTGTGTTGTGCGTGATCAGAATTTTTAAGAAATACTTCTCCAGGGCATTACTAAAAATGGTATTTATGTATTTCATGATCTCATTGTTCTTAAAGATACTATTTCTCTATCTTCATCTAACTTGTAATAAGGATTTTTTTCAGAAATAAAATAAAAAATATTTATTTTTTCATATTTGATTTTTTAACTTTAATTTTTTAAATACGATTTTTTTTTTATTTAGGGCGAGTTCGCCGCATTCTCCGGCAAACTCTATATTTTTTATAGAGTTTATAGAGTTGGTCGGGGTGTGGCGAACTTGCTCTAGATAAAAAAAATCGTATTTGAGAAATTAAAATTAAAAAATAAAATTTTAAAAAATAATAATTTTTTTATTTTATTTCAGTAAAAAATCCCCAATAAAGATTGAAGTACAATCTAAAACTGCTTTGACAATGAATTTTAATAAAAATGATGGTGTTGAAATGTGGCATATGAGATTGGGCATTGTGCTATTCCTAGTGCTCTGCAAGTTTTAAATAAATGTGCCATCTCAGTTGTATACCAAGTTTAAAGACTAAGGGTGGTTCAAAACTCCTCCTAATTAGTTTGAGGGGTATCGAAAGTATACTAGCCGTTAGATTCTGTTAAAGTTAGTTACACTTTCCTTTCTTGGTTTCTCGAGTATCACTGCACTATATATATCATTGTGCATAAAACTCTTATGACTCATGTATTCTAATCAATAATCAATGAGAATTACTTTCTGTACAACCTTTCTACTGTTCTCTTCTCTATTTTTTTGCTTTCTCAGTATATATATTCAATTACTTGTGCTTGCTGCTCTATTTGCTTATCAATATGAAAGAATTTTAAGTTTAAGAAGTTGTCTTTTTTTTTTAGATTTTACTATAATTTATTGTTGGCTAATAAATTTAAAACAAAATTTAAATTTTGACATTTATTTTATCGAATAAATAAGTTTACTATTCAACTAACTTAAGTGGTTAATATAACTTTTATTTCATTTAAACTGTAATTTGTAAACATTTTATTTTCTATATTAATCGATCGAATTAATTGTTTTACTTTTTAAGTGTTCAAATATTATTGTCTACTTGAATGTATTATTATACATATTAAAGATTGGATCCATAAATATTAATGTTCTTATTCAGTCGTTTTTTTATTGTTTACAAGAGGTTAACATTTATATTTTTATTTTAAAATTATAAATTTAATGAAATATTTTAAAAATTAAGAATAAAAAAAGTTTAATAATAAATATAAAAAATTATAAGTTTTTTAATTTTTAAAATATATAAAATTTATAAATTTAAATTAAATAAGATATTAAAAATAAGAAAATCAAATATTTTTTTCTTTTATATTATAAAAAAATTATACAAATAAAGTGTATAGAAAAAATCGAACAAACATTCTTTTTTCCTTCTAAGTCACCTTGTCCAAGATATCAAGGGATGGTGATGGATAGCAACAAAATGAGTAAGCTTGTATAATTCAACTTGAGAGTCTTTTTTTTTAATTTAGTATATGTCTGTCTCGTTAAATCTCAAAGCTATCTAGCTTTCCTATGGCCTGTCCTATATTTTGAGGTAAAATGTTGGATCAAAATAAACTTGCATTGCTTTAATTTGCTGTCATTTGATTTACTTAGATGTTAGTTTTTTTTTTTTATATCTTAGCTTTCAATCCAACAAGTCAAGGACTAGTATATTATAGTACTGAGTTTCATTTAAAGATTTATCACTGACCAATAGATTGTTGCATAAATAAAATAGAATTCGAACTCTCAACACTTAACTTACTTAAACGGATTAGTAAACTAACTATTAAATCAATCTAACTTAATTTCTTAAAAATTAGTAATTAATTAGTGGTAATTACTATAATATCTAAAAGATGATATCTAACTTATTAAAAAAAATTAAAATTAATATTTAATTTAAAAAATATATAATAATAAATATTTTTTAAAATTTAAAATTTACTATAAAAAAATTAGATAAATTTTAGATATCAATTCATAGATACTATAAAATTGACATTAATTAATGTCCAGGCAGTAAAATTCAGACAAATTACGAGGCAATAGGTCTTATACGCAGTACGTACACGAGTTTGATTTTGTCATAATCAGAGAATTAAAGCAGTTTGGAATTAGTAAACGCAGCAAAGTTAATGAGAAAGGGTGGGCGTTGGTAGTAGAATGTCACTTGCAGCTGGCAATTCATTTTAAATTCTGTTTCATTATGTTCACACCTGTATTTAACTATTTATTGATTATTGATTATTGATATGGATTGTTATTGTGATATTGTCATCAAATGTTTTGCCTTCTAACCACTTCGGCTTTTCATTTTCATTATTATTATTATTATTTTCTCTGTATGGTAATCCCATGCATATGGATGTGTCCAAGCCCATATTAACTTAGTAAGCAGTGTAAAGTTAAAATTACTTTTTAGAGAATATTTAAAAGAAGACGAGAGTTTTAAATAAGTTTTTATTATATTCCTATAAAATATTTCTTTTTATTTTTATAATTTTTTTATTTTGATTTTAGTCCAACGTACAAATTTTAGAAGTTGTCATTAAGTGCTTAGGTAATATAATTAAGTTAAACGCTGATATAATATATATATCTTGTCATGTAAATCAGTAAATATTTCATTTGCTACGTAAGTATATACTAAGTAGAATAAACTAATTGCATAGATTAAAATAGACAATTTTTCATGAAAAAAAAAGACAATTTTTAAATTTTAGTAAATTAAAATTCAACGTAAATTTTTATAAGATTCAAAATAAAAAATATATTTTTTTATAAAAACCAACAACTTATTTACACTGATAATTTTTTATGGAATCAAATTAAATACTATAAAATAAAAAATTAATAAAATAATAAAGTAAAAAATTAATTATTATTCATTTTATAATTTTCATAAAATATGTGTCTCACTATCTTATTTTAAAAATAATTAATTTTTTATTCTATTATTTTATTAACTTTTTGCTTGATCCTCTTCTATTTACACTAATAATCGTCTAACTTTTTATTGTTCAAATTAGGAGAAGCTTTTAAATGTCTCTTATAAAAAAAATTTAATTATTTTGTTAGTTCTTATAATTTTTCGAAAATTTTAATTAAGTTTTTATATTTTTTTTTTAATTGAGTCGTCGTACCAATTTTTTTTTTAATTGAGTCCTTATATTTTATTTTTCTTTTATTTGAGTTTGTACACCAATTTTTTTTAGTTAGATTTCTATATAATTAAGTCAATTATTGTCAAGAAAGGGATCTAATTTAAAAAAAAATTGGTACAGGGACTCAATTAAAAAAAAATGTATAGAGACCTAATTAAAAATTTTGCAAAACTATAGAGACCAATAGAATAATTAAATCTAAAAAAAAATAAAAACATTATTGTAAAAGTACTTATTAATTAACTATTTATTTTTTCTTGTGTATGATTAACATTATTGTACGAGGGAATGGGCCGGGGTTGTTTGAACACTGCACGTGGTGCATCTCAAACGATTACTGATCGATAAATGAATGATGATCATTAATAAGTAGTTTGATCAATATGACTGATGACAAGTTTCTTTCAGTAATCAGTACGTACACGCGTTCTTCGGCTCAAGTTTGTTAGTTCTACCATCTTTTTCATTCTCTTTAATTAACTTTCTGTACATCGTTGAAACTGTATTTTGCCAAAAGATGTTAATGTATTTTTAGCAAAGAAAGATTGCTAAGTTGCGATTAATTAGCCGACCAACGAGAAAAAAAAAAAAAAAAACACCCTTGAGTTAATGATGTATTTGATGATGATTTTGTAATAATCTACACTTAATTTTTAAAAATATAATTACATAGCTGGCACATCTGAACTATCCATGTCATCCAATTTATGTTAGTTTATGGAAGTTCAGCTATAAATACTGCGTGCACTATTTCTCATAATTAAAGCTTATCCAGAACAACAAATTTGAAGTACATGGAATTAATTTGTTTATCTTCCAATTAATCTTAAAAAGCGCCACAATCCTTCCTCAGCAATCCTTTTTCCTTTAATTCATGCTCATCTGAGATTACCATCTCAAGAATAAATTCAAGTTCTAATTCTGTTATAGAAGGAATAAAACACATCTACAAAAAAAATGTTTAATAACAAAAAAAAAATTAACTAACATTAGTTAGAATTGATATTATTTAATATTTATTAATTATTATAACAATTAATAAATATTAAATAAGACAAGTTCTAACTGTTTATTTTATTTCTCTAACATTTCTAATCTATAAGAGATATATAGAGATTTTTTTTAATTCAAAAGTATCAAAAATACTATTTAGAATTTATGATAACTTGAATAATGTTAAAAGAAAAATACTAGAGAAATATAGAATAATATGTAAGTGTTTGTCTTCAAAGTGAGGTCATGATTTGAAGAGGTAGAGATAGGAGATCCCAACTTTGTCAAATATAGAATCACACCGAAAGGATAATCTGCAAGACATTCTGATGCTAAAGTCAATAGTATACTAGATAGTAAAGTGAATTTTTCGTGTATTTACCTGTTGGTTGTTTCTCTTTTTTAGTCTTTGCCCTTTGAGACTGTTGTTGTTCCGATATTTAGTACTTATTATGGCACATTATTTATCGGGATTCAGTGGTTATAAAATATGGTGACATATCCATTGTGGTATCTGGCTATTATCCCGTGAGGTCGGTTACAGTTTTAATCACATGGTTAGATATGTTTTTTTTTTTTTTCAAAACAGTACAAAATTTGTAAAAGTTAAGACAAAGAGAAATAAATTTTAAAAAAATTATTAACTATGTCAAATTCTTTTTATGTAATTTTTGTTGTGTCAGGAGTCTATAAGATTTTTTTTACTAAGTTAGAAGAGTATTTAGTAAAAAAACTTAAGTTAGGAAAATTTAGTAGTGATAAATTTGATTAGAAATTCGTGTGTTTTTTTAATAGATTTAAGAAGAATTCTAAAAAATTTGTAAAAATAATTTTTTGAAATTATAGTAGAAATTTTACTATTATTATGGTGGATAAAAATTTTACCATTATTATAATAGAAAATAGATATAAGTCATTAAAAACTTTCATTTGTTATAATATATAAATATAAATTGTACATGCATTGTTAAGAATTATGGAGTTGTGTGATTAACTTGTATAATGGGGCAAAGTCTCCAATGTCCCACATATAGGATAATATATATATATTCCTAGCTAAGCTTGATTTACTACTTCTCATTAAAATCTTATTGCCTTAATGGCTTCAACTATTAGGTGAAAAAAGGGAGGTTCATTCATTTGTACAAATCTTGAAAATAACTACCAGCAATCACTATGGAAGATGCTTTATATAAATATAAAAAATATGATATAATAAAAAATTGTAGTTTATGTATTATATGGTAATAGTTTCAGTTGGGTTGATCATAACTTCCCTATAGATATAGTTATGAAAAAATTGTAAGTGTATTAAAAATATCGGTGTTCTAATTTTATAATTCAAATTTAAAATAACTGAACACTGATATTTTTGTGAGTTATTACTTGAACTTTTGCCCTTTCTTTCTTCATACATATGTATGGTTGATCTCTTTGCCACTTGGAGCTTTTTCCCTGGGTTGGATCAAATACTATTCCATATACAGCATCATAGCAAGCACAATGGAAGGGAACATCCTCATTAAAGCACTAGTATACATATAGTATAATATGGTATATATGATATGTTTTATTTTATCTTGAATAGAGTATTTAAGATGCATACTTTCATGTTCTTGTTATACTTGTCACGTTTCTCCATTCAGCATGAGACAACTGGTATGCTCCAAAAAAATAATTAATTTACCTAAATTATGAAACTTCTATATTCCCCATAAGATCAGATCCCCCAATCCACGTTTTGCAATTTCCTTTTTATTTACGTTATTTAATATTTTTTGGCCCATTCCTTATCATCTTTTTATTATTATCATTACTACTATTATTTATTATAATATATAGTATGCAGTGATTGATGATGCCTATTAATTTGGAGAAGTTGAACCAACAAACATCGACCAACTACCTTAGCCTCAAAGCCTAAAGTAAAACCATATATCCCAACTATTATTAAAATGGATGTTCCAACAGGAGAATCAGTAGTTGAGAACCTCCAACTTAGTTACACCTATGTATATGATATATACGGAATTTAATAAGCAAGAGGAGACAGTGACTTAATGAGAGGGAAAAGGGAGAAAAAGTAGTGTGTGTTATGTTGTTTTCTATGATTGGAGGTCAATCATATCCAGCTCCTATTTTTCTATACGATAACAACGGAAACACTACTATTTTGTCTCATTCGTATTTAATCAGTTAATCTACTTAAGGCTCACTGAGTTGAAGGATTAAATTATCCAACCATATATAATAAGTATATAAGGACACCTCAGTGGGATACTAGAAAAGTCAATGAGATGTTAAACCTAAACATATGTTTCGTTGATATTTTCAATATTTTCCAACTAAGCTTTACTGACTTTGGTCATTAACTTTCATTTTGGAAGACTCTATATATACTCATAAAAACTACATAAACCTAACGATCTCAGATGAAGAACTTATAATAGTTCTACCAATATTAATTAACATTAACATGCCCTTGGAAAAGTCTTTCATCCAAAAATTGCAATAATACAAAAAGGGTGACGCAAGATACTTTTTATTTGTTTTTATTTTTGGACGGGTAATGCAAGATTATGGTTGAAGATTAAAAACATATTTTATTTTTTTAAATTAGACGAGCCTTCAAGAATAAGGCGTTGAGCTAATATATGGTAGCCCGCTAACTGGTTGAGCCCACATAACATGGGGATAATTATAGGATTGGGTCTTGTACCCCATGTATTGAAGTTGTATTGTAACTGAACTTAATTTACTAGGCCGAATAAAATGGTCTTATTACTTAACTCTACCTCACTAAATTGCTCATGTTGGCACTACCTGAGGCCTCCGGAAGAGCACCATCAGCAACAAATTCACCTTTTGAGTAAGCCATATATTGAACCCAAATTAAGGAAACTTATCTATTAGGGTGCGGTTGGAAAATAGACTGAGACTGAGATATTAAATTTGAAAAATTGAAATTGAATTAAGTTTTTGAATTATACTAGTATTGAACCCATGCATGGCACGGGGTTTATATTTTAATTTAACATGATAAATCGAAAATAATATTTAATAATCATAAATTTCTTAAGTTTAGTATAATACTATCATTATTATTATATAATAAACGTACTTAAAATGTTATTTTATTTTTATTCAAAGTAAAATATAAATAGAACACTTTAAAGTCTATAATATTCTTAGCCATAAAAAGAGACTTGAAAAAAATAAGAATATATATAACTGTAATATTAACATGTCAATTTTACACTAAATTTTATATTATAAGGCTAATAAAAATTTATAGACAACCTAGTATTTTACTAACCTCATTAGAAAAATAATTGGCATATAATGTTATGTTCCATGATATACATTTTATTTCAAGTCTGAAAGTATAGTTAATAAATCAGTTATATCTACGACAAATATTTGTATAAAAGTATAAATCATAACATGTTACTAAAATTAAACTACTATTTTCTTATCTAAATATATATTATTAAAAACTTCGTTGAACACGGGTATTTGTTGTTGATGAGTTTGGATTGTTGTCTTCATCTAGAATTAAAATGTTTAGACCATTGCGATTCTTAACTCTTGACAAAGCAATGTAAAGTTGGCCATTAGTGAACACTGATTTTGACAAGTAAAATCCTACATGTAATAATAATTTACCACATAGTAAAATACCTTAGTTTTTCAATATTTTTCTCTTCATATATAATATCCTGTCAGCCAATAACGTCCAAGTTGCATTTTAAATACGATTTGATTTGTTAACACTATTAGATATCAATAGCATCACAAACAATTTTCTCAATTGATGACCAGACCTCATTAATAACTGCAATGAATTTTCTATCGTCACACGGTAGTCCCATAAAATAGAAAACATCTTAAACGCTATGATATATAATCACATTAACTGTCCCAATAGACTCATATGTTGTGCAACATTTTTTAATAATTAACAAAATTCTCATATAGTAGATATCATCACATGTACCCGATGGAACATAGTTTAACCTCCTGATAGAATACTCTTTCTTACGTGGATATCATTCCCTTTCTTCGCTATCATAAACAAATTGATTTGGAAACTCAATATACGTTAAAGTTTGACCAATTTCAAATTCTTTGTTGGTCTCCATCCATGCTAAGAACGTTACTTTTTTCGTTCTTTTGATCCATGATTTTTTCAAGATTGTCATCATTTTTAAAGATAATATTTTACTTTCCAGGTAAATAAAAAGTTAATCTCATCACTGAATGCCATCTCCGATGAATATCATAAGCTAAAGTTCTCTATACAATCTCCTGTGCCACAATTATAAAATTATTTGATCTCATAATATATTTTTTTAAGTATGTTTTATCTTTTATATTTTTAATAATAACATACCAATAATAATATTTTAAATAAAAAGATAGAAAAATATTTATTTACCAAAAATATTTTTTTCTCAACAAATTAAAATCCTTCCATTACAAAAAAATTTAATAGTACAAAAATAATTATAACAAAAATAAAGTTAAAATAACAATCTAAATAAAAAATATTAAAATAAATAAATTTAAATTTATAGAATAAAATCTTAAAATAAATCTAAATAAATAAATTTATATCAAACTCAATATTAAAATTTCTAAATTTCGTTTTACTCATCTAATATGTGTAAGTGTTTATATTTAAAAAAACTAATTACAACTTAAAAATAACAACAAAAAAATTGAACCAAACTATATACATATATATTTTATATTTTAAAATTTTAAAAATTAACAAATTCATAAAATTTGAAAAAAAATTATAAATTATTTTTTATTGAAGAAATATTTACAATTTAAAAATTAATAATTAATTAATTATTTTAATTTTATAAAGATCAAACAACGTAAAATATTTTTTTTAAAGTATGTTTATTTTTTATATTTTTAATATTAACATATTAATAATAATATTTTAAATAAAAAGATAGAAAAAATATTTATTTTCAACAAAAACAATTTTTTAACAAACTAAAATCTTTCAAGTACAAAAAAAAATATTATAAAAATTTTTGTAACAAAATAAAGTTAAAATAACAATTTAAATACAAAATACTAAAACAAATAAATTCGAATATATAGAATAAAATCTTGAAACAAATCCAAATAAATTAATTTACATTGAAATTAATATTAAAATTCCTAAATTTCGTTTTACTCATCTATTATGCGTAAGTGTTGATATTTAAAAAATAATAATTGATTATCCGTCATCGACTTCTCTTAGCAAATTCATGAATCGAGACACAAGAGTCCTCTTAACCGAAGTATGTATTTTTTATGTTTTTAATTTTAATTTATGTGCAAATAATTTAAAATTAAAAAGTAACAACTTAAACAAATAATAATAATTTATAATTTAAAAAGTATTCGGTAAATAACTTAAAATTTAAAAAATAATAAACTAAACAAATAACTTAAAATTTAAAAAATAACCACCTAAGCAAAATAACTTAAAATTAAAAAATTAACAACCTAAGCAAAACAATTTAAGTAAATAACTTAAATTTTAAAAAGTAACAACCTCTTTTAAATTCAATTTTTTATTATTTTGTTCTAAAACAACATTTTGTTTCTGTTTTCAAATTTAAACTCTTATTATTTTGTTTTCGAACTTATTTCTTACTATTACTTACTTCTTATTGTTTTGTTATTACTTTTAAATTGTTGATTTTATTATTAAACAACCGTCCTAATTTTAAAATAATTTATAAATAATTTGTAAATAACTTTGTTTAAATTAGTTCAATAATATTAAGATTTAAATATTTAACTACCTTGCTAATAAACTCGAAAACTAAATCCTTATTGATATCTAACAACCTAACCGAATAATTTATATATTAATTTTTTTAAATTAGTTTAATAATATTAAGATTTAAATATCTAATTATATTGTTAATAAATTCAAAAACTAAATCCTTATTATTATCTAACAATCTAACCAAATAATCTATTAATTTATAAATAAAATTACAAAAATTTCTAATAAAGACATTTAAGCAAATAATCTCGAAACAACCTATGAGTGCCACGTCGATAAAAAGTCTCCCCATTTGTATTCGATCTGAGAAAAGATTGTTTCAAATTTAAAAAGTAACAACTTAAGCAAATAATAAATTATAATTTATAAATAACATTTTAAAAATTTTTAGTGATGATACCTAAGCAAATTATTAGTTCAACAATAATAAAAACTAAATATCCAACAACCTAAGAAAGCGTATTTAAAAATTTAAAAGGTAACAACGTAAGCAAATAATAAGTTATAATTTATAAATAAAATTTTAAAAATTTTCAGTGACGACACTTAAGCAAATAAATTTCCAAACTCAATGTATGAGCACCAAGTCAGCATAAGAACTTCCTATTTATATTGCTATAAAGATAAAGATTTTTTTTAAACAATATAAATAACCTCACATCTTAATAAAACTGGTAATTCTATTTACTTTATTAGAATCCTTTGTAATTAGCATAGTAGTTTATAAATTATATAAATTTTTAAAAAGTATTCTCAAATCCAATTACTTACTTAAAAATTAAAAAAAAGTATATTTGAATTTAAATTTAAAATTCTAAATATAATACTTTAATTAAAAATTATAATTAGATTTTTTTAAAATAAGTACACATTAAAAATTAATAATTAACTTAATTGTATCAATAATAACTCAAAAAAAATTATAACTTTATGATATTAAATATTAAATTAGAAATTATCAGAATATCAACGGTGTGAATCAAATTAAAAATAAAACCATAAGTAATAACCAAATAACTTCAATTTATATTTTAAAAAATTATAAATTCCAAACATAAAAATCGAAAAGAACTAAAAGAAAAATAACAACTCAAGAAAAGATAATATTTCCACCGAAACAAATATATGCTTCGCATTATTCTATTAGATAGACTCTAAAAGGAATTTTAAAATATGTGCATCCAAATTCTCAAGTTTTATTTTTAATCTTGATCTTCTTGCAAGTTGAAGTATCTCCTTCCACCTTCGAATATTCCGACTCCGAGGATAGTCGCTTAGTTAGTGTAATAACATTTTCCAACACTTCAGATTCACCATTGGCCGTAACTTCATTGGAAAATTCAAGCAACAAATTATGTACTTTTACCACGTTAAATTAAATACTTCTTTATAACTTTTGATTTTATCTCACTAATATTTTTTGAATAAAATTAAGATCTAATTTTGAGAGAACAAACAAACAAAAAATTTATTTTTTGAACAAATACCTTAGCCCCTTCTACTTTCTCCCCTTTAATGATTGAGAATGCCTTTGAAATTGGAAGCAAACTACCGGTGTAGTCAACATCCTAAAATTATAATTAATTATTAATTATTATTTATAAATTAGATACTACTAATGACTAAGGAAGCAAAAAATAAACTGATTTTTAATAAAAAGTACACTTATAATTATACTCACAATTTGAATAGGGTGAGCATCTTTGAATTTATTTATGAGGTCCACATTATCAGTCATCTTCTTAACTTTATAAGAAGGTGAAAATTATGGATTATCATATATTTGAACTTCAATAATGAAGATAAAGGTCTTATCAATTAGGTTGAGAAAAAGTGTAGGTGTATCCGATAGATTTCCTTTCTGCAGGGTATTATATAATATATTAATAATAAATAATATAAAAATTACCATTAAAAATATCTTCACTAATGATTTTAGAAATAAATATTAGTTAGAACTTACTAATAGAGAATTTCTGTAACTTGGTAGTGTTCATAACCGTATTACTCGTATACGTACACACAAATTGTCGATGGTAGAATTGATGTCTGCAATTTTGTGAATACCAGTCATTGAAATCAGTAGAGAGATTTTGAATATATGTAAAGAAAGAGATTGATGTACTTTAAATTGTGGTGCTTTACATCTCTCATAACTTATATTTTTATAGTTGACTCGTAACTAAAATTTTTTAAATTAGATTGACTTTAATTTAAATTTAAATTAAAGTCAATCAAATTTGAAATTTAAAAAATAACAACCTAAATAAAATAACCCAAACAAATAAAATAATTTAAAATTTAAAAAATAACAACTTAAGTAAAACAATCCAAACAAATAATTTACAATTTGAAAACAACAACCTAAGCAAATAATAATTTATAATTTATAATTTATAAATATAAATTTAAAAATTTCTAGTAATGACACCTAAGCAAATAAACTCTCAGAATCAACGTATGAGCGCCACGTCAGCATATGAGCTCCCCATTTGTATTACTATAAAGATAAAGATAAAGATAAAGATTTGGTGTAAAATATTTTGAACTGAATTATGTTTTGGTATTATATTTAATTTAAAATAAATATAAAAATTGAGGTATAGATTTAGAATTTGAAAAATTAAATGAAGATATTTTTTATAAAAAAATATTATTAAAGTTTTAATTTTCATCTCTAAAATAGTAAAATTTCAATCCTTGTATCCTCATTTTCTAGAAGTACTGAAGGGATTGAAATTTTGGAGACAAAGACTAAAATTTTAGTTCAACTATTAAATATAATATTGAATCTCAGCTTTCCTAACCAATCGCTACCTTAGTCTATTCCTTTTATAATCAAGAAAGGAAAAAAAGTATAGGTAGACAATGAGAATATTAAACAATGTGAACAATGGATATGTTGGTTGTTTAATTCAATAGGTATGCAAATGATTATGTTTATTAATTTTAATTAGATGGTTATTTCTTTTGATTCGATTACTCATGCACAGTTAACAATGGCTGAATGTTTAATTCACTAAGTGTGCAGATGGTTATCTTAATGTTAAAGTTTAGGAAGTAATTTAGAAATAAAATTTTTTTTATACTTTATTAGATCAATTTTAAAATCATTGTTTATAAAAATTATTGTCTACGAAAAAAAATAGAATAAAATAGAAGGGAAGAATTTAAACAAACCTAAATGGCTAGGCCCACTGATTCATCCCGCCTAACCAGCCCGGTGAGTTTAAAGGTAGTGTAGCTTTTTTGTGAATTTGAGTATTATAAGTGTTTGGATACATGTTACAAAAACCTAAAATGGACAGCCCATGTTCCTTTAGATTTTGGGGGCGTTTTAGGCTTTTAAATTATTAAAAATATTTGAAAAACTATGCAAGCAGTAGTTTGTTGATTAGTGAGTAAATTTTTAAATAGAATTTCATTTGCAAAATTAATCCTTAATCCATAAGGATAAGAGGATACTGTAAAAAACAAGAAAAAAAAAAAACAAAATAAACTAGTCTATCAATCCGTGCCAAAAAACGATGAACTAAAATTTAAGATTTAAAATTTTAAAATTTAAATTTATATAACAAAATGAGGTTTGACCGGCCTAGTTTTATGGGAGACTTTAGCCCTAGGTTTGTCGGTAATTTTTTGTCCATGGCGCGATGTATTTCATATTGAAGAGGACAATTTTATTTACAAGTAGCAAAAAAATATTAGTTAAAAATAATTAAAATTTATTTTATTTAATATTTATTAATTATTATAATAATTAATAAATACTATAAATATTAAATAAAAAAATTTGTTTTATTTTTTTTAGTATTACCGTTTTATTTATTTATGTTATAAATATACATATTTTAATTTAGATTTCTTATTTGTTGAGAAAAAATGAAGAAATTTTGTGATGAATGAACCATGAGTGCGGAACCTATTTTTGAAGTTGAAAGGAGGAAGATGAGATTTCTATTTTGTTACTTATTTTAATATTGTTTTTTCTTGGGTATTATTGAAGATGTTTTTTTCAGTTGTTTATGCTCTTTAATTTGTTATTATATAAAAAAAAGGGTCTTCTGTTAATGGGCTTTCGATCTTTCCAATGTTATAGAAGAAGTGAATGTTCTTTTAATATATATTTTTAATTAAATTATTGTAGACCACTAAAACATCAAAACATCCTTGGAGCACCATGACATTCACCTCATAAAGTTGACTATATATATATATTATTCTATTAGTGCGGGCTCTTCCAATAGAAATATATAAATAGTATTTGTTTCGCCCTTGCTTATATAGTGTAGTTGATGCTCCCTAACAGCTACTAAACGTGACAGTAGTCACTACTCACTAGTTCATGTTTTTATGTAACATAATTTAAGGATTATTGTTGAATATTTTGCCATCCCTTGATTCATTGTCACCCATGTCGTGATGAATATTTTGGAATGTAACTAGCTATATATATGTGAATCCGGAGACATAAAAACGTATGGCTCCAGTCAAATTCAACAAAACATGTGGCTACTTTTCTCTCATACTCAATCACTCATACACCATATATGTGGGTGGGACACACTATACTATGAAAACATGTGGTCGTTCTATTAATATTGTGTTCAATTTCCACATAAATCTTGGTAGTTGAAGAAAATTGCTCATTTATTTTCTAAGCTGGCTCCTCAAGTCAACCTATTTCACCGCTTTTTACTTATTCATAGCGTGTGCCATTCAAACTCAGGTTCTATTCTAGACGAATCTAATGACTCTTTTAGACACAAACTACATGCCACATTAGTACTAGGATACATCAACTTTTCAACAATTGAGGAAAGAATGTTAAAAACCATGTCTTCCATGGACCGGGTAGAATCATAACAAAAGATATTGACATTAAAGAGTGAGATTAAAATAAGTGCAAATGTAGCTTGATCATTCTTAGACGAATTTGGATTCTATAAAGTTTGAATTTTACTTTAGAGAGTAAAGTGTGATCTCTCACCATTGATTTCATAGGTGAGACCAATAATAAATATGAAAGAGAAACTATTCAAGGGCAGAAGATTACACTTTACTCTCTAAAGTAAAATTCAAACTTTAGAGGATCCAAATCCTTCTTAGACAATCCTGATTTAATGATTTTCTTTCCCACCGGAAAAGAGAAATTAAATAATGAATATGTGGTTGCAATAATCATCCATAGCGCAGGTTATATAATCGAACATTATTTGTGCCTCATATATAAATATCTAGTTCGTATTAATTAAGGGTGCTACCCTAGCCATGAGCCCATGACCTTCATATTAGATGAAAGTATGAAACCGTCTACATCAATTACGAAAGTAATTTATTCTAATTATACAACCAATAACATAATTACCCAATGAATGCGAGAATACTTTCAGCGTAAAAGAATGAAAAATTGACTAATGATAATTTGAATATAAAGTAAAACAAGAAAAAAAAAATGTCACTCTCCTCCCCTCTCCTCTCCCCTCTATTTTATAAATGTACATTTTTCTCCCTTCTAACTTTTAAAAAACCTCCTCTTTAATCCATTTTAAATTTTTTGTGTTAATAATGTTAATTTTATCCATTTTTTATGAAAAAAAAATAAATTATTTTTTGAAAAAATATCCATTAACAAAAATTTTATTTTTTATCATTAAATTTTGCTTACCAAAATATCTTTTAATAAATTATTCTTTTATTAATTAAATTGTATTTTTAACGAAATATTTTAAAAAAATTAATAATTAAATTATTTTTTTCTAAGATACCTATTTTTCAATAATTTTTTAATTATTAAATTGTGATTTTACTAAAATTTTTGTTAACAATTATTTTTATATTTACTATTAATTTTTTTTATATTAATATATATTATTTTAATATTAAATAAAAAAATCTTACCACTGGTAATATGTATAACAATTAATATTTATTGATATTGAAAAATAATCTTACTAAAATTTTTTATTTAATGTTAAAATAATATATAGATATCGAAAAATTAATAGTAAAATATAAACAAATTGTTAACAAAAATTTTGGTAAAATTATAATTTAATAATTAAAAAATTATTAAAGGGTATTTAAAAAAATAACATAATTATTAAATTTTTTAAAAATACAATTTAATCAATAAAAAATTAATTTATTAAAGAATATTTTATTAAGCAAATTTTAATAATAAAAAATAAATTTTTTTCTAATGAATATTTTTTTAAAAAATAATTTTTTTCTTAAAAAATGGATAAAGTTAACATTAGTTAACACAAAAAGTTTAAAATGGATTAAAAATGAAGTTTTTTAAAAGTTAGAAGGGAAGAAAATATACATTTATAAAATGGAGGGGAGAGGAGTATCATTTTAACATCTCTCAGGAGAGGGGAGTGGAATTTTCTCAAAAAAAAATATCAGTCACTAAGTATTTCTTTATTTCTAGTACCAAAAGGCGAGGATCCCCTTAGACTAACCGTGAGTAACAATAATGGTATTGTTAGTTTGTTACACAACTGGATTCACTTTCAAAATAAACATATCAAATTTAATCAATTAAACAATTAAACTAAAAGTTTCATATTTACATAAATTGTGTAAAACTTTGTACGATTTTAAAGCTATTTGATGCTTTATCATCCCATTTTATTTAATGTATAAGATTTTTTAAAAAATATATATATATATATATATGTATATATATAATTAATGTAATGATAACATTCCACGTTCATGAATTTTCTTATGATATGCCTATGAACTATTATTTAATAAAGTACTTTTGGAGGGGTTATGTTCTTTTTTTATTTTGTGTGTGTGGTTGATATTCGTTTTTTTTTTTTTGGCTCGGATCATTAAAAAGAGTATAATATTGTTACTAATATTTGGGAGACAATGAAAAACAATAAAAAAGGTTTAAAATTATTTTATTTAATATTTATTAATTATTATTAGAATAATTATATAATTTTAAATATAATAAATATATAATTACAGGTATTATGTGTATGAAGTTATCCGTTAATTATAATCTGACCCAAATATACCTATAAATTAAAATTTGAACAAATTAAATAAAATATGCTTGTTTAGTTACGCTATTAGCTATAACCAACTTATTCTAATAACGTTTACGAGATAATTGCCAAAAAATTAGATCAACAAAGTAACCATTTTACGGCATGACAATTTATAAAAGAAAAAAAAAACTAATAAAAAATATATTATTTACTCTAAATATATAATTTACTCATCTCTCCCTCTTACTTAAAAGTTGGAATACCTTTAAAAAATCCAATAGAAAGAAGAACCTTATTATAAGGTAATCTTAGGAACTATTGGCCGAATAAAAATTTCAATTGAGTAAGTTGCGGAACAACATGATTTTAGCATTAGTTTAATGTAGACAACCTTATTTAGGGTTTTATTAATGTAATTACTTTGCGAAAGGCTCTATAAGTGTGCTCCGGTTTTAGTTTTAAGCTTTGTTTAAGGGTTTGAAGTGTTCAATTATTTAGTGGAAATTTTCTAATGGACCTAGCTAGTAGCTAGTAGCTAGTAGCATATTACACTTGTTCTATATTTTCAATCCCCACGGACCCACTAAATAGAGGTACGTATTCTCCGATCCGAAACAATGCAAGTTTGTTTTGTCACGAGGAACCAATATTAATGGAGCAAGAAACACACAATTCATGATAAGAATAATTAAGAATCAAAATCATCCTTAATTAAACTTATAACCATTGACCGCTGCCCGTTACGAACCTGGGTAGGCTTCGTATCTAGTACAAAGTTGATAGTGTTAATAATAATTGCTTTATTATAATAGAAAAATTGAATTCGACCAGCCATAAGTTTATGACGTAAATTGCAAGGAAAACAATGAAGATAAGCATTGTATGAAGTCCACTACTATAACGTGATGGCAAAGCAAAATTGTTATACTGCTTTGGCTTTTAGTTAACACCATAGAGCACAACATAACCACATATGCACTTTCGTTAATAACAAGTGGGGGATATTAGACGTTGATATTGTTTTGGCGTGGGGAACAGAGAATTGACAAAGATTTGTAGCCAATAACCACAAAGTCAACATTGCCCCCCTAATAGAAATCTTAATTAAGCTAATTAATAGAATAATAATAATATGATGACCGAAAACGTACTAAAGTTGAATTTAAGAGAAAATGCGGGTTGAGTTGGGAGGCTCCTATGACCAATAATGTGAGGAGAAGTGGAAGAGGGAATAGTAGTGTGTATGTGTATGTGTATGTTTATACGTATGATGTGATTCTTCCTCTGTCGCTCTTACGAGTTATGATGAGAATATGATTAATATTCCAAAGTGTAAGGGGCCCATTCCACCCCAAATCCTTCGCCCCTTGCCACTTCAACATCGTTATCGTTCTTCCTCTTTGATTTATTCGCCTTTCGCCACACCCATCAGCCATGCATACCTGCTCTTTCACCGCCCGATGCATGACACGTGTCTCGTCCAATCCACCTCGATCGTTCCAATACTCTCTGGGGTCTCCATAACCCCATTTTTTAACTAACTACATGTAAAAAATTGAAATATCTTGGAATTTCAAAATTATTGGAATATAGGACAAATTAAATGAAAAATCATGGGCATGAAAATCAAATCCCAGATTCTTCTGGATAGCCTCCATGAACCACCTATACATGTGCTTTAACATGCAGCATGATAAAGAATTTTAAATCTTTGCACAAATTATTATTATTATTATTATTATTTCCTTCAATCTACATCAGGTTTTAGTGTGTTTGTCTTGATGGCTTATAACACAAAAGATGTTTTGATATCGCTAACCTTGAGTAATTAAATTAGGGAGCCACTCAAATAAAGACGCCTAACACGTCTTTTTTTTTAAGATTTTTTTAGTAATTAAAATTTAACATATATAATCTATTAAATTATATTATTTATGTTATTTTTGTCAAAATTAAGTTAGACAAATTGATTCAACCGAAAAAATAGTGAATCAAATTTTGAATTGATCTAAATTAATATTTTTTTTATAAAAATTTACTACAATATTCTTATTATAGAGAATGATCAAAATACTCTTATTATATATATATTTTTTAAAAATTCTAAATCCTAACCCTACGATAGAAAAATAAACGACTAAAATTTAAGATTCTCAAAATTAATATATATAACAGAAGTATTTTAGTCATTTTCTATAATAGGATATTATAGTAATTTTTTATAAAAATAATATTAATTTAAACTAATTTAAGATTTAATTCACTATTTTTTTATTAAATCAATTTGTCTAACCTAATTTTGACAAAAATAATACGATTTAATCGATTATATGTGTTAAATTTTAATTATTAAAAAACATCTTTATAAAAAGACAATTTCAAAATCTTTATTTGAGTAACTCCCATTAAATTAAATTAGTCTTCACGGCTTAGAAGCAATGAGGCAGAATTACGTGCCAATATATAATACTTATTTTTAAATTAATTTTATTATTTCTTGTTAAAAGAAATTAAAAAGTTCAAATTTTAAGTTACGATCTAAATTTTTACTTTAAAAGTATTTTAAAAATATTATGTGTAAACTAAAATTAGCTATCAAATATTTTTGTATAAATATATATAGTTTAATTAATTTTAATATTCTTTTATAATGTCACTCATTGTTTTTACAAATTAATAATATAATGTAAAAAAAATTATGTAAAGAGTAACATTATCAAAAATAGAAATGATATTATTATTTATTTATTTATTACTATAACAAATTTATAATAATTAATGATAAAAGTGTAAGATTTAAATTGTAAATCTCATACAAAAGGAGTAAAAATCCAAAATAAAATATTCAGACCTATTTTAAATAATAATAATTTTGATATATTCATATGATTAATATAAAAATAACTATCAATTTTCTGAATAAATACAATATACTTAAATGTCAACTTACAGTTTGTTTATGAAAATTTTTTAATAATAAGTAGTTCATTTTTATCCACGTTGTGCACATTTTTATATTTTACACGGACGGGGATTTTTCCTAAATTCAGAAAGATTGGAATCTTTCATGACATATTAATCATAAAATCAGATGATACGGACCTTAGTATCCTTACTAATCTTCCATTTTGGATGCATCGAGCAATATGTTTGCAATTTTTTAATATTTATTTATTCATTTACTTTTTATGCCCATCAGTCTATCGCACACATTCAAGAGGAACAATAAGCATATGGTGACACTGAATTGGAAACCAAATTTGGAGCCGCACTAAACACAGTTCATTATTTATTTTACCGTCTTTTCTGCATATTCTCGCATTTTTACGGTGTACCGGGTAAAATGCGAAGTATCCAAAAATAAATAAATAAACAATGAAATGCGATACAGCTAAGTACCATACCATGGACCCTCCACCCTTCTGCCCCTCTGCTTCACGATATGCAAAAGAAAACCCACTTTGGCCCCACTTTCTACATTTTAAGGCCTCACTATTAAGTATTATCACTTACATTTTTATTCTTGCCATGAATTTAGACCTACTTACCTGGTTCTTTTTATTTACCCAAAAAATTCATTGCAATCTCCCTGCCAAAAGCAACACAAACCCAAAATGCGGAATCTCGTTCAGTCTTTCAACCATGTAGATTCCGTTGAAAAGCCACTGGAATGTATAAAAAGCCCCTATGAGCATAGGGTACATAGATGGTTTCGTGCAAACATGGAAAACACAATCCAATACCAGTATCTGGAATTTCATACTTGATAGATAGATAATATAAATATTAATAATATATCACTTGAGAACACTTGGGACGGCTCTAATAGCACAAGAAAACCCAGAGTATCCTCAGTTGATCTAAACATCTTTGACTCAACCAAACAAAATTTAATATAGACTCATAAACCACTCGCTCAGGAACTGGTTTTGCAGTTCCAGAAATCTCACAAAACTTACTATAGAACTACACTCAACATTAAACAAAACTTATATATATAGAGATATATATATTAGTAGATAGTAATCTAAGGCTTCTTATTGCTCCTATGTAGCTGCAAAACTTGTTACGCGCAGGGTATATTGAGGGGTTCCTCAATCCAACCAGCAAACTCATCAGCACCAAAATCATCAAAATCGAAATCGGGAAGTTGGCTAGGCCCATTATCATCCAAGCCGCAGATTTGCAAATCCTCGAACCCACCAAGATCATCAAATCCATGTCCATAATCATCAAAATTTATCCAGTCAAAATCGAGTCCAAGGCCGATCTCAGGCACAGAAGCAGCGGCGGCAGACACAGAAACAGAAGACTGTTGTGGTGGTGGTGACGGAGGAGGGAGGTTCAGCATGCTCAAATCCGGTATCTCCAAGGCAGCCAATTCAGCCACCAAATCACCAGTCTCCAAATCATTAGTCTCAACAGCTTCATTAGCATTGGCATTAACATTAGCACTGTCGTTGGAATGAGAAGCTGAAGAATCCAACTCAAGAACAGAGGACGGAGAAGTGCAAGAGAAAACGCTATCGGAGCCCTCCGATGTAGAGGACTTGTTGTCGGAAACACAAACTCCGGCGGGAGCAGGAGATGAGTTGCAGCAGTTGCTCTTGTCATCAGAGTTCTGAGACTGTGACTGAGACATGGACCTCGCCATGGCTTCAAACTCGAGCCTTTTAGCCTCGTAGGCCTGTGAAGCTTCCTCGGCAGTGTTGTAAGTACCCAACCAGATGCGTGCGCTCTTGAAAGGGTCGCGAATCTCAGCGGCCCATTTTCCCCACTTCCTCTGCCTAACTCCTCTGTACTTGCCGGAGGTTTGCCTCTTGGTACCGGTTGCCGGCGAAACCCTCCTCTTGAAGATGGGTTGTTTGAGTTTTGCAACAACTTCGGAGGAGGAGGTGGGAGTGGAGAGGCCGGAGGGAAGAGGGAGAGGGATCACATGGATGCTCCTCTTGATTCTCTTTTGGTTCATCTCTGAATCATCGTCGGATGAATCGGTTAATTCAGGATCCGCGTAGATTATGCGGAGTTTTCTGGTCATCTTGGAGGACTCGTGAGTTCTTTGCTTTGCTCTAGGTTGTTTCCGAGGCTCCGCCATGGTAGGCGAGGTAGAACAAGAATAACAAAATTTGTTTGTTTCGGGGGAAGACGAAAAACCCTCCAAAAACCCCTCAAAATACCCGGAAGTGAAGGGAGAAAAAAATTTGAACAATTGAAGAGAAAGAAAGAAGGAAACAAAAGAAAAAAGGAAACAAAATTCCGCAATCTCAGGTGAGATCCCCTCTTAAGAACAAAAAAAGTGTTGAAAATCTTTGTATGTGAAAGCCTCCGAAACACACTACTCCAGAACAAGTCCTGCAGAAACACAACCAGAAACCTTCGTCAGACCCAGAATCTGGACGATGATACAAAATAACAAAGTATTCAAGGGAAGAGAAAGTGTGAAGAGAGTGAAGAACGAACCTTCTTGGCCTCAAACGCATTGAAACAGCTGGGTTCACGAGAGTCAACCTCTGCTCGCTGAGGCAGAGAAGCATACAGCAGGCGGAGAACACCGACGAGATAGTCAATAACAGAGAATAAATCCAGAGCTGCTGATACAGAGCCCCAACTACAACCACTTCCGATTCAATAAACCCAGACGACATAAATCTCGCTGCTCCTTCCTTCTTCTCAACCCTTTCCCGCTGCAAAACTCACTGCAGGAATCCCAGAAGTTGGATAAACAGACCTTCTTTGCTGTTCTCTATCACTCTCTTCACAAGCCAAAAGAAACACAATACAGAGACAGAGTGAGAGAAAGGTTCAGCTAATGTTACAAAAACCAAATATATAGAGAGAAAAAACTAAAGATAGGTATGGGCTCTGATAACAAAAGTTATCACAAATCTAAGGCTAATATTTTATCTCTCTTTTACAAAAGAAAAAAAAAAGTTATTGTGAGTTTTTCTACAGATCTGAAAACCAGAACATGAAAACAGAGGTAAAACAATTATATAAGTAAAAAAAAAAATTAGCCGACCTTGGTTGGAGACAAGCAGATTGGAACAGACACAAATCTCTATACAAACATCACCAGTCTCGGAAAATTATTTTTCTTTTTGGAGAAATTAAATTTTAAAAAATTATGAAAGCTCCATTGCACGACCACTGAAAATAAAAAATATTATTTTAATGTGTCAGTGTGTCTCGAAAACATGAAATGGTTGAAAATTCAGACCTCAGAGTGAAATTTACCTTTGTTTGTTTCACGGTGCACAGGAGGCTGCTCTGTCTCTGCCTCTGTCGTCTTTCTATCTCACTCTCTCTCTCTCACTAGTGGCCCCTTCTGTCTAAAACGCTCTTTTCTATTCTACCCAGGCCTGAACCATTCTCCTTTTTTATCACCGGTCAAAAATCCGCATTTAAAGTATTGAGTAGGTAAAACATATAATATTAATTATGGAAACTTTCATTTTCTTTTTTTTTTTATTTTTGTTACTACTCTTAGATGTGAGCTGGCATGTGGCAGTGTTACATGACACATACATGATGCATGATCATCGTCGATGCATATCATATACACTGATGTCTCTGAGACAACTTGGGAATCCAATGTTTTTATACAGTATTCACTTGTCACTGTTATATGCGGATGTGATTTGGTTTTGAAGATCTAACGGTTACTACTCTAGAAGTGTATAACACGCGCGTGTAGAGAGCGTAAGTGATGATTGTAACATTTGCCAAGCAGCTTTTTGCGCCGCCAATGCTGACCAGCCAAACTAACGGTTGGTCTGCTCGCAATAACGGATTCCGTTGTTGTTATTTACAACAAATGACACTGAGATTCTTGCTCTCCAAGCATATAGTACTCCAATTATGGTACTTTCTTACGAAAACATGTATAATCTTAATAATGATTAAATTATTAATATTTATAATAAAATTGTTTCCACTTATAATTCATAAGATATAGTAATATTTAGAATATACGAGTACATTAAAAATGAAAAGTCAATAAATTATTTATATATTATGTATTAAATAGATATAAAAGTTAAAAATAGTTGTTATGAATGATAAAGTAAGTTAATTATTTTTTATGATTCTTTTAAGTAATGCTAGGTTTATTTTATAAATATTTTTTGTTTATATTTTAAGTTTATTTGATAAGTAAACCCTTGCACGAATCAAAAACAGTGCGATTTTATAGATTTATAGTGCGTGCTAATAGTCTTTATATTTAGGCTTGGTTTGGTAAAGCTTTTTGAAGAGGTGCTTGTACTTTTTAAAAGCTCAAACTCCTCATTTTGTGTTTGGTAAATCAAAAAGATCATGTGCTTGTGCTTGCAGCTTTTAAAAGATCGGGGTATTTTTGAAAGCACATATGATAGAGCTTTTCAAAGTTGGCTTGTGCTTTTCAAAATTTAAAAGTCTAATATAATCTCATATGTTAACTAATTTTCAAATTTAATGCTTGCATTTATGTCTATTATAGTATTTTTAAATTTTAAAAGCTATTTTACCAAACACAATTGATGTTGCTTATGTTTATTAAAAGCTATTTTTAATTTGATTTACCAAACATAAATGCTACAACTTTTAAAAAGCTATCTTTTAAAAGTTAATTTTTATAAGCTACTTTTGAAAAGTAAAAACTTTACCAAAGTAAGCTTTAATTTGTTTTAGAGTGTGATAATAGCCAATATGTTTGTTGGTAGATTTAACTATTATTATATTATTTATGGTCACATTCGGTATATATGTCTGATTTATTGAAGAAAGTAGATTATTAAAACCGATTAATAATTATTTTAGAGTTAATCCAATTAATACTAAATTAAAGAAAAAACAAACAATGCATAACATATTACTTTTTTATTAATCAAATTATTATAATTTAAATTAATTTTAAAATATAATTTAAAATTATAATTTCGATCTTATCACGTGCATAGTACGGATAATTACACTTGTTATATACTAAAACTATATTTTTTTCTGTTACAACATTTCTCTTTTAAATTTGAATTTTTTACTTAAACATATAGTTTTATCTTTTAAATATCTTAGTTCAACAGTTTTTTACAATTAATTCCGAATACTTTTGTGTATCTAGATGAAATAATTATATTTATATTACACAATATATATATATATATATATATATATATATTACTAATTATATCATAGAATGACAAAATAATATATATTATTATGAAGCATTTTGACAATATGAGTGTTTTTTTTTTAATATTCTATAAAGCTTTGATTTTACGTAGGATAAAAAATCTAAATAAACCAATAATAATTCAAATTACGTAAATTACCCAAATAAAAAAATTATTACGTACATGTCCCTAAAGGCGTACTTGATTTAGCATTGTTGGTATTAAATCAAAACAGTTATATTCGATTTAGTAGTATTTTACGCAAATCGAATTACATTTATTCGATTTATGTATGCATGGTGAAGATTTCTAGTAAATCAAACGAGCCCAATTCGATTTATCATGCTCGTAATGTCTATGAATAAATCGATATAGAGGCAAGTCGATTTAGTATGTATTCAGCAAGATATATAAATGGATGTAACTTAATTCGATTACTAGGCCACAAATGTATATAAATAGCTATTGAATGTGAATTTTTTCGTCATTGTAATTTGCAATGGCATATGATGAGAGTTTTTTAGTTTTGGTGCGTTATAGAGGATCGATTAAGGAAAAAACGCGTTCCGGAATTAAGTTTACTAATAAGGAACCGCTTAGTGTTTTCTTCAAACTTTCAATGAGTTTACCGAGTTTTAGAATACTATAATCCGAAAACTGGGGCTGCAAGGCGTGAAATGAGTCTACCGAATTTCAATTTCCGTTTTGCAGGATGATGTGAAGTATGATTCGTTCGTCATAGGCAGCTACGAAGATTTGCAAGTTTTGCTTCATTGTCGCCGGCAATTCCCGGAGGTGAGAACCCCTAAGCTGTTAGCCGAGTTTGTGGATGTATTCTCTAGTTCATGAGGTTTTAGTCGGAATCCTCAGCCTTCAGCCACGGTAGCCTGCTCTAGTCCGAGGCCCATTGGTGCCTCTTCATCTCTACCATGATTGAGCCTGAGGCAGCTTTGGTTGCATCCCCATCATTCGCTGTTGATCTAAACTGCACTCGTGACAAAGAAGTGGGTGACACTGGATCCTTCAGTGATGTTGCGATTGCGATTGCGATGGCCGGCATTCCTGATGTAGTATCGAAATCCCGACAGGATAGAACACCGGATGGTGTGGAAGATGCATTTCAGGATGAGGATGATGATGATGTGGAGCCTGCCACGATTGTAGAGATAGCGATGATGAGCTAGCGAGGAGTACTCCAGTTAGGGGTGGTGGAGCGGCTAGTTCAGAAACTCTGCAATATCTCCCGTACTTTTCAACTTTGGACTTGGATGTCATGAGACAACAGGAGGTACCTGTCGTGCCTGTCAGATTTGGGGTCAGAGACACATAGGATACAGGAGGACTAACGGTATACCATGCTGCCTCTTCATGCTCATGATACAGCGGTGGGGCTGCATGACATTGAACAAATTCTCTTAGAATAATCATACTTTACAAAACAACGATCACCTAAAATGGATAATTTTAATAAAAAAATACTTTAACCAGAATTCTATGAAACTCTCAAAATTCCTTATCCAACATGCATTTGTGATTTGAATACTCTAACACACTACTGTCCTTATATCAACATTCTAACCACTATTCGAGATTTAAAGATTTTAACAATTATAATATTCAAGTTCTAAACAGTTTAATATAAACACTAATCAACTTCTAACACACTACTATCTCTAAATCAAAACCCTAACTACTACTTGAAGTTAAGACATTCTAATCATTTTAATAATCAAGTTTTAAGTGATTTAATATCACTTGCAATTATTTATTTATTTTTTTACAGAAAATATAAAAATTAAAATTTTATTTTCTAACCTCTTCATGCACGCTACCAGTGAAATGTGCGACTCCATCCAACCGGTAGATTTGATTTGGGTCGTCTTCCATTTCGATAGGCTGTGTTGCTTTATCTGGATTTTGTGGGGTATGATTTGGTAAAATGTAATTTGAATGAAGTGAATTCAAATTATTTATAGTGGTTGTGCATGTAAATCGACTGAGGCTATTTCGATTTTACATTGAACAACTAACCTATATAAATCGAATAAAGGCTTTTCAATTTACTATGTGTAATTCAAATTCAGCCAATTTGAATTACTATGGGCACAAACCTTGGACTAAATCAAATTACCCTAATTTGATTTACTATGGGTGACATGAAACCCTATGCATTGTTTAGTAAATCTATGGGTCCTAATTCGATTTAGTGGGAGCATGGCTAAATCGACATGGATCAATTCGATTTATGCGTAGTACAAGGTTTCTTATTAAATCGATACAAGCTAATACGATTTACTACTATAACTTATAATTCGAATTACACTAATTCGATTTATATTATTACATGCTTTGAAAACTTCACGTACCATTATTTATTTCGAGTGATTCACTTAGGTAACGATTGTTTTGAGGTATTAAGACAGAGACTCGGAGACTAAAACTCAATATCATGTTTGTTGATTTAGAGACTGGTACTAAAATTTCTGTTTCTGTCTCTAAAATTTCAATATTTTAGTACCTCCAAAAAGTAGGGACACAGGGGACTAAAAATTTTAGAGATGGAGACTGAAACTTTAATAACATTTTATATCTAAAATACTTTCATTTTAATTAATTAATTCCAATTTTACCCTTTGTACAAACTAAATTAGAATTTTATTCTTGTTTCAATTTCTCTCTTCCATTTTGCACCAAACAGAATACTGAGATTTATTTCAATCTCTGTCTCCTAGTCTCTGTCTCTCAGTCTCAGTTTTTCCGTCTCTGTCTCTCTACCAAACGCTACCTTAAATCTCATTGTCATTTGGTTTATCTAAGTGCTTGTTTGGGTGCCATTATTTTGATAAAAAATGATATTTTTTAATGAAAATATCCTTTTTTTAGTGTGTTTGGCAAATTTCTAATAGTAAAAATAAAAGTACTAGAAAAATCAGAAAAACATCTTTTTTTAGAAGTTTAATTTACATCTTTTTTTAAAAGATTTTTTTTCTTAAAAAAAGATTTTTTTCATGTAATAAATAAATAAAAAGTATTTTATATTGTTATACCCAAACATAATTGATAAATAAAAATATCTTTTTGCATGAGATACCCAAATATAAAATTACTTTTATTTTTCTATAAAATCTTTTAAAAAATAACTCAAAACAAATATTTTCTTAACATTATATTTGGTTTAAAAAAAAAATAGAGGAAAGAAAAATGATTAAAAAATGAGTGAAAATTTTCATTTTCTTTTATTTAAATGCCAAAAAAAACAGAAAAGAAAGATATATAGCCAGCCTATTTACAACTCATAAATCACAATTATTACAATTCATCTATAAAAGTCTATATAAAAAGTATTTATATGTGAATAAAATATTTTAACAATAATTTAATGACAACAAACTCATTAATTTTAAGTAATTATAGTTGTTCAACGGAAAAAGCTAAACTTTCATGGGCAAATCCTGTTTTTAATGTATTTCTAAAAGTATAATATTTTTTTCCTTTTTATTGTTACTATATACAAATACAATAATTATTTTCCTTAAACACAAATATTATAATAAATAATAATTAACAGACGAAAGTATAGTGCTTTTTTAATTTATTACCTACGTATTATTTGTTAGTTGATTTTATTTTTTTTATTTAATATTGACATTCTTAATTACTACAAAGATGGTGTAAAAATTAAATAATAATTAATCAATTAAAATTATAATAATTTTAAATTTAAATCCATGTAGACAAAAATTTAAAGATAACATATTAAAAAGACATTAATATATATAATTTAAAATTAAAAATTTAACAACACAAGTTTAAATAAATTTTTACTTCCACAATAAAGAATTCTACAAAATATATCACCTATTGAATTTGAATGATCTTTTAATCTATGAAAATAAATTCATTATTTCAATCAGCCCAACTACACATCCAAATATTTTTGTATTCAAATCCAATCAAGCAAGCTCAAACTCAACAAAAATCACTTTCATTACACATGTGTATACTCATGCACGTTTCAATAACGCTTCTTCGTCTTTGTCTTCGCATTCTTTTTTCTTTTTCTCCACTTTCTTGTTTTTTTTATCTTCGCATTTCTTCTTCTTCTTCTTCTTCTCCTTTCTCCTTCTTCATTTTTGTGTTTCTTCTTCTTCTTCGCGTGTTTTCTCTCAATCGTCATTCTTTTATTGTTGCTGTTGTTGTTGCACTTTTTTTCCTTCTTTTAGTTGAGGTTTATTTAGATCCAGAAATGAATCGAATTTGGTTCTGATTTTGGTGAATACTTAACAGTAATATCAAGTGAACCTAACTCAATTTACAAATGAACCGAATTTGGTTCAGATTTGAACAAAAAGTGATAAATATTTAATCAGCAAGAAAAATACATTTCAATTCATTTCTACATGCAAATAAACTCAATTAAACTAAGAGATGAACCGAATTTTTTAAGGAATAACAGATTTAGTAAATACTTAAAAGTAGTATCAAGTGAACCTAATTCAATTCACAAATGAACCGAATTCGATTCAGATTTGAACAAACAGTTAAAAAATTACTTAAAAAATAAAAAATTTGGTCAATACTTATCAGCAGCATCAAGTGAATCTCAATTAACACACAAATGAATCGAAATAAACTAAGAAATGAACCAAAATTATTTAATGATGGCATCAGAAAAAATCATAACTAATAAAGATATTAGCAAAATGTTAAAGAAGAAGAAGAAAGAAAGAAAGAAAGAAAGAAAGAAAGAAAGAAAGAAAAAGAGATGGAGGCGTGTAATTTGAAAAATTGTTATAACAATTTGGTTAGGTTTAGTTAAGTATTTTATTTGGATATAAAGCTTTATTCTATTTCAATTAACCATGAGATCAAATTTAAATCCCATTAACGAAATCAAAATTATTTTTTAAGAAAAACCCTAAACGACCCTGACAATTATCTCAAAAGACAACGAGATCCTTAAAAAAATCCAATCTGATTCCTGAGTTTTATTTTTATGGGACTGATTAGTCTTTGTGTTAGTATTTTTTTTTTACATAGGGACTAATCAGTCCCATAAAAATAAAATTCAAGGGTCGAGTTGGGTATTTTTTTTTGTTCAGGACCTCGTAGTCCTTTCGAGATAATTGTCAAGAATCAGGTTAGAAATTCACTCTTTTTTTTTTGCATGTTTATAATAGAAAATCACGGTAATCAATTACTTGATACGATTAATATTTCGTGAATATCTCAAATTATAAATATTCAATTTAACTTGGCCAAAATTGTTTTAAGGCCCAATTTAGATAAATAACTTGATTATGCTCCTTTTTAAAAAATAATTTAGATAATAAATTACTATATTAAAAATAGCTTATAAATAAGTTATTTTGTATTTAGATTTTTAATTCTAAAAATACTTATTTTATAGAAATGTAATAAAAAGTAGTAGTATTATGAGAGAAATCATTTTTTAAATTTCTCTATAAGCTCCTAAATAACTTTTTAGAAAAATACAATTTGATTTTGAAAATTGCACCAAATATTAATATTACTACTTTCATAAGTCAAAAGCTCAAGAAAACTACTTTTAAAGAGCTTAAAGGATAAGGATTCTTAGTAAAAACAGCTTATAAATAAGTTATTTTGTGTTTGAATTTTTAGTTATTGAAGTACTTATTTTAAAGTTGTAGCGTTTGGATAAATAACTCAAAAAATACAAATTTTTTTACACAAAGAATGGATATTAAAACGATGATAATAACAAATACTTTTCAGTATTGAAGTTTGATTTTACATAACCTAATCACTAAAATTACAATAACTGATTTTTTATTTACTTTTTTATTAGTTCCATTTTGTAGACAATTGATTCTTCCTATGTAATATCATTAAAAATTAGTTCTTCTACTTCACCTTCACTCATAACGGTATTCTTGTATGTGGTGAAGAGTAATAAAATTTTAATTCACAATAACCTTGATGAAAATGCCAAAGAAATTATTGTGTAGTTAGTGTTCGTTATTTTATTGTGTATGATAAGGTAGGTAAAAATAAAAAATAAATGTAAAATGTATGTCAATGTATATTTTATTGATATTTTTTTTAATCCTATTAGAATTCCCTCTTCTTTTACTGGGTCAAGAACTTGCTATAACTAACTATAAAAATAATAGCAAGCTATATAAAAATGAAATCACACGTGAAAAAAATAAAATTAGAACTAAAATTTCGTACTACACACAATGTTAAATACAAATTTAATAATAAAAATATAATGATAAAATTATTAAAAAAAACTAGAAGAAATACATGTAATAGGTGATTTAGATAGAACATTGTTTTAAAATGGTGATGGAGGGTCAATACGTCCAGACAGATACAATATTGCGTAAAAATAATGGTGAAAGGCCAGTGTTACTAGCAGATGAAACTTGTGTGAATTTCTAGCAGATGAAACCTTGCGAGAAAATGGTGGTAGAGGGTCAGCTTTTCACCAGAAATAAGAAACATTTTTTAATAGAGCAAGAATGAAAGTATTTTTTTTTAAAGTCAATTTTTTACGAGAGTAGTAAAATAACTTATCAAAAAAAAGAAGTCATATATTTTTACTTCTTTAAAAAGTTGTGAATTAACTTTTGAAAAAGTCAAGAATTTTTTTAAAAATAATGTCAAACACACATATCGTGACTTTTTACGATTCAAAAGTCAAGTAAAGTAGCTTATGTTCTTTTCTAAACAAACTCTAAATCTAACTAAATTACATGCAATTTTGTTTGCTTCTAATAAGTATTTCTAAATTCAAAGCAAAAAATTGCGAAATGACCATTCAAATTAAAAGCTCCACTTAAACACAACTAGTAATTTATATATTTTTTCTCACACTTTTGTAAGAAGATATTTGATCTTTTTCATTCTCATTCAAAATATAGTGAATTCTATGGTATAGAAAAATTTTTTTCTATACATAAAGAAACTAACGTGACAAATTTAGCAGTGACACTTATTTCTTGTCATTATTACTTTATTCAGATGTGATAAGACAAATACATAAAAATTTAGATTTTATTTTTTTTAATTAAATATTATTACTAATGAAACTTTAATTACAAATATATTTTTGCTATATTGGACTAAAAAATTTAGGCAAAAAATAAACAATAATTTTTAGACTATAATAGATTACTATTAAAAAATATATTTTATTGTGTTTACTTTATCAATAAAATTAATAATTTTTATTAAATATTTAAGTATGCATAAATAATATTAAATGCTACAACCAATAAATATTAAAAAAATAAAGATTCAAATTCAAAATTTAGTTTTTAAATTATTGTGTATAATACTAAATTTTTCTTACGTTTTGTATAAAAAATTAACAAGTGTTATTTTTATTTTGTGAGAGTATTTTTAAAAAAATTTTGTCAATAATACTAAATTTTTCTTACATTTTGTATAAAAAGTTAACAATTGTTATTTTTATTTTGTGAGAGTACCTTTAAAAAAATTTGTCATTGAATTTATGAATTAATTAAAAAAATTCTTTAGTCCATGAAATATTTATTTTTTAAAATTAATTTATAATATTTTGATTTATAGTAAGAATAATAATTTATTTAGAATTGTAAATATAACAATAAAGTTAAATTTAAAAAGATGAAAAAAATATTCATATGCAAAACTGGAATATAAGTAAATATTCATACATATCAAATAATTTTAAATATTGAACATTTTAAAAAATATTCATAGGTACTAAATAATTTGTTATGTTTCAGATTTCAATTTATTTCTTTAAGTTTTTTTCTCATCTTTTTAAATTTAATTTTGTTGTTATATTTATAATTTTAAATAAATTATCATTCATATTATAAATCAAAATATTATAAATTAATTTTAAAAAATAAATAATTCATGAACTTACACAAATTTGATCTTTCAATTTGTGAATTTTAATTTTTAAGAATTTTTATAATACAAAACCGACCCTCTAATTTATGAACTACTTGCACAAAATCGATTTTCTAATTTATGAACTTACACAAATATGATTCTCCAATTGATGAACTTTAATTTTTTTATTTTTAAAATACAAATAAAATTCTCTAATTTGTGATTACATCTATACTAAATTAAGACAGACTACTTTTACATAACCGAGAGTAATACAACAATAATTTTATATACATAAATCAGTCATTCATAAATCAAATGACAAAATTTTTTAAAATTACTCTCACAAAATAAAAATAACACCTATTATTTTTTTATACAAAATATAAAAAAATTCAGTGTTATACATAATAATTTAGAGACTAAACTTTGAATTTAAATGTTTATTTTTTAAATATTTATTGTATAGTATTTAACATTATTTATCGCATACTTAGAATATTTAATAAAAATTAATTAATTTTATTGAGAAAGTAATCACAATAAAATATGTTCCTTTAATAACAATTCATTATAGCCAAAAAATTATTATTTTTCCTTGGCCCAATACAACAAAAATATGTTTATAATTAATGTTTCATTAGAATTAATGTATTTAATTAAAAAAGACAAAATATAAATTTTTATGCATTTGTCTATCAAATCTGAACAAATGAATAATAACAAAAAATAGGTGTCACTCTTACATTTTTTTTTAATTTTAATATGAGGCTAGGTTTGGTGTATTCTATGGTTATTGAGGTCTGGCGTGCATTACATGGGTGTGGGAGCTGCGTAGGCGAAATCGGATGGTCCGATTTAGGAGGCATGTAATCGGATTGTCCAATTACTGGCGTGGAGGGTAAACAAATCGGACGTCCGATTTGCGTACTACAGCCACGCGTCACGCGTCACGCATGCACCAACCCATCAGTAGACCCCTCATGACATTCGAGTAATACCCAGCCATTCATCCAAGTGCCCCACTTCGTTCAACACTCACTCTCTACCTTTCTATCTCTTTTAAACCCTATTCTCTTTCTTCCATTGAAGCTCCGGCAGAAGCCAAAAAATCCAAGAAGAAAAGACCGAAATAAATAATGTCAAGAAGACGAAGAACAAAAGATATTAATCGTTCAGAATTATACATCGTTAATTATCTTGATCATCCTAATTATGTAAGTTTGTTTTACTAAATTAATTTTTTAATTTAAATAGTAATAATTAGGTTAAGTTAAATATTTTATTCGAATATTTAGTTAGTGTATACTGTTAGTTAGTTCAAGTGTTATAGTTGTATAAGTATAATTAGTGAAGTAAGTAATATAGATTATTTTTTTCTGAGATATATTGTTATTATTATTTTTTTTTTCGGTGGCCGTTAATTTAGGTTTAGGTTACTAATTTAACCTAGTTTAGGTAGTTAATTACGTTAGGAACAATGTGGTTAGTTAATAAAATATATTATGTATGGTTGTTAATTTTTTTATATGTGCCCGTACAGTGATCATGATATATATATATATATATATATATATATATATATATATATATATATATATATATATAGGAACAATGTGGTTAGTTAATAAAATATATTATGTATGGTTGTTAATTTTTTTATATGTGCCCGTACAGTTATCATGATATATATATATATATATATATATATATATATATATATATATATATAGCAAAGATGAGGAATCAGTTATTTATCTATCTATTCTATTATATAAAAATCGGATGTCTACACTTAATGATGAAACTGACGTGGCATGCTTCGAAAAGTGTTTTTTAATTTAATTGTTTTAACTCATTCAATACATTTTATTGCACTAACTTAATTGTATCAACTAATTGATTTGATTAGATATTTAAATTTTAATATAATTAATATAATTTATTATAATTTATATTACTTAATTAATTATACTACATTAATTATAATTGATTATATTAGTGAATTAGTTTTTTTTATTTATAAAATCTAAAATAAAATAAATAAATTGTTATTTATTCTAATTAAATTTATTTATATATTATATATGAATTAACGTTAATTTATAAAACATAGAATTTGTGGACTGTGATAAAAACGCAAATAGAAAAAAAAGCATACAATTATAGAAAAATTAAATCTATACTCTTTATTTATTTTTAACCATCGTTTTGGATTTTAATTTTTTTTAAAATTAGTGATAGTGAAATTTTATTGATGCTAGATAAAATTATAGAAGAATCTATGAAGCAGTATAAATTGTTGCTCTTTCAATCAAATCATATCGTATACAAAAATAAATTAAATTAAATAAATCGAATTTGCATTTCGATATAAATTGAATTGAATAAATTCGATTTAGGTAAATACATAGTAAATTAAATTCATAAGGTTCAAATTATATGCAACTTTTAAATAATTATAACAATATGGGTATTTTATATAAAAATTAATACAAAAATAATTTAAATTTCGTATAATATTCTTTTGTATTTATGAGCTATTAAAAATAAACGAAAAATAATTGTATGAAATTTGATTTTTTTTGTATGGGCTATTATATAAAATATTAATATCATTATAATCATTTATTTTGAAACTGAGTATAACTAAGATTTTACTAACCATTTTAAATAAAATATTTTTATAAAATTTTAAATTTTTTTATTATGAGCACATTTTGTAATTATTATAAGTAATTTTATAAAATTTAAAAATGACTTAAAAGATGTTATGAATAAACCGTCTGACAAAAAATTTGATTATAAAACCGGTCAAATATGTGATTAATCGATGAACCGTTAAAATTGGTCCGTTTTTTTAAAGGATTTTCAGTTTCCTCCAAATGATAACGTTTTGACTTTAAAAAAAACTAAATCCCCAACAATTTTTTTATGTAAGTTTTATTTTCTTTTATCAGATAAATTAAAGTTTATTAATTTGGATACTAATTTTTATTATTCACTTAATCTAATTATCCAAAAAATTATTTTATTATTTATAAAATAAATTTAAAAATTACATGTCACGAAAAATATGCAGTACTACCTTATAAAAAATTATTATTATTATTATTATTATTATTATTGAAACATACCACAAAGTTGTATTTAATTTTTAATACGTAATGCAATTTTTAATATTTAAATTTTAAATGACTAAAATTATTATATGTTGAATATTTTGTCCTTAACTAATTTTTTATGTTATACATTGATTTAAAAAATGTGATTTATTAATCACTTCTAAATTAAAATTTAAAAATTATTGTGCATGAGTGTGTATTTTTAATTAATTATTTAATAATATATAATATAAAAATTAGTTTGCTTAAGAGAGCTATATTTAAATTGGTTTGGCTTTTATATATATATATATATATATATATATATATATATATATATATATATATATATATATATATTTTTTTAATTAGATTATTAATTTATGAATTAAAAATCACTATTAATATATTTTTACATATTTAAAAATTAAATTTTTTTATTTTTTAAGTAAAAAATAATACCTTATAAATTAATCAATAAATAATCAGTATTGTAAGTTAATGGATATTTAAAATTTAACTTCTAAATAAGTATTAAAATTTAAAAATTTTTATTCGTAACTTATTGTTGCGGGAGAAGTACATTGTAGATAAGTGACTTAACAACAATAATGTATCCCACTTTAGTCACACAATCCAAGGTTGCAAGGTTAAGACGAAGGATAATTTTGGCAAAAAAACGAAAAAAACTTAATGATAATGAGTATGATTTTTTTTGTGCTTCTGATAAGTGTTCTTGTGAAACTTTTTTAATTTTTTTTATAAGAAATACAGTTTAAACTATCATCATTGTTGAGAATATTAGCGAAATAGTTTGTACTATACATAATTTTTTAAATATTTTAATTTAGTGATTGAAAAATTGTAAATAACTATTTATCTTTATATTTTTTTAAATTCATATTTAATAAGCTATAAATTACATAAAAACTGTGCAATCTTTAAATCTTCATGTACTATTTAGGTTAATTAATTATTTAATATTATTTAAGATATATTTTGTCATAATTTAAAATAATATACTATTTAATCTAAATTAATACATAAAACTCTATACTAATTGGAAAAATATAAAATTTGATGCTTTTGTGTAGATCTATTTCACTCGATTTAAATAAATTAAAATTTTAAAATTATATTTAAATTTAGACTTTTATTTATTATTTAAATTGAATTGTATTTATTTTTAAGTAATGACTGGGTATATTTTAAATAATATGATATAAATACTCATTGATTTAGTTTAATAATTTAAAAAATAATTCAATAAAACTAAATCAATACAAAAATAATTTTAACTACGAAAGTATACTACTAAAATTGTATAAAATCAAATATAAGATTAGTTAATTGAATAATTATTATTTGTGTTTCATTTATTTTTCTTGACTTAACAGTGTCAAAGAACAACAATAATACAAATTTTGACGTACATAAAAATGTGCATCATATTACTACACGTCAAAGAACAATGTGTCGAGAAACTGGTACCTAATCTAATATTCTCAGTTTACAATCCAGTGAAGATAAAGGTGACATTTTTCTCATTGTAATCGACTCATATTTATCTAAATTTAATTTATATCAGTTTAATGACGAAAATTTTCTATATATTTCTCATTACTCATTCATAGTGAAGCAACTATCTATGTATGGTGTACACTGTGCCTCGCATGAAATTAGACAGAAAAATACTCCTCCTAATTATGTAAGACCTTCTACATCAGAGATAAGATCTAAATCTTTAACTCTATGGTCGGATCCCTCATTGACAAGAACTTCACTGTCCGTATTAACAAATATTATGTATAATTAATGATTGCCAAATGATTCGTACACTAATATTTAACAAAAAGTATACTTCATCGGAAATCATTTATATAACATAGATTTATTACGATTATAGTATACTCCAGTGTACAAGGACCCGCCAATAATCTAACGGAAGTCGTTCCGCAAAATCAGCTTCCATCACACTACGGTTTCCAAGATCGTGCCTAAAAGAAAGGTAATTTAGAAAAGATGATCATCATTATTATATTCTTTTCTTTCTTATAGTGTCTAACGTTTAATTGAATAAAATTGAACATTTTGTAAAGAAGTTCTACTATAATTGGGGTGCAAAAAAGACAATCTTCCTCTGTTATTGCTTCGGTGGCTATTAACAACTTTATAAAGATGTAAATTTATTGACAGTTAAGACTCACCCACCAAGCGGTGACACACAAAGTGGTCAAAATGTTGATCTTTTTGTTGATGATGAAGGTAATTTCTCATTATATCAAGAATTTAGGTTTGTAGTTTGCAAGAGATATGAATTATTAGTAATACATCAACATATATATTTGTATTTTTTATAATTTTTATTTATTATAGTTTTAAATGGTTATGATGATTCAATGTTGGATGGAATATGGAAGATAATTTTATACCATCCTCAGAAACTTTAGACGATATGTAAAAATTTTATCTGTATGTTTATTTGCATCTTTGTGTACATCATAGACTAAATTACATCGGTATGACAACTGAGTATCTAAAGAGAGTTCAATCGGCAGATGTCTGGGATATAGGAAATCCTATTTATCAATGTCAACACTGTAAAGCATGGATGTGGTATGGAGAAATTAAAGGCTTGCTAAATCCAAACAGTCGCCCTAACCAAAATTTTTATTATGTTATATGGAAGGAAAGATCGAGCTTCCTCTACTTTCTGTGCCTCCTGATGAGCTCATTCAGCTTTATACTGGAGGAGATCAAAGAAGTATTCATTTTCTAAAAAATATAAGGACATTTAATTCAATATTTTGTTTTATATCAATGGCCGAAAAAATTGACCGTGGGGTGAACAATGGGACTGCTCCTCCAATTTTTAAGTTTGGGGGTCAAAACTACCATAGCATTGGTAGCTTACTTCCTCCTGATAGTTTGCGACCAACATTTGCCCAACTATATATCTATGAAACAGAAAATGATATTGATAATTGAATAAGCACACTTCGGTAATTTTTATGCAACCAGTCAAACTTTTTAGTTATTTCTTATCTGTGAGAGAAAATAACATAATTTTTTTTCGTAGTTCCAATGAAGCTATAAATGAGCGGGATAGGAAAATTGTGGCAATATTAAGAAACATACTAGACAAATATAATAGTTTGGAAAAGAGTTTTCCCTATGCAAGAGATAGGTACCAACAGAAAAATTGCAGAAACATAAAGTTTAAGTTGATTAGTAAAAGGACTACAGATGTCAGGACATACAACTTGCCATCTACATCTGAAATGGCTGCGTTGATTGTTGGTGATGTCGAACAACTTAGTAAAGATAGAGATATTTTTATAGAGAGTCAATCTAGAAAGCTCCAGCGGATTGATATTTTTCATCCATCTTATTTAACCTTGCAATATCCATTGTTGTTTCCGTATGGGGAGGATGGATTTCATTTGGGTATTGCAATATCAGATTATATCTCTGCTAGGCCTACAAAGAAAAACAAAACAATCACTTTGCAACAATTCTTTGCTTTTCGACTATAGAAAAGGACAGGTGAATCTCCGCTAATTCTGAGATCAAAGAGATTATTCCAACAGTTTCTGGTAGATGCCTACACAATGGTGGAATCAGAGAGGTTAAAATTCTTTAGGTGTAAACAACCACAGTTGAGGGTTGATAAATACAAATGTCTGGATGAAAATCTTATAAACGGGGATGTAGATGATGTAAGGCTTGGCAAAAGAATCATTCTTTCCAGTACTTTTACCGGTGGACCTAGGTATATGATAAATAATTGTAAAAATGCATTTGCAATTTGCAGATATGCAGGATATCCTAGCTATTTTATCACCATGACCTGTAATCCTGAATGGGATGAGATAAAAAGAGAAGTGTCTCCCATTGGATTGAAGGCAGAAGACCGTCCTGATATATTATGTCGAGTTTTCCAGATCAAGTTTGATGGTTTGATTGATAACCTAAAAGAGAGAAAAATCTTTGACAAAATTTTAGGATGTAAGTCTGTGTTTATGCAACACTTTATTAAAATCTTATGTTGTAATTCTTTACTCATTTGTCTTTTTCAATTTTTAGTTTGCATTGTAGAGTTTCAAAAGAAATGGCTTCCGCATGCACATATCCTTTTATTCATGAGTAACGAGTCAAGCCACAAACACCAGATGACATAGACAAACATATAACAGCTGAGATTTCTGATGAAAATGAAAGGCCAAATCTACATGGAGCTTTTCAAAATTACATGGTACATGGTCCATGTGGTCCGTACAACAAGAATTCACCTTGCATGAAGAATGGATCCTGTTTAAAGTTCTATCCTAAAGAGTTTAGACAGCAAACACTCATTGATGAGGCCGGATTTCCCAAATATAGACGTACTGATAATGGTCAAATAGTGAAGAAAAGGGAATGTGTACTAGACAATAAGTTCATTGTTTCGTATAATCCAGAATTGTTGCTCAAGTTCGGGTGCCACATAAATATGGAATACACATGCCAAACGAGTTCTATTAAGTATCTGTTTAAGTATGTACACAAGGGTAATGACCGCGTAACAGCTACTCTATACAATGCTGGTGATCCGTCAGAAGCCACACAAGTTGTTGACGAAATTAGGAATTACTACGATTGTAGGTACATTTCGGCATGTGAGGCAGTCTGGCATCTATTTGGATACAAATCCAAAAGAAATAACCATTTGTGATTAGACTTCCATTCCATTTGGAGGATGATCAACTTGTGGTTTATGGTGAAACTTTTAATGTGAATGATATCGTTGAAAGAGCAATATCTCATAAGTCCATATTTTTGGGATGGATGGCAGTGAACATGTCATATCTCTATGCTCGAAGTCTGACTTATGCTAAGTTTCCAACCAAGTTTGTTTGGAAGGACGATTCTTCAAAGTGGTTTTCTTGAAAGAAAGGCTTCGCAATTGGAATGTTGACTCATGTACCTGTAGGTAATGACGAGTTTATATTCAATTTTGATCTTTAATGATTTAAATTTAAAATCTTAACAGCCTGTTCTACACGTCCATTTTATTCGATTTATCTACACTAGAAAATAAATGTTCAAATAACTTTCAACAGTTATAATCTGTAGATTATACAATTTTTTATTTTTCTATATTTTTTAAGAAAATTATTCTTATGCGGATGTGTAGCTATAATAATTAAAATAGTGTAGCTTAATCTATTTAACAACTTAAAAGTGAGATTTTAACCAAGTTTTTTGCAGCAAATACCGAAGAATATTACCAACGACTTCTCTTGAATACTCAAAGAGGATGTATGAATTTTCGCGAAATAAGAACAGTAGGAGAAACAATTTATGCTACGTATAGAGATGCATGCCTTGCCCTTGGACTCTTGCAAAATGACAAAGAATTCATTGATGCAATTAAGGAAGCAAGCTCATAGGCCTCAAGATCATATGTTAGGAGGTTATTTGTCATTCTATTAACATCCAACAATATCTCAAGACCAGAACATGTCTGGGATAGATGTTGGCATGAACTCCCAGATGATATTTTGTATCGATAGAGAGCCGTGATGACATGAGGGGTGAGTTTATATTAATTACAATGATAAAAGTTCTTTCTTATTGATCATTTTTAGTTTGATTGAATTTTTACAGTATCGTATAATATATAGAGTTAACAATGTCAGATGATGAGATTAAGCAGTTGTGCTTAGTGGATATAGACAAGATCTTACATTCCTATGGTAAAACCTTTAAAGACTATCCTCCTATGCCTTTAGCAACTGAAGTTGATAGTTCTTTGTTAACCGAAAGGGTTATTAGGGAAGAGCTAAACTTTAACAGGGATGATTTAAAGAAAAATGCCTCAGACATGTTAGCCAACACAACACCTGAGCAGAGATATGCATTTGATAAAATTGTTACAGCTGTGTATTGTGAGGAAGGGGGTTTTTTCTTTGGTCATGGGGGTACTGAAAAAATTTTCTTTTGAACCTTATATCTGTTGAGATTCGCTCAAGGGGTGATATAGTGTTAAACGTTGCTTCGAGTAGTATTGCATCTTTACTTCTTCCCAATGGAAGAACGGCATACTCAAGGTTCGAAATACCGCTGAATATAACTGAGGATTCTGTATGTAACATCAAACCTGGTTCTCCTCAAGCAATGTTACTGTTGAAAGCCAAACTTATAATTTGGGATGAGGCTCCAATGGTTAGTAGGTACTGTTATGAAGCACTTGATAAATGCTTGGGTGATATAATGAAGTGTTCTCCAACATATAGCAAAGATTTGCCCTTTGGAGGAAAAGTGATTGTACTAGGTGGAGACTTTAGACAAATTTTTCTTGTTATTCCACGAGGATCGAGACAAGATATCGTTCATTCAACCATGAATTCGTCTTACCTTTGGAAGTTTTTTCAGGTGCTCAAACTAACAAAAAACATGAGACTCTCCATAGGGACGACTGCTTCAGATCAAGATGAGACAGAGCAATTTGGTGAGTAGTTATTGAAAGTTGGTGATGGTCTAATAGTGACAATATGGATGGTGAATCTGAGATATGGAGATATTGTTATTCCTTCTTCGGACCAGGCATTTGATGAGTTGGTTCATTTTTCTTATCCAAATATTTTAGAAAACATGTCCTCAAATGATTTTTTCAAAGCAAGAACTATACTGGCTCTCACGCTAGAATTCGTTGAAGAGATCAACAACCATCTGATGGCTATCATTCCTGGAGGGAAAAAATTATATCTTAGTTCGGATTCCATTCGTATGGATGAAGGAAATATGGAGAGTCAACTAGATCTCTATGGTCCTGAATTACTGAATAGCATAAATTGCACTGGTTTGCCTCCACGTAAATTTATACTCAAGGTTGGTATTCCGGTGATGTTACTGAGAAATATTGACCAATCCAGTGGTCTTTATAATGGTACAAGGCTACAAGTTAGGAAGTTTGGAAATCATGTCATAGAATGTGAAGTCTTAACGGGTAAAGATGTTAGTCATATTGCTTTGATTCCAAGAATGAATATGGTACCAACAAATGAAATCGTCCCAGTTAGATTCCAACGAAGACAGTTTCCCATAATAGTATCGTTTGCCATGACAATTAATAAGTCTCAGGGACAAATTTTATCTCATGTTGGATTGTACTTGCCTAAACCAGGTTTTATACATGGCCAACTATATGTGGCACTTTCAAGAGTTAAGAGTAAGAGAGGTTTAAAAATTTTACTTATGAATCACGTAAGAATGTCTGCAAATTTAACAATCAATATTGTTTATAGAGAAGTCTCTGAAAAAATAGTATTCTAATATAAATATTTTAATTTTATTTTAAATTCTGTATCAGTAGAGAATTATTTTACCTTAAAAATATAAAATAATTATTACTCACTTTTTTAAGTTAAACTTTGATTTTGATAATAATTTTATAAATTTCTTAAAATAATAATTATTTTGTATTTTTATTTTAAATATCGAAGCATATATATTTTTTTTTACTTTTATAAATTTTTCCGTGCTAAGCACGGGCTCATATACTAGTATTAATATAAATTAAGTATTATTAATAATAATTATTATAAACCAAATCGGATTTAGTTTAGATATTAGAATATATATTTTTATTGTCGTCGACTAATAATAATAATTAGATTTAATTTTAAATTTATTTGAGTTTAACATTCTATTTATACTAAACGAATGGAAATTGTTATTAAGAAATAAATAGGATTTAGATATTAGAAAATATAGTTTTGATAGAAATAATAGTAATAAATAGATGTATATTTTAGATTCATTTAAGGTTCATTAATTATGTTATGTTGCTTATGTGATAAAGAGAAGGGTAGAATGTTAAATATTGTATGTTAATTAAGTATGGTTATAGTTGATTAATGTGATATATAGTAATATTTTGTAGGGTTCACGGATGTTAATATGTGATCATTATTTGTCACCGGATCCATATAATCCAATTATGGTAGGGCATTTGCGGGAGACAGGATTTTATCACGTGTCTCATATCGGAGTTGTCCAATGTCAGTTGGCATTGGTTAATGATCTGATCGAGAGATGGCGGCTCGAGACTCATACCTTCCATTTTCTAATTGGTGAATGTGTCGTGACATTGGAGGACGTGGCGGTAATATTTGGCCTTCCGACAAATGGTATTCCAGTAACAGGACCGACTCTGAGTAGTTATGAGGCATTAGAAGTCGAATGCCTCCAACATTTTGGTGTTGCACCCAGGAAGACAGAATGTAGAGGAAGTTTCGTAAAGTTGACTTGGTTTCGGAGACTGAAGGAGAATTTAGTCTTAGATAATGATATTCATATTCAGAGGTACGTAAAGTGTCACATAATGTTATTATTTGGGACAATTATGTTTGCGGACAAGTCTGGGACAGGAGTGCACTGGAAATTTCTGCCGTTGCTCCGTAACTTCGGCGGGATCAGAGAATTTAGTTGGGGTTCGGCATGTTTGGCGCACTTGTATAGAGCATTGTGTAGGGCTACTCGTGTCGACTGCAAGGAGATTGATGGACCGCTGACCCTTCTGGTTGCCTGGGCTTGGATTCGTTTACCATTTCTCTCACCGATACCAGACAATCCTCGAGTCTTTCCGCTTGCAAACAGGTAAGTTCAAGCATCACATGCTTTGAATAAGTGCATCACGTTTTAGTTGATAGTTTTATCATAAATATTTATATAACGTGCTGTATAATGTCAGCTGGCGTAATTGGGACCGTGATCAGCGGCCTTACAGATATCATTCTCTGGATCACTATAGGAGGGTATTGGATGATCTGCAGGAAGGACAAGTATGTGATATTCAGTTAATTTTATATTTTTGATTAGCCGTGTTATTATCTGGTGTGTAATATTCTGTTAGCTTCAATGTGTTCAGTTTGTTTGGAAGGCTTATGCAATTGATCGCATTAAGGCGGGTGTGATTCCGGCTGACATCCGCCACCACTCGGTTATTTAGAGTACAACCGTGCCGCTGATCTCTTTTGAATGCATTGAGTGGCATGCGTCTGATAGGTTGAGGAGACAGTTTGGTTTGAGTCAGGGTGTGCCTCATCAAGCGCGGGACCTAGGTGATGCACATGGCGAGGTCTTGACTAGACCTAAGAATGATGATTGGTCCGATGTGCACTTATTCTGGGTGATGCAATGGACGAATCGGTATAGTCACATTCTTGCTGATCCACTGGTTCCATTACATAATCCTTTGGATATTTACATGCAATGGTATTGGGGGACATATGGTGCCCACTTGCAACTGACCGATCTCGCAATTCAAGAGAATCAAGAGGGCCATCCAGCGGATGATCAGGAGAACCAACAACAGCAACCAGAACCGATGCCTCCATCACCGCCCCCACCGCTACCCCTAGTTTCTCAGCCAGTAACACAAGAGGAGCCTCAGTCATATATTCCTCAGACTCAGCCCGCAGATTACTTTACTCCATTGGTTCCATTACATCAACAGTATTAGGGTGTTCCACATTTTGACTCAGGAGAACAAGCCTCGTTTAGCCAATTACTTGGATTCATGGCTCCGCAGCATTCGAGTGGTATTGCTTCAGGTAGGATGTCCTTAGACTTGAGAGCTTGACACCACACATTCTCATCACATTCTGGAGGTCGACATTCTATTGATTCAAGTAGGAGTGATGCTGCCATCGGAGGTATCATACAAAGCGAGAACCCACAACGTATTCCGATGAGTCTAATTCATGAGAGTAATAAGGCAGCTGATGATGAGGCTGATGACTATCTAGTAGATCATCTAGATGAGAACGAGGATGAGGATGATGACGATGATGAGAATGAGGATGAAGATGATGACGATGATGAGAATGAGGATGAAGATGAGAATGCAGATGATAATGATGATGACTCCCACGGCGACGATCCAGCGCCTAGTGCAGATAAAATAATTTATTCGGGTGAATACAAGGTATAAGCTATATTTAATTGAGTTATACATATTATTAGAGTTTGTTGTATTTTGATAGGTACAGCCACAAGCGAAAAGGGAAAAGGCTATGACCTTAGGATTGATCCTCCACGCCGAAGCGCTAATAGATATACTCCGTCTGCTTTTAAAAGGGTAGCAAAGAAGTGCAAAAAGCATAGTTGTAAGAATCGAACCGGTGATCAAACCGGTCAGGTTATTGGTTCACTGATTTATTGGTTCAACCGATAAACCGCTGGTTGAACCAATAAAACCGGTTTCACATAAATAAAAAATATAAAATACTAAAAATAGTCATAAACAGAAAGTTTATCACACTTTTTTTTCGATTATTGTTAGGAATCTCGACCCAAAGGGGAGGATTGTTTAGACAAATTACAAACGACTCATAATCTCAAAAAGACTATCTCCTAAACACCTATTATACTTAATCACCTAAAGAGACATTTTCCTCAAACAATCCACATAACCATTTCATTAATCTCCGTAGTGTTTCTTCGGCATTGCCATCAAGACACTAGAAAACTAATTATATATGTAAAATTATATCTGCTAAATCATATACAACACATATTACTAGTTATACCAGATCACACAGAATTCATCACTATCTTTTGCTATTTGTCTCCAATTCTCAAGACAGTGTAGTCCTAAACCTCAATTACCAATCCAATCTATTTAAACTCAACTCCACAAAATTTTTAAACCATAATTCTGCATAAGAAAACAATTTTATTACACACAGAAGCTATACTACTCAAAATATGCGTACACTTAAAGTTCATCACATTTATTAGAGAATGATTGGAGTAAATCCTATGTATAGGAAGAAAAGGAAAATTGCATACCATATAGGTGAAAAATTAAATTTTGTCCTTCATTCTACATTATCTATGTATGCATCATTCTTCATAAATCAAAAGTGCTAATATATGTGGGGGGAAGAGGAGACAAAGATTTAACTTTGGAGCAACGAATGGAAAATATCTTACCATGCAAATGAAACTCAAGTGTTTTATTTGGCACAAACTCATAAACAAGCATCCTTTGGCCACCTGAGACAATATCCAACTAGGGAATCAAGTCCAGATGTACTTGTACTTTTCATGTTGTAATTTGTTTGTTACAAAACATTTATTGAACAGGAAAATTTAGTTATATTGCTGCATATTATTTGAATTACTTACTGTATCTGGCCAATTTATCACTTAGGAGATGCTTACTAATTCATGTTTTCAGTGCTTTTCTTTTGCAGAAATTTTTCTTTCAGGGTAGGTTCATATTTGGACCAAATGTGAGAACATTGGCACTGACAATTCTCCTCATTGTTGCTCCTGTTGCAGTTTTCTGTGCCTTTGTTCATATTCAACAAGCATGTTCATCCCAGAAATTTTAAGTTTTCAACACAGAATAGAATAACATAGGAGAAGTACAGTTTAAAGTTGCTGGATAAAATAGGAGAAGTGCAGTTTAAGGTTGCTGGAGAACAGAGACGAAGTGCAGAACAACATTATTCATAAGTCATAACAGCGAGAAGTGCAGAACAGAGGAGAACTGGAGCTAACCTGTTTGACAGAGCAGAAGAGCGAGGCAACGGCGAGGGCGACGGCGCAGCAACGGCGAGGCAACGGCGCGGAAACGGCGACGGCGATGAGAAACAGGGACGAAGCGGAGCCGCGAGTCTGTTCTGTTCCTTCAGACTTCAGAATAGGTGTCCGGCAGTGAGACGAAGAAGACGACGGCGGGCGGCTGGTGGCGGTGGCTGGGTGAGTGACACTGTGACAGAGTGAGGTGAGGTGGTGGCAGAGAGGGTTAGCCATTAGGGGATTAGGGTTGGGGGAAAAGTGGAAAGTGAAAGCTGGGAGTGGGGTTTGGGGTACCGCGTATACGATTTTTTTTTTATAAACCAAAACGACGTCGTTTTGGAAAATGAATTTAAAAAAAAAATTGCTTCCGAACCGGTCGGTTATCCAGAAACCGCCGGTTTTTCGGTTTTCATTAAAACCGGCCGGTTCAATCCGGTTTTCAACGATTTTTTTCCTTATCCGGTCATATCACTTAACCGGATCGGTTAGGAATCTGATTCATCGATTTTTTGGTTGAACCGGCCGGTCCGATCCGGTTTTTACAACTATGGCAAAAAGTTCTGTAATCAAATGAAGTGGAGCAGTAGAAAGTAGTGGTTTCATGTCATACTATGTTCATTGGAGTTTATGTCATGTGCTATTTTACCTCCGTGTTGTTATTTTAGGTCATATATTATTTTAATTCGCACGTACTTTGTTCATCGGAGTTTATGTGATGTACTATTTTACTTCCTGTCGTTATTTTAGGTCATGTATACTTTGTTCATCGGAGTTTATGTGATGTACTATTTTACTTTTTGTCGTTATTTTTGGTCATGTATTATTTTAATTTGCACGTACTATGTTCATTGGAGTTTATGTGATGAACTATTTTATTTGACATGTACTATGTTAAGTAAAGTTTATGTAACTAAATATGTTTGATTTTGTATAACATGTTCATATAATGGGTTCAGACATTCATGCAACAAGATCATTAATTCATATAACAAGTCCATAAAACAAGTTCATACAACAAGTTCATAAATGTTAGACATACATATAACAAGGCCATATAATAGGTTCAAATAGTCATGCAACATCATCATAAATTAATATAACAAGTTTTATGTGGCTGGATCTGCACTTGCACCACCACGTTGACAACATCTGCTACGGATGTGGCCCTCGGCTCCACATTGGTTACAGCACCTCAGTGCATGCAACATCCGAGTGTCCATCTCATTTAAGAAGCGGGTCATCTTTGGCCGACCTTTGGCAACACGTCTGAGAAACAGATTGCCTACGAATCGAGGACCAGTATAAACAGGCCACGTCGTCGGATTTCCTAGCGACCTAAACCTAGCTCTGTAAACTCTTCGAATTTGGTCCATCTTATATACTTCATGAACGTACATCTGCCAATCAAGTCGTTGATTTGCACAACAAGCAAATACACGTCGACACGGAATGCGATCCACTTGGAATTCACCACAGTCGCATACTCTTTGACGCAAGTCGACTGCATACTCCACTCCACTAGGCATCTCACGTACCTCAAATACCTCATTTTGCCTATCAAAGCAACTAACCTAGATGTTTCCCGATGCCCGATGATTTGCATGCAATTTAGTAGTCACAATCTCAGAGAATACATGTCCAACATTAATACGAGCCTCAACCTCAGCTCTTTTTCGTGTGAACAACTCATTAAGCATGTAAAACGTTGCCTTAACAAGTGTAGTGACTGGAAGATTACGTGCTCCTTTCAAAACGAGTTGATGCACTCCACTAGATTGGTTGTCATATGACCCCATCGGTAACCACCATCAAATGCCAAGGCATACTGTTCGCGTGGTATCCTATATAGCCAATTACTGTACGCCTCACCGCGTTCGCGCAATCGCTGATAACGTATCTCGTACTCGCGAACCGTCCTCGAATATCCTGTGTTACACAAAATGCCTCATCATAAAATCATGAATTATAACATAATATTAGAAATAACAAATTTGTTTTATTCAAAATTACCTATGTTGACGATAAGCTTTTGCAAGTACGGAGCCTTGAACTTTCTCAGGAAGTTCGACTCTATATGCTTGATACAAAATATGTGGAAAGCCCTAGGAAGAGACCAGGCTCCGTTACTCCGAACAATAGCTGAATTGATGGATTTATGTCTGTCGAAGATAAGGCCCACACCGTCACACGTCACCACATGCTGTCGCAAGTTACTGAAAAAAAAAGTGCCACGCGTCAGATGTCTCTCCCTTCACTATGACAAATGCAATGGGCACAATATTGTTGTTGCCGTCCTGAGAAGAGAAACTGCAACCAACAGACAACCTTTATATTTTCCTTACAAATGAGTTCCGTCTACCTGCACTAATGGCTTGTAATGTCTGAATGCTCTAATACAAGGGTAATAACTCCAGAAGACTCGATGTAAGACACAGATGTCAGGAACCAAGTCATCACCCTGGTACGCAGGCATTGTTTCAAAGTGAACGACCGCCGATGGCTCTTTGTGACACATGGCCTCAAACCATATGGACAAAGCTTCATACGAAGCTTCCCACCCGCCGAAAATTGACTCCACTGTCTTTTGCTTTGTTAACCAGGCTTTGCGATAACTGACGGTGTAATTAAACTTCAACTGTACTTTCGCAATGACTGATTTGACCTTTATAGATGGGTCAACTTCTACGAAAGGCTTAATTGCTTCTGCAATTGTGTCGGAACCCAATTTCAAATGATCTTGAGAAATGGTGGCTCGAGTACACGTGTGACTACCATTGTACCTCCTTATCTCCCAGCGGTACTTTTTGCACATTTTACTCACCTTGATCAGCCAATCACAACCAGCACCATATTGTGTACATTTAGCATAGAATGTTATTGGCTCCGACTTATACACCCGATAATCTACGCCTCGACGGATTGTATAATCTTTCATTGCCTTAATCACTGCCTCCCTAGAACTGAATTTCATCCCCACGATGAATTCACCATCCGCTACAACAGGAAGCTCTGCTACATTCACACCACAAATTATGTATTTTGATTAATAATTATACATTACACATATAAATATAAATCAGTAATTAAATACACAAAAAATAAAAAATCAACCAAAAAACTAAACGCTAATTACCATAGTTAGCAGCACCGAACCGGTTATCAACTAGGTCATACGACCGGGTCACTGGTTTATCCGGTTGACCTGGTCATAATTAAATCAAATTATAGAATTCTAAAAATAAAATTAAAATTAAAATGAACAAAAAAAGATAACACAATCAATATCAATATATCGCTTGTTTGGTACTCATGTCCATGTGCGGTCCAACCGACCAACCGAACCGGTCAGACGGCCAGTTCACTTGGTCCGATCGAACCGGTACAGTCCGGTCTAACCATGCTAGTCCAGTCAAACCGGTGCAGTCCGGTCTAATCGGTCCAGTCTGGTCTAGTCAATCCGGTTCAGTCCGATCCTGTCGAATGAGCCGATCCGTTCTGATTTTGCCAACTACGTTAGTTACCAGATAAAAAAATCTTGCACAATCAACTACCATTTCTACTGATCACATGTTGGTCATGCTAGTTAATCAATCTGTCATATTAATCTATCATACATTGTATCAAAACTACATACCTGCATTCATATACTCAGGAAATTCCGGCGTATGCATGGCCTCCAAATCCAACGAGCGCATGAAAGTAGGCTCCACAAACGGATGCTGGTTTACTAGTTCATTTGCCACATCTGCCACATCTGCCTGCATAGTGTCGTCGGCCTGATCTTCATCTCCACCTGGATCAAGGCATTCATAATTACTTTCGAACTCTTCCTCACTATCATTGTTATAATTTTCTATCTCAATATTCTGGTCTGCTTCCGACTGCTCGAACTCAATATACAACTCAATGAACGACATCAGTGAGCGGGTTTCCATGTACACTAAAAACATATCCTGCATGCTCGCTTCATCAGTTACTATTTGGTTTGAAACTGAATGAACCCACCAAATACAGATACTGGGTTCCTGTACAAAATGTACGATATTCTCCTACGTATCTGAGAATCTATCTTCTCACAAATTACACCTTTTAATTCTTCAAACGACAATGTGAATGGAATAACAATATCCAATAGATTTTCACTCACAAATTTTACACCTTCAGCTGTTTGTAATAAAATATGCACATGATAATAAACATTTAACAATACTCTATCATTCATTATGATATACTCATACAAAACACTCTCAAACTTGGAAAAAGAGGATCTTCAAACAATGAAGATGAGAGCTGGTTCCGAAATAATGAAGAAGAAGAAGAAAGAATTAAAGGGTTTTAGATGAGAGATTTCAGAGACTAACAAGAAATGGAGACTTCGGGTAATATTGAGGTATATATAAAACTAGAAATCGGACGGTCTGACCGCATCTCAACAGTTAAGTTTTATTACGCATTGAAATCGGATCGTCCGATTTTGATCACATTCGAATTCAAAATTTTTAGCCTGCAGCAAATCGGACCATCCGATTTTAGTCAACCATTCATAAATATCTCAGCCTCATGTAATCGGACGGTCCGATTACTATGTTCAAATTTTCCCATTACCCACAAATCGGACCGTACGATTTGTGCACTCCTTTCTCCCACAAAAAAATCGGACGGTCTGATTTCCAATCCCTATTCAGCTAACTAACGCCATCACATTACTATATTAACCCCTCAAACCTTCATAATGTTGAGTTACACACATCACATTATCATATTAAAATTATTGAGCCTCACTCTTAAATCCATGCCACCTTGACTTCCTCATGTGTAGAAAAATTTTTATTTCTACACCATAGAATTCACCTTAAAATATTAAAGTATTACATTTCTAACATTGAAAAAATGTCCTTCTTAAATTATACCAGCTATAAATATTAGCAATGATAGACCCAGAAAATTTATATTGAGGGACAAAAATAATACACATTATTATCAAAATATATATTAATTTAAATTTAAAAATATAAAAATGTACATTTCATCTCTGTCATTTGGATCATAATTTGAAATTTTGGGTCGTTGTCCAAGATTAACTGTCAGACTTTTCACATTGAATTCTAACAACTTTTGTTTATTAGAAGAGACTAATGGAGTGACTTCAAATTCTAGTAGCAGCTTTCTTTTGAAATATTTTTTATTACTATTTTTAAAAATAAAAAATATATATTCTACCTTAGTAAATTGATCAATTAACTTTAAAAATTTATATGCAACACAATTACATATAATAAAATAGAATGAGAGATAAACAAATAAATAATAAGGATCACTAAATTGAGAATAAAACAAAATATATAAATTAACAAAGAGAATAAAAAAAGATTAATACCTAAACTATAATTGTTTGAATTAAAATTTACAATTAAAAAATATCAAAAAGAGAAACAATAATGAAATTGAAAGATATATAGAATTATAGAGAGCTATATAAAATAAAATAGAAAATTTAAAATTTACCTTTTGATAAAGAGAAAATGACCACTAGATAAGAAATAGAGAAAGAAGATTGAAAATATGAAACTAAGAAGATGATTTAAGAGAATAAATGAGTGACGACTGATATTTAAAAATAAAAAAATAAATTTAATTAGGTTAATTAATAGTTAAAATGATAAAAAAATAAAATAGATTTACGACTTTTAATAATTGAGTTTAATTTATTTGTAGTTTATTTGTAATGAGGTCATTTAAAATTTAAAATAGGACATATATATATATATATATATATATATATATATATATTAGAAATATAAAAAATTTTTAAATAAAAAAATTCAATATAATACAAAAATAAATAAATAAATAAAATTAAAATACAATTTCCATTCCTTCATCCTCTCTAACATTATCAATTTACCATCAACAATTCTCCATACCTTCTACCACTTTATATTTGAATCAAGTCAAGAAAAACCGTTCATCTATTTCTTTTATTATTTTTTTTTAACATTGACAACTTATAATCTATATGTCTCCAATTAAATGCTAATCACCTCTTATCTTAATATTATTTATCTCGTTTTTTATCACAATAAAGAGCATCCATTCAGGTTTTTTTTTTTAATTTTGGTGAATATGACAAATAAAAAATAACTTTTTTAATTCTCATAAAACTTAGCCTATAAAAAAATTTATTTATCTTACTTTAACTTTAGAAAATTAATTTATGAGTGTTTTTAAATTATAACATAGATTCATTCCCTCTATTCTATGCAGTTTTTAAAATTCTCCATCTATAAATACTTTTAAGATTAACTGTGATGCTAGTTATAGTAAGACATTCACTCTCTCAGTCTGCCCATCGGTTTGAGGATGGAAGCTTGTTGAGAAATGAAGCTCCGACCCAAGGAGTTTGAACAGCTCTGTCCATAGTCGTCCTGTGAAGCGTGGGTTTCGATCACTAATGATGCTCTTAGGCAATCCCCAGTACTTCACCACATTCTTGAAGAATAGTCGTGCTGCTTCCTCTGCAGTGCAGTCAGTAGGGGCAGGTATAAAGGTAGCATACTTCGAAAATTGATCCACTACCACGAGAATAGATCCAAACCCCTCGGACTTCGGTAATTAGTATTGGTTTGACTTGCATTATTAGAGATTGTAATAAGTGTTAGAAAAGAGGGTGTTTGAGAATGAACGAAATTAATAATATTCTTTAAGGGAATTATATGTTATTTTAGAGAGGCTATCTCTTAGTCTGAAATGTGATTTGTGAGATAGATTGTGTGCAGACGTTTAATCTTGTTACTAATCATCAAGATGATTTTGGGTTTATTGATCTGTTAGTGTTGAAAATAAAATATATCATGCATTTTTAGTATATTGACTTTTGTTTGATTACGAGAGATGTAAACACCGTAGCAAACACCATGATAGAAATGGAAATGAAGTTACAACTTTATCAAATAGAACTTCTCTCTCCTTAAAAGAAATTTGAGAGTAATCTTAAGCGGACTGCTATATTTAAACTGTTCATAGCCTTTGTTTTTTTTATTTATTTATTGTTTAGCTTATTTAAGTTATAAAAAATAAGTATTTTTTTAGTTCATTAAAAAAATATATCTACAAAATTTATTTTAAAATGAAAAATTAGGGTAAAATGCATAATTAAACTAAAGGCATCTCAAAATTATATAAATTCTCCAAAATAAAAATCGTTATGTCAAAGTTTCATGCACATATCTATATAAATCAAATTAACTTAATTTGAATTAGTCTTTTCAGTAATAAATCGAATTGACCTAATTCGATTTATAAGAAAACTGAGTAGATGTTAGTAAATCGAGTTAGATTAATTCGATTTATTATTGAACAACCCATGTATAGTAACTCGAATAAGTTTAATTCGATTTAGTATTGGTATATGTTATTGACATATACTATTTTTAAGTTATTAACTTTAAAACATAAATGTCAATAAAAAAATATCCTCCGTTTCGATTCAAATAAAATATCAAAAAAATCAAAATGAATAGGAATAGTAGATATCCAATTTTTGTGTTTTACTTCAAATTCTAAAAAATCTACATTTTTATAAACTTATGAATTTAAAATAGATCTATGAACGATTTCTAAATTTCATTAAAAGTAATCTTTTCGATTCATTAATATCTAAAGAATCATTACTGGAACTTTTAAAGTTAAAAAAGTTAATATAAAGTATAGCCTTTCAAGGTGACATAGGACTTAAAACTTGAATTTTTTCAGAGTTATAAATAATAGATAGTTATACATTATAATACAACTAACTATATATATTTATACAATATATAATTTGAAAAAAATATATTTAAAGTTTTAATTATATATTGTATAAATATAGTTGGTCATTTTAATATATTTCAATAATTAAAACTTTAAAGTAAGGTAATTTTCATCTAACCACGTTATCAATCCATTATAAAAAAATATTTGAAAAATGATGTGGTTAACTTTTGAGATAAATTTAAAACAATTTTAAGTTCAAGGATAAATTTGAACCTCATTTGTAAGTTCAAAATTAATACTTAAATGAAAAATACACAAATTTTAAATAAAAATCAAATCTATCTTTTATTAACAAATTATGTCTATAACTGAATATGAGCGTGAACATATTCTTCGATTCATTGATATATTAATTAACAAATAAATATATAAAACATTAGAGAAAATTTCACTATCTTCTCATGAGAGAAACTAAAAAGACATTTCTTTCTTTCTATTTATAAAATGTACATTTTTCTCTTTTATAATTTTTAAATTTTTTTAATTTATTTTAAATTTTTTGTGTTAATAAAATGTTAACTTTATCCATTTTTCAAAAAAAAATAAATTATTTTCTACAAAAATACTCTTTAACAAAAATTTTATTCTTTTTGTCATTAAATTTTGCTTACCAAAATATCTTTTAATAAATTATTTTGATATTAATATATCTTATTTTAATATTAAATAAAAAAAATCTTGGTAAGATTATTTTTTGATATCAATATATATTAATTGTTATATATATTAACAGTGATAAGATTTCTTTTATTTAATATTAAAATAATATATATTCATATTGAAAAATTAATAGTAAAATATAAAAATAATTGTTAACAAAAATTTTGATAAAATCATAATTTAATAGTTAAAAAATTATTGAAGAGTATCTTAAAAAAATAATTTAATTATTAAATTTTTTAAAAAAATATTTTGATAAAAATACAATTTAATCAATAAAAAATAATTTATTAAAAAGTATTTTAGTAAGTAAAATTTAATGATAAAAAATAAAATTTATGTGAAAGGATATTTTTGTAAAAAATAATTTATTTTTTCTTAAAAAATGGATAAAGTTAACATTAGTTAACAAAAGAATTTGAAAATGAATTAAAGAGGATTTTTTTAAAAGTTAAGAGAAAAAAATGTACATTTTACAAATAGAAGGAAGGAGAGTATCATTTTAATATCTTTTAAAGAGAAAAATATAATTTTCTCAAAATATTAATCATAATGATATACTCCTTGGTAATCCGATTATTAATGCATATAAAGATGTATTTAGGCCCAATACGATAAATTTTTAGATATTTTAATTTTCAAAAGTTATAACAGTCATATATGATACATAGACAGAAAATACGACATGACATAAAATATGCAAATACACAAATTTTAAAATTTTATAAGACACATATATATAAAATAGTATAAATGCTCAATCCGGTTTCCAACTATTTGAACAACAGATAAAGCGTCCCTTGAATATGTGAAATTGACCCATCAGATTCCAACTACACACAGAGTTACTTATAGCGGATCCTGCAACCGAATAGAAGAAGGATAAGTGATGACATGTCAGTTTCTTCACCACGGCCCACGTGGATATTGTCTTCTTCTAAATTGAGACTAATCGACCCTCCCAGTTTCAGAAACGACGTCGTCAAGGCTAGATTGAATTTTCATAAAACCCCTCATTCTCCTTTATCATTTATGCTTTATCCTAACCCAAACAAACCCTTCATCTTTGTTTTCTTCAAAAACTATACTTGACGTTGAAACGATTTTCAAGTTAAGGTATGAACTTGTAAGCTTCCAGGGACAACAAATTTGCGATGACGGTACTGCATTGCAAGAGTAATCAGACATGGTAAATGTCATTTTTTTTCTTCTTTCTTTTTTTTCATGTTTTACTTAGCCTGAATGAAGAATATCAAATAGGCCATACTCTATACTAAAAAGCTAAGATGAAAATTTTGTACTGGTTGAGAAATTGATTTCGTTAAGGTGAAATATTTTATAATTATTTCATTTCAAATTAGAGTAAAGTAAGGCATGTGCAAAGTTTAAACTTATTTTAGTCAACTATATTTTATCAGAAAAATCACAATTTTTTATCTTTATTGCGTTTAAATTTTGTGGGTTGAAGTTTCGAATTTTATGTTGGTCGATGTTTTGAAGTGTATATAATGTCATTTTTTTAATGTGATGCAAATGTCTATTTTTATTATGCCTGTATTTCATCATGGTGACAGATTTATTAGAGATAGAAGTAAAATTTTATGTTATCGAGATAAAAATGTGACAAAATTTTATCCCATAGATTTAGATTTATGTGAATAAGAAAGACTTGAAAGAACTGCTTAAGAGCTTAGGGTATATGGAGTATAAAATAATGTATTGGTTGGACTCTAATTGCTCTAACATGAAACTTAGATTGCACATTTTGAAGGATAACAAGGAGATTAACGACACGTGTGATTGCACCCTTAACAATGATCACCCAAAAAAATTTTATGTGTTTTTTTAGCATCTTATTAATAAAGAATTTGTAATTGTAGAACGTGTGATTGTAAAGATAGAGTCTTCTTTCTTTTTCTTCACATGATAGTTATAAAAGTGTAGAGGATAAAGCACACAAGTTATCGCTGCTACCTGGTTATAAGAGTGAGAGTAGTGATTTAGAATCATTAAGAGAGGCTAGAAAGAAAAAAAAATTATTACACCAAAAAAATCATCACATAAATCCTCAAAAAAAAAAAAAAACACTGAAAAGAGAAAAAAGAAATATGTTTTAAAGCCTATACAAATACCACAGCCACATGCAAATATCACCATTCCACAACTTCAACCTAATGCAAACTCTACTCAAGGTCCAAGACCTTCTCATATACAACATAATATAAGTGGTGAAGCCATTCTAGTGGAAACAATAGTAGCAGTTGGCAACCAAACCTCATCAAAGCTGCTTAAGTCCATTCCAATTTCAGGCATAAATCTACTAAAGAAGGATTAATGAACTTTTTCATCATGAAATACTCTTTTTAAAAGTTTTTTGTGTAGTTCATGGGATCCCATGTTTTATTTTGGCTTAATGCTATTAGACTTAATACTCAGTTGTATTTTGGTTTAATTTATTTATGTTGTGCAGTAGTACTGAATTGGTTTAGACATTATCTCTATTGTGATTATTCTAGTTATGTATTTTGGTTGACTTATTTTATGTATTTTAAGCATCTTAAATACACTTATCTACTATTAATTTGGTTACAAGTACTCTGGTTCAGTTATGATATTGCTTTTTTGTTGTTTTTGTCAACTTGAATCACCTATCATAATGAAGTTATTAGTATTCATATAGTGAATATAACAGAAAATAATAACTTATTTTCATTCTCAATGTTATAAAACATACATATTAGATATAAATGCACATATTTCTAAATAAAAATATTCATGACACAATCTTTTTTTAATATCTTAATCTAGATCTTATAAACTAACAAATTTTTTAATCATACAATCTGCTGAATAAGACCTAAAATATAGTGCCACTGTAATTTCAAACAACAATGTCAAAATAGTCCTGCATTTAGTGCTATCAGATTTTATCCTTGTTCTATTCTTTGCCATCAACAATTTTATGGATTCCAACTTCTCTTCTAATCTCTTAACTTGATCCACGAATTTATTAAAACTTGTAACATCTTTAGCATGGAAAGATTTCACATATTCATCCAGCCAAGTAAAGAATATTTATTCTATAAAATATAATTTTTTTACCAAAAATAGGAAAATTCGAACTCGCGACCTCATAGATGATGAGTATAGGGAGACTATGCCATTTGAGTTATAACTCATTGGCCTCTATAAAATATCATTATTGTTTAGATAAATTGTAATGATATTTTGATATTTTATTGGTATTAAAATATAAATTAATTTGTTAATTATTTTTAATGTCTTATTTTAATTATATAAAATATTTAAAATATTTTTATTTTTATAAATAATATATAATATTTTTAAATTTATTTCAAGAATATATATTAAAAATTTATTAAGACACGTGTAGGACGAGTATCGATGAATGTCGGACATGTATTCGTGTTTCATATTTAATAAATTAAATTCAAAGATAATTTTTAATAAGAATAAGTTACAAAAATGGTATTTTGTAAAAATTATTTTTCATATTTAAAATGAGTTTAATAAATATACATATATAACAAAGAATAAAAAGGTAAATAATTATTGATATATAATATTATTTAATTTTTAGCTTTAAAAGTATAAATTAACTTTACAAAGTATATTTATAAATTTTTAAAAATATTTTTAACGTTTAAAAGCTAAAAATACAAATATATGTTTTTTTATCAAATATAAAATAAAATGTTATTTAAGAAACACAAACGTCTAAAAAAATATTTTATGAAATCAACGCACAACATAGATATAAAAGTTAGGTAATGTCTATTGGAACAGTGGGACTGCAGTATGGTCTGTGTTTAGCCTAGTAAAAATGCTGTTAGAAGGATTTGAATTTGGGTCTTCTATCTTAAAATAATACTTTTATCCACTCAACCATTTGTCTCTTTAATTATATATGTGTATTTTGTATCAATATTATTCATAAATTTATTATTTTATATTTTATAATTTTAAAAAATAAATTATATCTTAAATTTAATTATTATTAAAAAAACAGGCCTATTGATAGGCTTCAGGCTAATCCAGATTTAACAACAGGCCAGACTCAATACTCATTAAAAAGTCTATATCAGGCTACAGGTCATGTTAAGACTAATATACTCTATTACAGGCCTGACCTGTTAAGAGTAAAGTCTGACCTGACCTGACCTGTTTTCACCCTTAATTGTAGTATTAATATAGAAGAAAATAATACCTATAACAGGTTATTAATATATACCCTTACTCTTTTAGGAAATTAAATCTATCACTAAATTATTTTAAACTAAAAAATTATTTTATAAGTGAGTATTTATTTAAATTAATAAATTTGGTTTATAAAATTCAGAAGTTTTTTTATTTTTATTTTTGATTTGTTTACGTTGAATAAATATTTCGAAAAACAAATAGAATTATAAATTGAATGACTAAATATGATGCAAAGAGTAATTTTAATTATGATATTTAATTTGAGTCTTGCATTGATTTTTAACCGTTCGAATATAGAATAATATTTGCTTTGTTTCTTTATATGTTTAGACAAAAAATAAAAATAAAAAAAATTTATCATAGAAACGTGGGAGATTAGTGTCTTATTCATATTTCGCTTTGCAAATAAAATAGCAACCGTCATCTAGAGCGTGTTTCGATACTTTTTTAAAATTATTATGAAAGGTATTTAAATTGGAGAATTAGATTTAAAATTGTGAAAAGTATTTAAATTGAGTAATTCGATTTTTTATTTTAAATTTTTTTAATATTTTTAAAATAAAAATCAGATCGTCCAATTTTTAAAATTAAAGAATTTCGATATTTGTATTTTAAAAATTACCTTTTAAAAATCAAACCTTTTAATTATTGTATTTCTAAAAGTCCGACCTTTTAATTTTTGTGTTTTAAATTAAATGAAATCACATTTAATATTAATATCCTAATAATTTATAATCCAAAAAAAATACAAATTGTCAGCCTAATATAAAAAATAAAAAGTGACGCTGGTATCTTGTAATAATCGCGCTCGTGAATATATATAGAAATAAAAAAAACAATAAATAATTAATCAAATATAATAAATTGAATAAAAGTATAAAACGTCTTCAGATAATATCTATTCTATTATATAAAAATCGGATGTCTGCACTTAATGATGAAACTGACGTGACATATTTCGGAGAGTATTTCTCGATTTAATTATTTTAACACATTCAATACAATTTATTGCATTGAATTAATTATATTAACTAATTGATTTTATTAGATATTTAAATATTTCTTTTCTTAATATAATTTATTATAATTTATATTACTTAATTAATTATACTACATTAATTATAATTCGTTATATTAGTGAATTAGTCTTTTCATTTATAAAGTCTAAAATAAAATAAATAAATTGTTATTTATTATAATTAAATTTATTTATATACTATATATGAATTAACGTCTATTCGATTCTATTATATAAAAATCAGATTTCTACACTTAATGATGGAGCTAACGTGACATGCTTCTGAGAATGTTTCTCGATTTATTTCTTTTAACTCATTAAATACAATTTATTATGAGATTAATTATATCAACTAATTGATTTGATTAGATATTTAAATATTACATAATAATTATAATTTATATAAATTTGTTTTAATAGTATTTCCTAATTTATTTCTTTTAATATTCTTGTAGTTTTTTTTAATTTATTAAATCAAATTAGGTATAAATTATGTATATTAATTAATTGATTTGATTAAATTATTAATAATTAAAATAATAAATCTATAAATAAAATAAGTAATTGAGATATTTTTAACTAATAATTAAATCAAATTAAATTATATGTATTAAGTCAAATTCAAATCATGTGAATTAAATACTAAACTAAAATATGATAATTTTTTGCTTATTCAAATTAAATGCAATAAATACAAATTAATTTTGTTTGATAATGATAATTTTTTGGTCTTCTATATATAGACGGCCAAACAAAATGATAAGAATCATCATTTTTATCGCTCTTGCTATTTTAACTCTTCTTTTCTTCTTTTTTATGTAAAATTTTTTTATGGATAAATGAGAAGGTATGGATAAATAGTATTTCCTTGATTGTTTATTTATAACTCGAAAATGTCTTAATTTAGGCATTACCGTTACTAATGGAATTGGACGACAATGTGCTCGGCATACTTGCAGCTTAAGAAATCAGGTCATGTGTTCGAGGTGCACCGATGCAAACTTTTGGAGCTGCTGACTGCCGCTGAATTTATCGTATAGCTGGAGAAAATTATGATATAGTGAAAAAACGTTTATGCATGCATGCTATTCTTCTTTATATATGTATCCCTCTGTTTTTACAATTCACATCTTTATATATTAGATTCTTTTTGACATTATTTAAATTTGATATTTTTTTCTATTTTTATGCTTCTAATCATTTTTTGTCTTAATATTTTGTTCTCATCAATTTCTATATTTTATTTTAGGTTAACTTTGTGGTTCAAATATAATCATTTATGTTATTATTAAATGTTATAAAATTGACCTGATATTAACATTAAATAATTCGAAAAAGGTATTTTTTGAAACGATTCTCCTAAATTTAAATTGTTACATTAAACAGATGATGATAAATATTTTTGTATTAAATCTCTTATAAAAGAAACTTATAGAAATGTTATGTTATATGATATAATTTGATTATATATATTTTTTTTATCTTCAATCTAAATTATTTGAATTGGCATACCATTTATTTTTAAATTTAATTAAATATCTAAATATCTTACAATTTAATATAATTTAATTTATATAAATACATGACTTTTAATATTTATGTAATAAATTTTAGAGATATTTTTGCAAGTTATAATTTTTTATCTATATATTTAACTTTTAATAATATTTTTTATTTATTAATATATTATTTCTATTATTTGAGTATCAATAATGCGTTAGGCATTTTTCATTGTATAAGTTACTTCGAGAAAAAATGATAAAATTTGATTTATGAAAATTTAAATTTGAGCGTTTACTATGATTAAACTCAAATTTTAATTTATTTTTTTATATTATATAAATATTAAATTCTTTAATTAAACACTTATTTATTTATGATAGGATATTATATATAATTTTTATATTGGCAATTAATTTTCAATTGCTACATAAAAATAATATATTTTAGGTAATTGTATATTTTTTGTTATTTTAAAAATCATTATATATTTTTAAAATTATTTAATTATGTTTATTCTTTTAAAAGGGTTACTATTATTAGAGAACAACGAATATTTATAATAGTTTAAAGTTGAAAAAAAATAAAAAATAAAAAATATTAATATTCTGATATTTTTGAAGTATAAATATTAAAATAAATATATATGATTATGATTAATGGTTATAATTGGAGTTTTTATTTTATTCTAATTTTTTTCATAACATATTTGTCTTATTTAAGTTTTATTTTTGTATTGATTTCTTTTTTTTATAAAATATCAATTAAAATTTATACCTTGAATAAAATAGTTACGTGTCTAAAAAAATGAACAAAAAAATATTTTTATTTTTAGTAAAAATTTATGTCGCTTTAACTTTTTTTCTATATCACATCTTATATTTTTACTATATTTATAAGAGAGTTTTTATTCAAATTAAAAAAATTTTATTTTTAGTTATTTTTTTCTTTTAGTTTTAAATATTATTTACTAATATAATAAAAAATTAAAAATAACAATAATTACTCACATAATTAAAATAGATATCCTAATATATACATGATCCGATCTTATGTATACCAAGAATTATTATATATAATAAATAATTATTTATTTTTTATAATTACTATTTATAAAATTTATTACATAATTTTCTCATCTTAATATCAATATTTAATGAATATAAGATACAAAATATTATTTATATTATTTAACATACAAAACAAATATCTTACTTACTTATTGATATTAAATATTGATATTATTTGTACTATCTTAAACTCAAATTATATTAATATTATTTGCACTATCATACTTCTTGTTCTTAATATCATGTAGAACAAGAAGTATGATAGTGCAAATACTTACTTACTTATTTATTCTATTTATTTATTCTATTATATAAATATTGAGTTTCTGCACTTAATGATGGAGCTGACGTAACATGCTCCAGATAGTGTTTCTTGATTTAATTATTTTAATTAAATAAATATAATTTATTACAATGACTTAATTATATTAACTAATTGATTTGATTTGATATTTAAATATTAATATAACTTATTAAAATTTATATTACTTTAATTAATTAGACTACGTTAATTGTAATTCATTATATTAGTGAATTGGTTTTTTCATTTATGAAATCTAAAGTAAAATAAATAATTTATTATTTATTCTAATTAAATTCATTAAATTGGATGACGCATAGCAACGCACACGGCGACAGAGCAGACACGACAACAGTAGTGACTGGACAGGTGGAATAACAGCGACAAGATGAAAGTTGCATATTTTTCTCTATTGCATTGGAAAGCAAGTCAAGTAATATTCTACTCTCCTGGGGTTTGGGGAGTGAGATCATAAAATTGAGGGCAAGAAAAATTAGGTGGCTATTTGGTTTTTCAAGGCTTTTTTTTTTTCAGATTTCTAAATACCTAAAAGAGCACCGTATTAAAGATTATATATCCTTCATTTTTTTCTTTTTTTTTAAATATAGATGAATATAAAGTTAATGTAAAATATAAAAAAATTCACATAAAGTTATCTAGACTCCAGAGTCATTAGTAAGTTTTTTGACCAATAAGATGTCATTAATAATCTTTTCTAAAAATTTAAGTTGCATAAATATAATTAGATAATTTTAATAAGAATAATATTATGCATTTAAATTTATCTATTCTATTATATAAAAATCAAATTTTTGTACTTAATGATGAAACTGACGTAGCATGCTTTTGAGAATGTTTTTCGATTTATTTCTTTTAACTTATTAACTATAAGTTATTACGATAAATTAACTATATCAACTAATTAATTTGATTAAATATTTAAATATTATATAATTTATTGTAATTTATATTAATTTGATTTTGTAGTATTTTCTAATTTATTAACCCAAATTTATTGTGTGTACTGATTAATTAATTTGATTAATTTATTAGTCATTAAAATAATAAATCTATGAATAAAATAGTCAAGTGAGATACTTTCAACTAATAATTAAATTAAATCAAATCAAATCATATATATCGAACTAAATTCAAATCATATAAATTATAGACAAAATTAAAATAAAATAATTTCTTACTTATTCAATACACTTTTTGTATTTACAAATAAATTATTGTCTACTTCAATATATAAATTTTTTATGAATTTTTTATTGCGCAATTCACTTTAACACAAATAAATTAATTTATAAAAATTTAAACTTAACGCTTTCTATAATTAAACTCAAACTTTAATTTATTTTGTCATATTATTATATAAATATTAAATTCTTCGATAAAACACTTATTTGATTATGAAATGATATTATATGTTACTTTATATTGATAATTAAATTTTAGTTACTACACAAATATTATATTTTAGGTAATTGTATATTTTTTTTGTTATGTTGAAAATTATTATATAATTCTAAGATAGTTTAGTTATGTTTATTTTTTTTAAAAGAATTGTCATTATTGGAGAGTAACTAATGTTTGTGATAGTATAAAATTAAAAAATAAAAATACAAAATATTAATATACTGTGTTTTTGAAGTATAAATCTTGAAGTAAATATATATAATTATAATTAATGATCATAATTAAAAGTCTTTATTTTATTTCAATTTGTTCGGGACATGTTTATCTTAAATTTTATTCCTTTATTAATTAGTATTTTTTACATTTAATTATCATTAATTTATATAAATTAAAATGTATAACTTAAAAAGATAGATACGTGTTTAAAAAATAAAAAAATATATTTTTTGTTAGTAAAAAATTTATAACGCTTTAGTTTTTTTTGGCATCATATCTTACATTTTTACCATAAGTTAGAGGTAAATTATTAAATATAAATTAGATTTATTACTTATTATCCTAATTCGAATTCATTAAATTCGATTTAAATGGAGACAACCAGACAACGTTATTGGATTTAGGGGATTCAGGTAATTTTAGGGTGACTTTGATTTATCAACGTAAATTAGCCTAATATGTGATATTAGTTATTGTTATATATATAAAAAATGTGACATATTTATGCATTGTTTAGATTAGAAGAATTTGTAGAGAAATAACATGCTGGAAAAGAAAATGGATGAAAAAAAATTAATTTTTCATTATTTGGTTCAACAAAGAAATTGAATGAAAAATATAAAAGTGTATATGAAGCTCACATAAATTTTTTCTCTTCAAAATTACGAAGAAAATTGATTCAAAAGTGCAAACATGGATAAAAATATAGAGTTACCATTTGAAATATAATTTATATATAATATATAAAAACATTAATATAATTTTTCTCTATTATAATTTTTTCTCTTCTTACTTTTTCTTCCATTCAAGCAAAAAAAATTTTTTTCCTCTATTTTCTTTTCATTCATTTTTTTCCATCTAAACAGCACACAAAAAAATATACTTTTCTTTCCATTTTCTTTCCTCTTATTTTTTATCTTATATCCAAATAATAGTTTAGTGTTCATCCATTTATCTTTTATTAATATTGTTATAACAAGGATATATGTAACTTTATAAAAATGATATAACCTAAACTTTGATTATCTAAGAATTTATTGAGTGGTTAGAATATCTCCAAGTCACGAACCAATGAATGCTAACAATAAGAATGATCACAAAAACAGGCAAAACGGGTATTTGCAGGGATTACTCGCGTTTTGGAGCTAGATGGTGACTCCTAAAATCCTTACGACCTACCATGCGAAAATGAATGGGGACCAGGGGTGGCAAACGGTTCGAAATCTGTCGAGCTGGTCGTATAACCCGCCAAAAAATGCGGGTTGGGCTGGAAATTTATGGCCACCAAACTTAAAAATCCCGCCTACCCTGCACCGCCTAATCCACGGAATTTGGCGGGCATCGGCGGGGCGGGGCAGACTTTCCCGCTGGGCCAAGCTTTTATTTTGGTAGAGCCATTTTTTTACAAATTTCTATGATGTTATTGATCTACAAAATGATGAAGATGATAATTGAAGAAGTTTTAAGTTATATTTTGGATCATATTTGTTTTGCTTTGGACAATGCTGATTTTATTATTTTATTTTAAAAAAATTATTTATAATTATATTTGTTACACATTTATAATTACAAAGGCGTTAATGTACATGAATTTAAAAATTATAATTTTTTATGTTTTTAGAAATTATAAATTTATTGAAATTGTTGTGAAATTATATATATTGTTTAATATTTAATGGCTTATAAAAAAAAGAGATCCCGCCAGCCTAGCATTAGGCGAGTGGGGGGAAAATTCAGGACCGTCTTACTAGGCGGGGCGGGCTTTTGGCGAGACAGGGTGGACTTTCCCGTTTGTCACTCCTAATAGGAGAACGGACATAAGTACCCGCCCCATAAAGCTTATTAAATATATGCGAATATAAAATTATTAATTTGTCCTAATTTATATATACGTAAATCCATTTCTTGAATTTTGTAATCCTAATTTCTGCCTCCAATTCGAATTTTTTCTTTTTTTTCATACTCATTCTCAGCCTTGATCCTCTCTCTCATTACCATATTAATTTATTTTTCAATAGAATAAATTATATATTGAATAACAAAAGTTGCTATCGGTTTCTTTTCATACTAACTAATACTCAACGACGATACACCATATTACCAAAAAATATTAATCGATCTAATAACTTTTGTAATGACATAAGTTTATGAATTTGAAAATTTAAAAATTATTTCATAAAATATGAAGTTTTAACAAGTAATAATGTTGATCATATTATTTTGATTTCAAAAATGAATATAATATCAATAAATAAAATTCTCCCAAGTAAATCTCAACAAAGACAAAAATTCATAAGTATTTTTATTAATGAAAAATTAATCTATTTTAAAGACAAATACAATTTTTTTCTATAGATTTTCTAACTTGGCAAGTCGAGAATTAATCCACCACATATTGATGCTCTATTTATTAACGGTCTGTCGCTAACTAATGAATTGTGATACACACAAGACGAGATTTAAACTTCAAATACTTGCTTAAACGGGCAAATGAGATGACCATTCAATAAATTTAAATTGATTAAAATAAATATTAATTATTTTTAATATTTTTAAATTGTAAAATATTTATAATAATAATTACTATATATATTTTTTATTTAAATTTAATAAAAAATTTTATATAATTTTATGTATTATCTCATATAGGACACGAAACATACAATAGTTTAAGATAAAATTAGGATATTGTCTTTTTTGTTTAACTATATTTGTAATTACAAAATGCAAATTCTTTTATATGCAAGTGGCAAATTTTTAAATATATAAGGTTCCATTTTTATTTTAATCCAAGTATGAATATATATAATTAGAAGATCACGTGACGTGAGTGTAGCAGAGCGAGAGTGTGAGAGTGTGCGTGACCATATTTGTATATGCATTATTCTGTGTCCCATTTTTATAAGATATTTTCACTTGTCATGATGGCGAGTCACGTGTGGCATGCCATGCACCATGGAGCATGGACATGTGGTGTGGAAATGGAAGATGTGGAGTATGCATGCATGCATGGATGATGATGATGATAATGAGGTTTGAGTTGACCAATGGGGAGAGTGGAGCGCCAAAGAGATAGGGTCATTGGGAGAAAAGAAGGGCATGTGGGATACGCAAAAGAAAAAGGGTTAGTGACACTGTGACTGTGAGAGTAGAGAGAGAGGAGGTTGCTTCGGTTTCCCGCCAATAACGCCGACGTGGAACCCACCGCCTTCATTGGCGCCAAAACCAACCGACGGTGATGCGACACGTGTCGATAATGGGACAAGTGTCCTAGCGAGGTGGGTGAGTGGAAAGTGCTGCCGCTGCCTCCTTCTTCTTCACTTTTTTCTATGGGGCTATACTGATGACGTGGCTGCTAATACTTGCCGCCTATTGTGACACGTCATCCTTTCAGCGACTTACACGATGACACTCCTTGTTTCCCATGAAAGGGAGAGGGACGCTTCCCACGTGCTTTGTCTCTATACACACTACACGGTACAGTACACTGGCTCAACTTTATTATTTCGAGAATATCTCATTCTTTATTATTTTTTTCGATAGATTCATTTGTGAATCCAATTGCTAGTGCTCTATTTTATTTTGCGGAAATGTTCGAGAAACAAAAATATTCAGTACAAAATTTCCATTTTTTTTATTTTTTAGTTTATTTATATAATTTAAGTTTATTAATATTGTAATATTTTATATTCTTTTTTTATTAAATAAAAATAATATCATATTATTGTTATTTATATTAGTTTATTTTTTTAATGTGTATACATTAATTTTTTGTAAATATTCATTTGTTAGCATTTAATTTGTATTATAATAATAAAAGTACATTCATTTACATTATAGTAATAAAAGTATATTTTTAATTTATTATGGAAACACTTATATACTCTATTTATGTTCTCTAAAATAATTTTTATAGTTATGTACTTTTTTCGTTCCTAATATCTTAGATGAAAATTAAAATTATCTTCAACTTTTTTTTTATTAAAATCATTTTCAATGTTAGTAAATATTTTTAAATAATCCTTTTTCAAATTTTTGGACTAAATTATTCTTTATCATCATTTCTCCTCTGTTTACTTTCTCAGCTCCTTCCTCCTCCCTCTTTCCTACTTCACTCTCACCGTCAAAATCTTCAACAACAACTATTTTTTTATTTTAAAAAATTAAACAAAACTAACGCTTGATGGAGAATAATGTAATGGCGGCGGTCAGAGTTGAAATGACGTCGTTGAGGCCGATGCCGACATGGTTGTCGTTGAGGGCTAAAAAGAGGCCGAGATCATCGAAAAAAGTGGTCATTGTGAGAGATGAAGAAGGTGAAACAAACTTAACGGATGAAGGGTTGAGGTTGGTGATGAAGAAGGAGAAGAAAGTGGAGAAGGAGGCGAGGATGCAAATGATACGGTGACGGAGAGAGAGAAGAAGAACTGTGATTGTGGTTGGAAGGGGGATTCCGAAGAGAGGGGTAGGAAGAAGGATAGAAAGAAAAGAAATGGAAGAAATATCGAGACAGGGTGGGGACGGATACGTATTTTATTTTTTAATATTATTTTTATTAATTTAAAGGGTAATTTAATCAAAAAATAAAATTAAAATAGAAAAAATAATTTTATAACATTTTGTAATGTTAAAAATGATTTTACTAAAAAAAAAGTCAGAGACGATTTTGATTTTCACCCAAAACATTAGAGACGAAAAAAATATTTAATCCTAATTTTTAAAACTAAAACTCTAAATGAACACAAGATTTTTTTAAAAAAAATGTACTCATATATCTCAATTTTTATTATTTTTTAATAAATATTATTTTTTATTCGCGAGTTTATATTTTTTATTTTTATTTTTGTATTTAAGTTTTTGTCAATTATTAACCAATTTAATATTTTTTTGCTATGAATTTTAAATTCAAACTTAATACAAAAATTATGTTTAAGATTTAGAATATTTGTTAAACTCATTTGAGGAAGATGTTTTCATTCAATCATTTTTAGAACACAAATTCACACGAGCTTTAACAAGATATGTTTATAAACTAATTTAATATTTTTAAAATGGTATTTATGTGTGTTTATTTATAAATAAATCTAATATTTAATTACATATAAAATATATTATTTTTAAATTGTACTATAATTAAATTTAAAAAATAACAAATATTTAAATTAATTTATTCAATTAAAATTTATTTATAATATTTATAAATTGATACACATAACATCAGCTTTTTTATATAAGTAAATATTCAAAAAATATTAATTCAGGAAACACGCATGGCATCAGTTTGTTCCACAAATGCGTAGGGCTAATTTTTGGGAGGCGTCTGCGAAATGGTATTACACTACAAATCATGGGTGGTGGCAACGAAATGAAACTGACACTGGCAGGCATCACCATTTTGCGGCTGGCATCCACGAAATGGCGCATTCCAAGCATGGCGAGCACGAAGTGGAACACCTCAAGGGCAGCACCAGCGAAATGGCCCATTGCACAGGCGGCGGCCACGAATTGGGGGTTTTTGTGCGTGGTGCCCGCGAAGTGGTTGGTCAAAGCGGCAGGAGCTCAGCAAGTAGCAGGAACCGTACCTCATATGCATTGGGTGTGTTGGGTGGCAGGAAATACTTGGAAAGGAAGCCAAGACAATTATAAAAGAGTTTTGAGGAGGGACCTCATGCACGGTTGAAAGGAATAGGGGGTTTAAAAAAATGTGTGAATGGTAAAAGAAAGCTGGGAAGAGGTGTTTCTATGGTGCTGAGTTTGAAAAAAAATTAACTTAATATGAGTGGGGTGGGGTTAACGTGGAGGAGAACCTGAATCGGTTAGACAAACTTCATATAGCGGCACATCTGCTCCATAAGGTTAGTTTATGTCGTTAAGCTGATTGATTTTGTTAGCGATGATGTTCGAATTAATTTTTTCGATATTAAAAATTTGTTATAGTATTTTTAATTATTTTCTTTTTTACTATCTTATATTGCAGCCCACACATGTTCTTACTCCTCATGGCACACTTGTCGATGTTTTCATGTTAGATCCTGCAGATCCAAGCATAAAAATTAGACGGCAGAGGCTTAAGCCTTATCTGAGACGGACATAATTTTACCATGCCTCTTTGATAAAGCGCTTCGAGTATGACAATCCACTTATTAGCACTTTTGTCAAACGATGGCGACTCGAGACACACACATTTCACTTTTCTTGGGGTGAGTGTACTATAACCGTGGAGGATGTTGCAATGCAGTTAGGTCTACCTGTTGATGGTCAGTCTGTCAGTGGTACTTTGAGGTCATGGAGCAAATTTTACCAAAGAGATATTTGGGAATGGTGTCATGAACTTCTAGGTAGGGGTGAAAAAAGGTCAGGCGGCCTGCCAGGGGCCTGCAGCCTGGCCTGTGTTTGGCCTGGCCTGGCCTGGCCTGTTATAAAATAGGTACAGATCCAGACTCTTTTAAAAGCCTTAATACATTAATAGGTCAGGCTCAGGCTTACTAATTAGCTTTATAGGCCTGTCAGGCCTGCTTGGGTCTGTTAAAATATAATTAAATATATAAATAATTATTTATTATTAATAAAATTATGAGATATTTTAAATTTATTATATTTTATTATAAATATTTTTGTATATTTTAAATATGTTAAAAGTTTAAAATTTTTTATAAATATTAAATATATGACATATTACATATAACTATTTTTATTAAAAAATAATTTTTTTAAATAATATTTTTATTTTTGTAAAAAAAAAATCAGACCTTTTAACAGGCTTCAAGACAGGCCAGGCTGAATAACAGGTCAGGCCTAGTACTTTATAAAGAGCCTATAACAGGCTGCAGGCCAGGCTCAGGCCAATCAACTGTATGACAGGCCAGGCCTTAAGAGCAAAGCCTGGCATGACCTGGCCTGTTTCCACCCCTACTTCTAGGTGAGGTTTCCATCGGCCACGTAAGGACAACAAAATTCAACATCAAGTTAAAGTGGCTAAGGACTCATTTTCAGCAGATGCCGCTTGATTTAGAAGATAATGGCCTCATGTAGTATGCACGTTGTTACATACTTTACTTGTTGGGAGACGTGCTTCTTCCGGACAAGGCCAACAACACGGTGCATGTTCGATATCTGTCGTTATTGGTTGATTATGATGCCTTCCGTACGTACAGTTGGGGTAGCACCGTGCGCTGTTGGTTACTTAGTCAAACATATAAAGGACTAAATGGACAATGAATAGCAAAGACCAACAAGAGTGCAATGCAAGTAATACCTGTGACGAAAGCTTGCAGCGCATTGAAGTATCTACGCACCTGGTTGTACAAATTGTCCCAATCACCATAGATCCTGGCGATTGTCTTCTGCTTCGTGTGCTAAACCTTCTTGTAAGACACCTTGTACCCGTATGCTGACTCTACCAATCCTTGCAACACCTTTACACATATCGTTGCATCAGCATGCACCATGGGGAATATATGTTGGTAGATGACATTGCTATCAAGTTGAGCGTGATCTTGAGACATCGTACTTGCCAAGCAACTATGAGGCCCTTCGTATTTTCGAATTTTCCAAAATCTGGAAGACCTTGTATTTGCGACCCGTACCATCCAACGACATTGATCCCCAAACTGCTTGCATCGACATACATACGTACTTTGCTCTGACTCTACCACCTTGTATTCTGCACTCCTACGGATGTTGTAGTTTTTGACTGCCAGCATTGCTGTTTTCCTTTTGAGAAACTTCAACCCAATTTCGAGCTCCATCTCGCCTGACAAAGCGTAGCTGCTCGGTCTGTCCTCTGCGGTACTCGAATGCATTGCTCCAAGATTTAAAAACAGGTAGTGTGCTGGTGTGCTGGAGGATACACCACCACCTCCCGATGCAACATGAGTTGGAGGAACAGAATCGCCATGAAGAGGCTGCGTTTCCGGAACGGCTTCTATCTCATCACCGCTGAAATCTTCAATCTCATCTTCGTTCGACGTTTCTGCAATGCCAGCATCAGGATACCTATCGAAGCTAACAAGGGTAGAAGGGGAGGAGCATGCTTCATGAATATCTGCATTCTGTTCCCTTGTTACAAACGCGTTAAAGTTTGGACTACTGGTCCTACTAGTATCCTGACCCGAAACAAAATCAACCGCTTCCAGATTTCTTACACCCTCCACATTATTGGAACTGGATGAACTTCCACCAATATCCTGAAGATTCAGACAAAGCTCCAACGAATAGATAATTTCTATGCTGTGATGATAAGAAAACATGATCGAAACATGCTGATCAGATTTTATCTACATTTTTTGATACGCAAACGAGTTGGCCACTGCAACCGGCATCCGCTAAGTCAGCTTCGTGATTTCTTTTTTCCCAACCATTCCGGTATGTATCAGAATCAGATTCTTCAAATCTTGCAACGATATCTGTGGCAGAATTATTATCCAAAGTGGATCGTCACAAACGAATGTAATACCTTCTGCCGTATGAGAAATTTCTCCATTATGGTATATAATCACATAAACGTTTTCCAAAGTCATACACAAAGTAAACTAAACTTAATACCCACAAATTTTTTAGAGAGGAAGAAGGTTGTGACGTTGAGAGCAATTTTGGAGTTGGAGGAGAGTGCAGATAGAATGGCTCATTCCGTGAATGAACCACCCGCATTTATATAGGCACATTACGATCTCACTTCGTTGATAGTACACATGAAGTGCACCATCTCGCGTGTACTACCCCTGAGTTGGAACCAATTCGTGACCACCCCCTGATATTCTCATTTCGCGGACGCCTGCCACTAAATGACTGCTTTATCATTTCGTGGGCGCCGCACCAGAGGTGGCCCCTAGTGCTGTCAGGCCCATTTCGCGGGCACGCACGTGTATTGAAGAAGAACTCCATTTTACAGGCGCCGGCCTTGAGTTGGCCCTGTGCATTTGTGGAACAAATTCATGCGATGCGTATTTCCAGAATTAATGTTTTCTGAATATTTATTTAGATAAAAAAGTCAATAATATCTATAATTTCATACTCATAATATTTATAATTTTATACACATAATATTTATAATTAATAAATATAATTAATATTATCAAATTTTAAATTATGTGTCTTATTGTATATTTTAAATTATCTCACATGTGTATTAATAGGTTATTATTTTAATATTTGTTATTTGATATTTATATGTATATTTATTTATAATTCTAATATGATGAGTTAAAAATTTGTTTTTAATTTTTGTTTATATTTTATTTTTTTATTTTATAATAGCCTATATGTAAAAATATGAGTTGTATAGTAAAAGTTGTTAAAATTCTCTAACTTAATATTTATAATTTCATACGTATAACATTCATAATTTTAAATACATAATATTAATAATCAACAAATTAGTGCTGATTTATTATTATTTATTATTTTATTTTACAAGTCACAAACCAATAATTTTAGATATTTTTTATTTTTTATAAATACAAACCGATCAAATTTAAAATATTTTGATTTTTTATAAAATATGTTGAGTGATTTGAGGTCTTTTAGGATTAATGATTTAATAATTTGAAATTTTTATTTAAAAAAAAATTATAAAATTGTGAATTTAATTAATGAGAATTTTTTTTATTTAATTCACATTATATTTAAAATTGACATTTGATATAATCAAATAAAAAAAATAATTATAAAAAAATTAATTACGTTAATTATAATAGGAGTGTGATTTACGTTTTTTTAATAAATAAAAATATTATTAATTATGTAATTTTGTTTATCGTTTATGATCTTTTGGCTGGGGAGCATTAATATTAGTCATTATCAAATCTTAAAAAATGAGTTGACCAAGTAAATTAAACTTTTTAATTATTGGGTACTAAGATCTTTGAGAAACGTCAAAATATAGAATAAACAATAAAGAGAACCAGAGTTGGAGGATTGAGGAACAAACGCTGCAAAAATGTGTGTACTGTATCACAGTGAAACATTGTTCTTTTATGTCCTTTCTATTTTTTTTACAGTTTTGCTCTCCCTCCCTCCTCTTCGTGCTTTGCCCAAAATGTATAACAGTATAAGAGAGAAATCAATGACGATGATGGGTTCTGGTTTTAGAATCTATATGAGTAGCCTTGTTTAGTTAGACAGGTATTTGATAATGCGTATATTTGATGGAAATGAAGGAAAGAAGATGTTAAAGGACAGTCGTAGAATATTAAAAATTGATATAGGAAGTTGCAAATGAAAGAAGGATTACTTTAAAAATTTAACTATAATTTTTAACAACAACAATAAAATTTTATCCTATTAGATATTTAAATGAGAGTTCATTATATAGACTAAATAATATTATTGTGTCATGTCATTTATTATATATATAATAAAATTTTGATCACCTCATATATAATTTTTTTTAGGTCTTTTTTTATTATTCGTCAAATATCTATCTTCTATTTCATCTATCATCTTAATTAAATACTCTTTTTTCACATATCCAAATCATAACTATAATTTTTTAATAAAATTTACACAAATTTAATATATTAGTTATTTTTGTCAAATAATTTATATTTTATGGTTACAAGATGAGTTTAAAGAATTCTGTTAGCATTCTTATTTTTAAAGAATAAAAATAATAATTGATTACAAAATATACAATGAATCTATCAATTAAACCAAAAATCGAAGTTTGAATTTGTTAGAGAGATCATTTGCAAATTGCAAGAGTGATGGCCTGATGGCTGATGACTCTGCCGGGGAAGACAAAGACAAGTTGGGGGAAGACAAAGACAAGTTGGTGGTGAATAAGTGGGCTTATTCGTATATTAAACCTTTGTATTTACGTAATAATCAGTATTTTTATTTTTATCAGCTGCACACATACTCCCTTAAAGTGTACAAAGTACAAACCCGATAATTTTTTTTGGGTGTACTAAACGGGGCAAGAGCCCAAACCGGATAAGTTTTTGTTTGTGTTGTACTGGTATACACTACATAGAACCTGGATTAAAATCAGCCACAATGGAAGCCCAATAATATACGCAAGTAGATTATTAAGCCTACAGAATTATCTTAGTTATTGCGGCCCAAATATAGAGTTGAAAGCTTTCTAAATCTCCTTCCCTACTAGTTAATAGGGGTGTTAACATGCACCCGTAGATATTTAATGTGATCAAATTCACTCGGATAGGATTGTCAATTCGAACCGCAGTGAGTAGGGGTATCTAATTCGACCTAATTCTATCAAATAGAATTGTCAACTCGATCTGTAGTTATTAGGGTAGTGTACGAGTAGAGTTTTCATGCGAGTTGATAGAATTGCCAATTCGATCCGCACCTTATATCTACTTATATAAAAATATGTTTTAAGTAGATGTTAAACTAAAGACTTTTTACTAAATGCAAAAGATCCTTAGCCATTAAGAGAAGATCATTAATTAATAATTTAATACTTTTTTTCACATAAAAATCAGTTCTATTTTAAATTATTATCAAGTTATATAATAATATTGCATCCTTTTTATAACCGTGGGTAGAATCGGATACTCACGAATTAAGAACGGATAGAGTTAGAATTGAAATGTTCTCAACCCGCAAATAGAATATAATTGAATTTATATAAAAATCTTAACTCGTGAGTAGGGTTATGATTGGATCCAAACCCTAATCATTGTTACTACTACTTAAGACTTAAGATGCATTTGGACATGTTTCTTAGTTAAAGTTTGACCAAAATTTTAAAATAATTCTTAAATTTTATTTTGTTTTAATTTTTGTCTTAGAAGTTTTTGATTTACATCAAATATATCCTAATGGCTAATTTTTCAAAAAATTTAAGACCAATTCAACAACAATTTCATAAGAACAACTATCAATACAAGCAAATCAAGCATAATTTTCATGCATTATTATTATATTGGTCTTAAATTTTTTGAAAATTTAGCTGAGGGTATATTTGATGCAAATAAAAAACTTTTGAGATAAAATTAAAACAAAATAAAACGTAGGGATATTTTTAAAATTTTTGTCAAATTTTAAAAATAAAAAATATACTTTAGCCTATAAAATAAAAAGAAAAAATGTGTTATTGATATCTAAGAGGAGAGTTTCATTTTCTGTAAAATAAAATACGAAATTTAAAAGAACACAAATACATAATAATAAGTTAATAAGTAAAAAGAATCACCTAATAAAAAGGCACAAATAAATGTGATTTCAAATTCCAAAGATTAAACATAGTATTGAGCTGTGCAGTGCTAGACTAGGACGAACATTTTGAGCTAATATCTCCTTCAACTAAGCTAAAGAAAAAAGAAGTTACAAAGGTTTCTTATTAAGATGGAACACCCCAACAGCATCTTATGATTCCATTTTCCAAGTAATGTCAAGATTTTTACCAACAGGAATATTCAAGCCATTCATTCCCACCATCACTACCTTGCTTCCTCCATCATCACCTTGCCCATACAATTGTTGTTCCGTTATACTAACATTCACATGTGACTGTGACACATCCATCACTGCCTTACTTCCAGTTACTCCCAACACATTTATGCTGTCAATAACCCAACCTTTATCCAAGGCAAATTTACCCTCTTGAACCTGTGACCACACTCTCACGGTTCCATCCTTTATAGTAGCATGGAAATCAATGTAGGTTGAAGAACCACTAGCTATCTTCATCTCCGGTAGCTCATCATCATCGAGGAAGAGGTTCCCTTGAGCTTCTCCTTCTTTTGCTCCTGCTGGGAATGTCACAATGAGGCTGAAGGGTGTGGTTCTAGCATCCTTAGATACCATTCCACCCTGTTGCATCGGAAGAATAGCATTCTGATACAAATGCACATTCACCACATGTAGAGGCGCATCAAGAGTGACATAAGTCCCTTCTTTGGATACAACACCATGTGCCATATCAAACAAATTATACCACGTGCCAGGAGGAAACAATGCTTTAACTTGTGTTTGTCCTTGTTCAACCACAGGAGAAACCATGACACTGCTCCCAAGCAAGAACTGTGTGCTGAGCCCGTAGGATTGGGTGAAAGATGGAAATGAGAAGAAAAGTGGCCTTGCAATTGGAGCACCACTAAGATGAGCCTCATAGTTGAGTGTGTAGAGATACGGAAGAATCTTATACCTCATGCCCAAAGCATTTCTAGCAGATTCAGCTACTGATTCCCATTGGTAAAGCTCCTGTCTTGGGGAGTAATAGTTTGCATGATCCCTTGAGAAAGGGTAGAAAGCACCAACCTCAATCCACCGATTACAAAGCTCTTCAGTTGGTTGTGGATAGAAACCGCATATATCAGAACCAACCATTGGAATCCCAAAGATTCCAAAGTTGAGCATTGTGGATATTGAGTATCTCAGATTCTCCCATGTACCTTGATTGTCACCTGTCCAATGTGCAACATACTTGCCTGAACCAACATAAGTGGAGCGCGAAAGAATGAAAGGCCGTTTCCCTTCAATCCCTTGGAGACCCTTGTGGGTTGCAATGGATTGAGAGAAACCATAGAGGCTGTGAGCATCATACTCTAGAACCCCATTATAGTGAACAGCACTTGTGGCTATAGTTTTGTAACCAACCGGGGCCATTATTCCTGAAGCATTGATTTTGTAAGGAGGGTCGTCCCATTTTGTGTTTGTGATGTTCTTGCAATCCAAGCAACATATCCATCCAGGTCCTGTTCCATTGGGGCAAATTCTTCCCTCTGGGATTGTGCACTTTCCGTTACAGAAATTGGAAACTTCGTTCATGTCAATCCAAAGGCCATCAACGGGTACAAGTTCATGGAAACGACGAATCTCATCACCCCACCATGAAACTGTTTTTGGATTCAGGAAATCTGGGAAGTGCACTGCACCTGGCCACACTTGACCCAAGAAGGGATCCCCATCGTGCTTGATGAAAACATCATTGGCCATTCCTCTTTGGTATACTCCATAGCTTGCATTAACGGCAATTCCGGGATCAACAATCACAACGTATTTCATTCCAATGCTGTGTATCTTGTCCAAGAACTCTAGAAGCTTCGGACGAGGGTAGTTCACTGAGTTCAGCGTGAAGTCCTTCTTCCCATCCATATGATCATCGTCCGTCCATATCACATCAAGTGGGATTTTAGCTTTCTGGTAATTCTCCACAACATCTTCTATAACAGATAGATTGTGATATCCCCATCTGCATTGGTGAAATCCTACCGTACCAAACATAATAGCATTATGCAATTTATTATTATTATTATTATTAAGGAGGAAAAAGACAAAGCCATGGGTAGCAGAGTTAATGCAATGTACTAGGCTTCTAGCCCCCCCAAAAGAGAAATCAACACATGTGCCTATCAACCGTGCTAGATAACTAAATAAGTAAATAGAATTATTGTTTTTGACTTTGTTACTAATAATTGCTTTACACGTGTCTTTCACAAGGGCCAACTTTATTTATTTTGTTGGTACATAAACTAAACAATTAACTTAGAATATGACCCAAAAAGCTTTTAATGTTAAATATATCATATTGCAGATGTAAATTCTAACTTTTGGAAACCATGGAAACGTATTGTATGTCACAGATAGGAGAAATTTTCACATTAGCATTAAACATATTAATAAAATAAAAAATAATTTTAAACTTAACAAAATAAATGACTCCAAGAGCACTTGCTTTTAAGGCACATACCACATAGGATGCCAAATAAACAGCCAAGTAGAAAAGCCAAAAGCCTTGTCTGATTTTCATTATGAATGCTTAGAAAACAGAGTAAGCAATACAGTACTAGTTACAATAAGAGAGAATGGAAAGAGAATCATACCAAAAGCCCAGTAAGGCATTGGAGCTGGTCTTCCAATCAAAGAAGTGTATTGATCAACAACATTGAGAGGAGAAGGTCCTGCAAAGAAGTAGAAATCCAAAACACCTCCAATGACCTTGTATGTTAGAGATGTGCCTGTGTAAAACACATCCATTCCATTGCTATTCAGCAGCAGAACACCATGTGCATATGCCTTGCCACCCTCATTTCTGAGATCCATGTACACTGGGTGCGACCCGTATAAATCAGCATTGACATTAATGGCTGCTATATCAGTAGTATACAGAGTGTAAGGGTCATTAGGATACAACTTGATCCCATGTGTCTGTGAGTTCTCTCCCAATCCATACAAAGAAGCATCTCTGGGCAATTTGGTAGAGATCTCCAAGTATTGGTCCTTGAACACCAATGAACTAAATGGGTCAGTGTCATCAGAGCTTGAGTTGAAAAGGGTGTCCCCATTTGACTTTCTTTTCACCGCAAAGCTGAAAGGGTCAGAAGTGTAAGTAAGAACAAGCTCAGAGCCAGGGTAATCTTTCTCTGACACTGATCTTTGGTTCTTCTTTTTCTTGTTCTTCTTCTTCTCTGAAGAGCTTGACAATGCAATGCTTTGCTTCAAAGGAGGTGGTTGCTCCCTCGGCAAAAGATTGTAAGGAACCTCCCACCTTTTGTTCTTTGCATCAGTGACGTGTACCCTCAAACGGTTCTCACTCTCGTGCCTGCAACAATGGAGAATCTTTTAGAACAAGTTTGAGAGAGAAGTAGAGATAGTGAATACTGAAGAAACTACTCAAACTAGTAGCTAAGTAGTACTTACTTGGCGTAGAACCTTAGAAGGGGAATATCAGCACCATAGATGTTGTTACTCTGCTTAACTTGGAGAGTCCCAACAAGTGCACCATCAGCTCCATTTTCAATTGAAATCAGACGGTAGCCTAGCCCAATTTTGGTGACTGCAGAAGAAGATTGAGGTATACAAAATGCAAGAAAACATAATAAGCACAGTGCAACCAATGGACTAGGACTAAGAGAAACCATGGCTAATAACTCTACACTCTACACTCACACACTCTTGGGAGTTGGGATGCTAATGCTGTGCCTATATATAACCATTAACCGACAAGTTCTAATGATTTCTCTTAATATAATATAATATAGAAATATACGATCTGTGTTTTCTTTTCTTTTCTATAAAGATTATTTTTGCTTGTTGGTTTGCCTTCATCGGTTACACGTGACATTGGTGGATAAAGCCAATCGACGAAAGTGGAGAAACACTCAAGTTTGTATATGAAAATGACAAGGTGATAAATATTCATCTTTATATTTGGTAAGATATTAAATTATTAAATTATAAGTTAAATGTTACCCGCTTTCTTTCTTCATGATTATGGATCATCGGTCCCGCATTCTTTATTTTTCTCTTTGCAAAGTGGTAATGTATGTGATGTGATGTGATAAGCACAAGCCAGAGCCTTCTCCTAATCCGTTTTCTCTACATGCTAAGTTGCTAACGTCGCTGGACTTATCTAATTACTCTTCAAATGACCCTTCTTTTTTTGCTAAGTTTATAATTCAATTTTGACTAACATATAAAAATTAATAGAAAGAGTATTAACAAAAAATAACATCCTTCTATACATTTCTTGAAACGAGGTGATAACTAATGATAAATAAATAGATAAGAATTAAAATAAAAAAAATTAAAATTTAAAATAAAAGAATAAGTTGAAATTGAATTCAAAAAGAGAATTAGGGTCCGTTTGAAAAATTTTAAAAGTAATTTTTTGAACTTTTGACTTATGAAAAGTAGTAGTATTAATATTTAGTGCAATTTTCGAAATTAAATTGCAACTTTTTAAGAAGTTATTTAGGAGCTTACACAGAAGTTAAAAAAATGACTTCTCTCATACTACTATTATTTTTTTATCACATTTCTATAAAATAAACATTTTTAAAACTAAAAATCCAAATACAAAATTACTTATTTATAAGCTATTTTTAATATAGTTATTTATTATTTAAACTATTTTTTTAAAAATAGATTAATTAAGTTGTTTACCTAAACTGGGCTTTAGTCTATTTATTACTTTATTTGTTGATGCAACAAGAATTGAGACTCTTCAATCTAATTTGTTCACAATTTAAAAATTGAATCGAAAAGACTCATTCAATCTTTTACTCAATTTCCCAATGTAAACCTCACTTGTCCATACCAATATTTCATTAAAAAATCAAAAAAGAATATTTTTACACCTCTAATCACTCTAGGTGACAATAATTTAGGAGGTATTTATAATCTTTTATTAAAATAAAATAACAAAAATCTTAAAGTTACTCACATAAAATCCAATCTAATAACTAAATAAATAAAAATTAAAATACATTAAATTAAATTAAATATTCTAAAAATTAAACTAATAACTCCTATATAATATTTAAATGCTCCATTTCACGAATATTTAAATCACGTATCATTTATGATTTTTTAACTAGTGTCTTTATAAAAAAAAATATATAATTTATTGTAAGGGGTTGTTTTTTGTTTTTCTGCCAAGCTGAAAAAACAGTGTCTGGGATGAACAAATAAAATAGTAGGCATAGCACTAGTAAATTCTGAAGAATCAGACGGTGGATGGGATCATGGGAGGATGATTAGAAAATAAAGAGTTGCAGACATGGCAATGTGCAAGCAACAAATGGTACAGCAGAAAATCCAAATCTCTATAAATTTTGTCTGATTGTGACAATGTCCCGTGAACTCTAGGGTTTCCGAAGATGTGATCCATAATCCATCCATTTTTAATGTGATCCAAGCTTTTTACTCCACTTTTAATTTCTTTTGTTTCTTTATGCAAGTTACTATTGGTCCGTTATAATCAAGAGAATAAGGAGGTCCTTTAATTCCCACCCAAAAATATCTGTTTCCAATGATGAAGCATTCATCTCCATGGATTGCAGGGATAATCATGAACACCACTATAGAAGCAGTATGTCTAAAGTTAGCTTTTAAATGAAGTCACAATTAGGCCAATTATTAAATCCATGTAGTGAAGTATACTTGTCTTCTCGTTAGATTTGCAAGCATTGCTTCTTCTTCTATAATAAGAAAACTATTAGGAAAAACAACTATCATAAGTGTATATTATAAAATACATATATATTAAAAATAAATTAAATAACACGCATAAATATATAATAATTAATTTTAATATATTTGTATATATATAAATTTTTTAAAAAAATTATTTATTATTTTAAATTATCTTTTTTTTTATTTTTTATATATGTTAAAATAATTCTAAATTATCTCTTCCAATTATTTTTCTTACAAAAACATAATGAAAGAAAGATTACATGCTTTTTTCTATATTTTAAAAGAATTAATATTCAATTTGATCTTGAATTTATATACAAATTTTAATTTAGTCTTTAAAGTTTTAATTGTTTTTATTTAGTCTTTAAAATTTTAATTATTTTTATTTAATCTTTAATTTTAAATTTTATAAACGTGACTCATATTAGTTTATGGGACAATTTTTAATATATAGACATTAATAGAATGCTGACATAAACAACTAAAATTTTTTTAATAAATATTACTACGATATTATTTTGTATTATTTGAGTGTCAAAATTAAAACAACATTATTTTATTGATTTTAATATGACATTCAGCTATTCACATCAACGTTTTATTAATGTTTGTGCATAAAAAATTATCTAAATAACTAGCATCAATTATATTCACAAAATTTAAAAACTAAATAAAAATAATTAAAATTTTAACAACTAAATTAAAAATCGTATATAAATTCAGATATCAAATAATTATTATCTCGTTTTGAAGGCATTAGATTTATTTCAAAGATTCTATAGCTTTAGAATAGGAGGATAATAAAAAAATTACTTCGGATATATATCATTACTTGGTATGTAATTGGACTTTATATATACAAGATAAGTTTCTTCACCCCTCTTAGCTTAGGGTTAGTTTGAATTGATTTTTTACAAAAGTTTTTTTTATCTTTCTTAAAAAATATTTTTATGTTTGGATTATACATAAGAAGTATTTAATATTTATTCTAATAAATAATTTGTTAAAATATTTTAAATTTTTTTAAACCATTATATATATATATTACTTGCTTAAATACAAGTTTTTTAATAAATTATTTTTAAAAATCTTATCACAATTCACAAATACTTATATAATTATATAAAAATACTTTTTCTGATTATAAATATATTTCACTAATCATTATTTAAGAAAATTCAATTCAAATACTAAATGATTGACATTGACCCAACCATAATTGGTGTTCATGCGCCATTTAACCTTGCCGCTTTAGGCCTAAAACGTGGCCTCTAATGATACGGGTTCATTTCTTTTGAGATGTGGCCCAAAAGCTTGTTATCGAACAAAGAAAAACAAAACAAAGCTAAAGTTACAATTTAAAACTTATTTTACTTAAGCAGTTAAATTCAAGGACAATTAAAAACTTATTTTACTCAATCCTAGTGCTCTGTTACAGTTCCACTTCCCCTTTAGGGGACTCGATGTCTCTCAACTAGAGCTGCCGACGTAAAATTTAAATAAAACCAAAAACAGCTAAGACAATTTTTTAATGATAATTAATTACTCGTATGAAAATGTTTTAATGTCAGAATAACTACTAAAAAAATTATTGAATAATTTAATATATTTAACTAAATTATTTAATAAAATACGTGTATAAATTTTAATTATTATTTTTATATATAGATATTTTTATATGAGTAATTATTAAGGCGTGAATATGAAATGGTCCTCCTAAAGAGCAATGGGTCCAAAAATCACCATGTACAAAAGGCGTGCTTTAATCATACAATCATGTTGTAAATATTTACACGTTTATTTTATTTTAAAATGGAAAGGAAGAGGACGCAATAATTATGATTTGCCCCCGGTGACCTTTGTACTATGTAAACATTACAAAATTTCTTCTACCTTTGTTGGCTAAGATCACTAGTTTACGACTATATTATTATTAGTGTTGCAAGTGTGAGAATTGTTGAAATTAGTCACACATTTAAGAAAGTATGGAAGAGTGAGAAATTTATAAGAAGAGGGACTCATTAACTTAACATTTTAAGATTTTGAGTTGGATGTGATGTCTTTTTATCTTATATTATCTCATTTAATTTCTCTCTCTGAAATCTCTCCAATAATCGAGAGCTCTTCACGTATTAATTGATTGGATATTTTTTAATTTTTAAATTGTCATAAATTATCCATTTTAAATTGACGCGTTAATGATGCAGAGTGGTCAGTGATCAATAGTGGCACTTTGAAAAATTCTTATGCGATCTTGAAGTCAAAGATATGCACCCATGAGAAGTTTGATGAGGGTACCCTCAAAAGTAGATTCATACTCATTGATCCACGTTCTTAAAGCTTTCGTTTTATTACATGAATTATCAGATCATCTAGACAGACATAAAAAGCACAAAGAAACATAAATCAAGGCATTCTAATGTCTCAAAATAACATACATCGATTTATTCAATATCAACACATCAATATGTCATCTTCCAAGACAAAGAAAAGTTTTTACCGAGAGGGATATTCAAGCTCTCAAACTCTACCATCTCTATGTTATTTCTTCCATCTCCCTCATCATGCAAGTACTTATGTTCTCTTTTGTAAACTTTCACATTTGAGACATATGTCAATGGTTCTCCATCTATCATAACTCTGTGTAATTCTCCACCCCCATTTAATCCCAACACGCTAATCTTGTCAATAATCCAACCTTTTTCTAAAGCAAACTCACCTTCTACAACTTGTGACCAAACCTTCACAGTTTCCTCTCTCACAGTTGCATGAAAATCAATGTAGGTTGCAATTGGATAACCACTTCCAAGCTTCATCTCTGGCAACTCATCATCATCAAGGAAGAGGTTCCCTTGAGCTTCTCCATCATTTGCTCCTGCTGGGAATGTCACAATAAGGCTGAAGGGTGTGGTTCTAGCTTCCTTAGTTACCATCCCACCCTGTTGCATTGGAAGAATAACATTCTGATACAAATGCACATTCACCACATTCAAAGGTGCATCAAGTGTAACATAAGTCCCCTCTTTTGACACAATGGTATATGTCAAATCAAATAAACTATACCATGTTCCAGGTGGAAACAGTGCATTCACTTGTGTTTTGCCTTGTTCAAGAACAGGAGAAATCATCAAACTTTTCCCAAGCAAAAACTGTGTGCTGAGGCCATAACATTCAACATAGGATGGAAAAGAGAAGAAAAGTGGCCTTGCAATTGGGGCACCACTAACATGAGCCTCATAGTTGAGGGTGTACAGATAAGGAAGAAGCTTATACCTCATACCCAAAGCATTTCTAGCAGACTCAGCAACTGAATCCCATAAATAAAGCTCCTGTCTTGGGGAATTAAAGTCTGCATGATCCCTTGAGAAGGGATAGAATGCACCAAGTTGAATCCATCGGTTACAAAGCTCTTCATGATCAGTGAAAGTTATAAAGAAACCACATATATCAGCACCAACCATTGGAATCCCATATATTCCAAAATTAAGCATTGTGATTATTGAGTATCTCAAATCCTCCCATCTGGATGAAATGTCACCTGTCCAATGTGCAACATACTTGCCTGAACCAACATATGTGGAGCGTGACAAGATAAAAGGTCTTTTTTTCTGAATGTCTAGAAGGGCTTTGTGAGTTGCAATGGATTCAGATAAACCATAGAGGCTGTGAGCATCATACTCTAGAACTCCATTATAATGAACCGCACTAGTGGCTATAGTTTTGGAGCCTAAAGGAGCATGTACTCCTGAAGCATTGATTTTGTAGGGAGGGTTGTCCCATTTTGTGTTTATTATGTCTCTACAATCAAAGCAGCATATCCAAGGTTGTGTTTCATTTGGACAAATCCTTCCCTCATGGATTCTGCACTTTCCAGTGCAGAAATTTGAAGCTTCATTCATGTCAATCCAGAGGCCATCAACAGGGACAAGTTCATGGAAGCGACGAATTTCGTCACCCCACCATGAAACTGTCTTTGGATTTAGAAAATCAGGGAAATATACTGCACCGGGCCAAACTTGACCTGTGAAGGGTTCCCCATCATGCTTGATGAAAACATCATTAGCCATTCCCCTTTGGTATACCTCATAGCTTTCGTTCACAGCAATTCCTGGATCAATGATCACAACATATTTCATGCCAATGTTGTGAATTTTGTCCAAGAACTTTAGAAGCTTAGAACGAGGGTAGTTGACTGGGTGGAGTGTGAAGTCCTTTGCCCCATCCATGTGATCATCATCATTCCAAATAACATCAAGTGGGATTTTAGCCTTCTGGTAATTCTCAACAATTTCTTCTATAACTGACACGTTTTGATATCCAAATTTGCATTGATGAAATCCTGTCAAATGTATACATAAAAGAAAATCATTGTTATAAATGAAATTTGTTACTAGAAATGATAATCAAAATGAAAAAAGAAAGTCATACCGAAAGCCCAGTAAGGCATTGGAGCTGGTCTTCCAATCAAAGAAGTGTATTGATCAACAACATTGAGAGGAGAAGGTCCTGCAAAGAAATAAAAATCTAAAACTCCTCCAATAACCTTGTATGTTAGAGATGTGCCTGTGTAAAACACATCCATTCCATTGCTATTCAGCAACAGAACACCATGTGCATATGCCTTGCCACCCTCATTTCTAAGATCCATGTACACTGGGTGTGACCCGTATAAATCAGCATTCACATTGAAGGCTGATATGTCAGTTGTGAACAAAGTGTAAGGATCATTCGGATTTAGTTTGATTCCATGTGGCTGTGTGTGCTCTCCCAAACCATACAAAGAAGCATCTTTGGATAATTTGGTTGAAATTTCCAAGTATTGGTCCTTGAACACCAATGGACCAAATGGGTGAGAATCATCATCGGAGGTTGAGTTAAAAAGGGTGTCTCCATTTGACTTCCTAGTCACGGCAAAGCTAAAAGGGTCAGGAGTGTAAGTAAGAACAAGCTCAGAGCCAGAATACTCTGAAACCCAAGTTGAGTTCTTCTTCTTTAAGAATTCAATACTCTGTTTTAGAGGAGGTGGTTGCTCCCTCGGCAAAAGATCATAAGGAACCTCCCACCTTTTATTCTTTGCATCAGTGATGTGTACCCTCAAACGGTTCTCTGTCTCGTGTCTGCATAATTGAAAATAAACTTTGAGAAGAAAACTAAAAAATGTGACTAGTTAAATGCACATTTATGTTAAGTAGTGCTTACTTGGCATAAAACCTTAGAAGGGGAATATCAGCACCATAGATATTGTTGGTTTGCTTAACTTGGAGAAGTGCATGAATGGCTGCATCAGGTGCAATTTGAATAGATATGAGACGGTAGCCTTGGCCAATGAAAGAAGAAGTGCTGGCTTGTTGAGCAAAGTGTAGAATACAAGAGAAGAATATAAGGGTGGCCAAAGGGCTACAAGGAGAAAACATAGCTAATAACTGAGGAGTGTTGTCATGCACTGCATGATACTTATAATATAACATTATTAAATTGTCTTTGTCTTTAATTTATATTGATAATGTATTGAAAGTGAATGAATAAAAGTGGATAGAGATTATTACACAGCTCCATTAGACAATGAAATTGGAATTTCATTTTTGTAATGAAGTTTCAAAAGTCAGATACCCGTCATATTCTTGGTCCATGTGAGTCATTCCTATTCATATACGGCAATGTGATGCTATCAATACAAATAGAAGCAAGATGCTTCTTGAGTTTTTGGTAGACTAATGAATACTAAGGCCTAAGGTGGATGGATGCATGTCTTACGAGTTACGACTGTTTATTTTTGGTTGTTGGATTTATTTCCATTAATTATGATGGATAATAGTACATATATTAATAGGGAAATTTTAATTAATGAGACGTGCTTTTTTTTCTTTTTTCTAAATTCCCTTTGAATCCAAATTTCCTCTCTATTACTGGAGGAATGAGATGCCTACATATTTCTCCGGAATGGTAATTGTGAATTCTTTATTTGAAGATATCTGGGACACAATTAATTTGTTCTTCAGATTAAGAAAGTGAGTGGACGATGATTAAAAAACTCATGGCAATTAGCATCCAAAGCTTCACTTTGTCTTATTATGATTTGTCCCCGCGAACTATGTACTATATTATATATAACTATATGTAGACTTTGTTACAAAACAGCAATATTGTTTTCACACCAATCGGCGTTTATTTATTCTCAGTTATAGATTCTATATATTTATCTATGTTTATTCACTTTCTTTACAATTAAATTTAAAAGGTATTTAGGTGGACAAGTGTGCAAAAGATGAAAAGAACATCTCTTCTAATTACGAAATTTATTTTACTTGTATCGACACATTATTATTTTACCGTTTCTACATGTAGAAAATAACTTATTATTAGGAGTAATGAATAAAGTAGTAAGTTATGAGTTTCAAATTCATTTTTTTAACGTATAAGTGATTTTTAATATAAGTCATATAAGTTATTTATATTCACGCTATTTTACGTTTTTTTTTCTTTTTTTTTTTCTTCTTTTTTCATGCTTCCTCTTCTTCTTCCTCTTCCTCTTCTTCTTTCGTGTCTGTTTTTTTTTTTTTCGTTTTCTCTTTCTCTTTCATCAAAATCACCAGAAAAAATGAAGAAACATTATTCAAGGTATTATTTTACTGTTCTTCTAGATTTTTTTCTAGATTGTCTCTGTCATGTGCCTCATCCTTAACCAGCAAAACATTAAAAGATTTCAAGAAGAAATATACTATCTCCCCCTATATTGGGTGTATTTCTTAAATCCTTTGGGTGTATTTCTATAATCCTTTGGGTGTATTTCTGTAATTGTTTGGTTTATTTCTGTAATTGTTTGGGTGTATTTCTGTAATCTTTTAGATGTATTTCTGTAATCGTTTGGGTGTATTTTTGTAATCGTTTGGGTGTACTTCTGAAATTCCATCATCTTCAAAACAATTCCAAAACTTGATTTCAGCATGAAAATAAAAAAAAAAACAGAAGGAGATCGAAAGCAAAGAGAAAACGCTTTTCCATACAAATCATACAAGTCATTTATATTCACACCGTTTTCACGTTTTTTTGTGTGCCTCTTTTTCTTCTTCTTTTTTCCCAGTGCTTTCTCTTTCTCTTCTTCTTCTTTCTCTGTGTCTCTTCTTCTTCTTTTTCGTAAAAAAAGGAAACGAAGATAAAATACGCGAAGATGATTCAGTAACACGCGTGTTAGGCCCAACTTATAAGACTTGTAAACAAAAATAATTTGTATGTGTAGCACTCTTCTTTTTTTAATATTAAGTTCATTTGAAAATTTTAAATAAAAATATGATTAACTTGATTGCTATGTTATCTTTTTAATCTCAATTATTTATATAAAATATGATAAAATAGAGAACTATAACTTGTATGATTAATAAAGAGTATAATTTTTTTTTACTAAACATAGAAAAACTCAAATGCGCACTTTTTTAAATGAATATAAAAAAATTATCTCATTTGAGTTATAATTCATTGACAATTAATAAAGAGTATAATACTCTTTACTATTTAAGTACGGACCAAGTTTACTTTGACACATATTTTACAAGAAAAACACATAGAATCTTTTTTTTTCCAAATAAATGCACCTTATTAATATACAAATAACTAAAGTTTCAAGGTTTACTCATTCACGTAACAACACAAATAAAGTATCCTCAAAAGTCAAAAATAAGTTCATAATTCAAAAGTAACTGTTTTGAAAAAAAAACTTAAAATATAAAAATTTTATATTAAAAATAATTTATAAATAAATTATGTCGTATTTAGTCAAAAAAATAAGAAAAAAATTTATTATAAAAAATTCATATTTTTAATTTTTTTATAAATATTTTAAATAATTTTTTAAAAAGCCACAAATTAATTTTAAAAATTATATTAACATTAATGTTATCACTATTTATAAGTTAAAAATAAAAAAAATATTTATAAATTTATCCAAACTCACCCAAAAAACACCTTAAGCTTTCATTTAAAAAAAAATTGATGTCTATAAAAATTGTGCCTAATTTGTCTACAAATAAAAAAAAAATATAAGGTGGGACTCACCTATTTATGTTTAAATTTCATAAGCAAAATTTAGGCAACATAAAAGATACCTTTGTTTTATTACATGAATATTAGATAAGGCATTCGACCATAATAGTATCTCAAAATTAATCCCACAAATCACCCCATCTTCCAAGTCAAAGAAAAGTTTTTACCAACAGGGATATTCAAGCCCTTCAACTCTACCATTATCTCTCTCTTATTTTCCCCATCTCGCTGATCATACAAGTACCTTTGTTCTGTTGTGTAAACTTTCACATTTGAGACACTTGTCAATGGTTCTTCATCTATCATAACTGTGTGTAATAATGCTCCACCTCCATTTAATCCCAAGACGCTAATCTTGTCAATGATCCAACCTTTATCTAAGGCATACTTGCCTCCTTGAACTTGTGACCAAACTTTCACAGTTTTTTCTCTAACAGATGCATGGAAATCAATGTAAGTTGAATAACCATTTGCAATCCTCATCTCTGGCAACTCATCATCATCAAGGAAGAGGTTCCCTTGAGCTTCTCCATCATTTGCTCCTGCTGGGAATGTCACAATAAGGCTGAAGGGTGTCATTCTAGCATCCTTAGAAACCATTCCACCCTGTTGCATTGGAATAATGGCATTCTGATACAAATGCACATTCACCACATTCAAAGGTGCATCAAGTGTAACATAAGTCCCCTCTTTTGACACAATGGTATATGTCAAATCAAACAAACTATACCATGTGCCAGGTGGAAACAATGCTCTGACTTGTGTATTTCCTTGCTCAAGCACTGGAGAAATCATGACACTGCTCCCAAGCAAGAACTGTGTGCTGAGGCCGTAACACTCAGTGTAAGATGGAAATGAGAAGAAAAGAGGCCTTGCAATTGGGGCACCACTAACATGAGCCTCATAGTTGAGGGTGTACAGATAGGGAAGAAGCTTATACCTCATACCTAAAGCATTTCTAGCAGACTTAGCTACTGAATCCCAAAGATAAAGCTCTTGTCTTGGGGAAATGTAGCTTGAATGATCCCTTGAGAAAGGGTAGAAAGCACCAACTTGAATCCACCTATTGCAAAGCTCTTCAGTGTTTACCAACAATGTTAGATTTTTGGTACCATCTATTTCTAAGCTCTTGGGATAGAAACCACATATATCAGAACCAACCATTGGGATCCCAAAGATTCCAAAGTTGAGAATAGAGGATATGGTGTACCTTAAATCCTCCCATGTGCCCTTATTATCACCTGTCCAATGTGCAGCATATTTGCCAGAACCTACAAATGTAGAGCGAGACAAAATAAAGGGTCGTTTTCCTTGAAGCCCTTGAAGGGCCTTGTGAGTTGCAATGGCTTGTGAGAAACCATAGAGACTGTGAGCATCATACTCCTTAACTCCATTATAGTGAACAGCACTTGTGGCCACAGTTTTCAAGCCTATTGGAGCTTCAACTCTTCTAGCATTGATCTTGTAAGGAGGATCATCCCAACGTGTGGCAGTGACGTTTGTGCAATCTAAGCAACATGTTGGGTTTGGTCGACCTCCAACTATTGGAATGGGACAAACCCTTCCCACTGAAACTTTGCACTTGCCAGTGCAAAAGTTGGAAACTTCATTCATGTCAATCCAAAGGCCATCAACGGGTACAAGTTCATGGAACCGACGAATCTCATCACCCCACCATGAAACTGTTTTTGGATTCAAGAAATCTGGGAAGTACACTGCTCCTGGCCACACTTGACCCATGTAGGGTTGACCTTCATACTTGATGAAAACATCATTGGCCATTCCTCTTTGGTATACGCCATAACTTGTGTTAACAGCAATTCCGGGATCAACGATCACAACGTATTTCATGCCAATGCTGTGTATCTTGTCCAAGAACTCTAGAAGCTTCGGACGAGGGAAGTTCACTGGATTCAGCGTGAAGTCCTTGTGGCCATCCATGTGATCATCGTCCGTCCATATCACATCAAGCGGGATCTTTGCCTTTTGGTAATTCTCCACAACATATTCTAGAACTGATACGTTGTGATATCCCCATGTGGAATCCTGTTCTTGCCCAATAACAAAAAAAAAAAAAAACAATCTTAGTCAAACCTACCAAGATCTTACAATTATATAAGCAACAACTTATGTAAATTAAACATGTCTTCTTTTTTTAATAACTGCCACATGCATGCGTTGTTAAAATTTTTTATTGTTTGTACTTAGTTGGCCTTACATTACATGAGATAGATACTTTCCTTTTTCTGATGAAATATGAGATATTACATTTCATACTTGACTTTATTGAAAAATGGAAAAAATATGTATGAAGTTTCACCATTCATTCATATGACGACATGTGTTGCTGTGTAGGGTGAAAGATCTTCAAAGGCGTAATTAAGTAGACATGAAATTTTGATAAGTAAACATACTAGCTGCTTAGAATATAACTTAAAATACATAATAACTTAAACAGTATATATATAGATTGATTTGATAGCTGATTTTTTTACCTAGAAGTAATACTTTTGTGTAACATATAAGATTGATCTTATATAAGAATAATAGTTTTAAAAAACAATATAATAAAAAAAGTGAAAACTTATATACAGTTATTTTTATTTAAAATTGATAATTAAAAATTATTAAATAATTTAATAAATTTGATTAAATTATTTTTAAAAAAATATAAGAAGATAATGAGTTTAGTAAATAATACAGTTATGTATATAATAATCTCTTTTTTTTATTTGTGATTTTTTGTAGAATGTAATGTGTTTTTATTTGATTAGACAAATTTTAAAGTCTATCATTCACATTATTTACAAAAATTACTGTATCCCTGACAAAATCGATTATCTTTTTAACAGTTTTTTACCATCACTTCATATAAAGATATAAAGAGAATTGTAAGTAAGTTTTCACTGATAAAAAATAATATAATAAGACAAGAGAGTGAAAAGAAAAGGAAAGAAAAGCATACCAAAGGACCAATAAGGCATTGGAGCGGGTCTGCCAATCAAGGAAGTGTACTGGTCAACAACATTAAGAGGCGAAGGTCCTGCAAAGAAGTAGAAATCTAAAACACCTCCAATGAGCTTGTATGCCAGAGATGTTCCTCTGTACAACACATCCATTCCATTACTATTCAGCAACACAACACCATGTGCATATGCCTTCCCTCCTTTGTTTCTAAGATCCATGTACACAGGGTGCGCCCCGTATAAGTCAGCATTCACGTTAACAGCTGATATATCACTGGTGTACAATGTGTAAGGATCATTTGGATATAGTTTGATCCCATGTGCCTGTGAATTCTCTCCCAAACCATACAAAGAAGCATCTTTGGGCAGCTTCGTAGAGATCTCCAAGTACTGGTCCTTGAACACCAATGGACCAAATGGGTCAGTTTCATCAGAACTCGAGTTGAAAAGGGTCTCTCCATTTGACTTTCTTTTCACCGCAAAGCTGAATGGATCACAAGTGTAAGTAAGAACAAGCTCAGAGCCAGAGTACTCTGCCACTGATCTTATTGGCTTCTTCTTATTGCTAACAATCTGGACCGGTTTCTCCCTCGGCAAAAGATCATAGGGAACCTCCCACCTTTGTTTCTTTGCATCTGTGATGTGTACCCTTAAACGGTTCTCACTCTCGTGCCTGCAAAACATGAAGAAAAATGTGAACGTTTGAGGGCAAGTAACTAAGTACTAGGTACTAAGCATGCAATGGGGTTATGTAGTTACTTGATGAAGAGACGTAGAAGAGGAATGTCAGGTCCATAGATGTAGTTGTTGTGCTTAACTTGGAGGAGTCCAAGAAGTGCACCATTAACTTCTTCAAGAGATAGGAGGGTGTAACCCAGGCCAATTTTGGTAGGTTTAGGATAAGAAGAGTAAGCTTGTTCAACAAAACAGAGGAGGCAAGTAATAAGAACAAGGGAAAAGAGATAGACAGAAACCATAGCTTTTTTCTGACTTGTGATCATAGTTAGATACCAATATAAATAAGAAGGATAAACCCTAAACCATAGCTCCTTTATTTTTTACTTCTTAGCTCATGTCTGTTTAAGAAAATAATAATTATTATACTAAGAAGATCTATAGGAAAAGATATGCACCAATAAGTAAAATGAATAATCAAACCATACACAAAACAAACGTACATTTTTATATCTGAAATTTATACATGGATAATGGCCCCGTCAACTTAAATTAATATGCCATGGCCCATGATTATTATTATTATTATTATTGCACAGAATCTGGCTGTTTGTATTGCTTGCTCCGAGGGGCATTGGGATTTTTTATTAATACTATCATATGTTTTATGATCGATCATCTTCTAATACAACCAAACTTTGCTGCCAAATAAGCCCAAAAGCACGAGGGATTTCAGCAATGGTAACAATTTCGTTACATCCATTTTATTGTATAATCTGAGCAATAAGCGTATTAGTACATCCTAAACTTATAATAATCCCCGAATGGAAAATGTTGCTTGGGCACATGCGAATTCGTCAAATAAGTAACATGTTGGCTATTTGACCAGTCAAATCTAAAATGGGATAAACAAATACTGCATGGTGAGATCCAAAAGACAAAATAAGTAGGGAAAAGAGAGAAAAATAAGAAGTAACGGGAACCAAGCATTTTGTTTTCAACGTTGTTTCATGGTTGAACCCGCTAAATTGAGCATGAATCTAAAATAGAAATTGTACGGGACAGAAACTGAACATTGTTAAATAACGATATGAATAATGCTACTAACAAAATTTATTATTTTTATCAGGCCAATTCTAAATTCTAATAATATATAAATAAGATATAAATTTAATTTTAATATACTATTAATATAAGTAATTTTACATGTAGATTTGATTATATATGTTACATCAATAAAAAATAATTATTTTTTATATTAATTACGTAAATAATTATTCAACTGAACAAATATAATTAAAAAATTAATTTATCAAAATTAAACTCATAATTCAGGATGATGATTAATATTAAAAAACTACTTCAACTAAACCCTAAGCTGGAAAAACTTTAGTCCCTATTCCCTAACATTTCTATAAAGAAATGCCCTTTAATGGATTGCTATTTGCTAATGCCTAATAGGAACATGGCCGCTGCAAGAGTACTCAATAAGCCTACTACTCTTAGAGGCCCAAAGCCCAAGTATACTCTTTTATAAGACCGATCCATTCTACATTTTTTTCTCATAAAGACAGTAGGTTTTTTTATTTTAAATAAAAAATAATTTTTTTCAAAATTCAGGATTACATAAAAAAAAGTGAAATTTTTCTTTTATTCCTTTAAATATTAGTGAGGTACAGTAAAAAGAATAAAACTAAGAAAAAACAAAATTGGAATTAAACTGGGACTTCAGTGGATAAATTACAAGTTCTTGATTTTATTGGTAGCAACTGCTAGAAGTTCTTCAAAATTCATAGATTAGTATTCGAGCATCCTCCTACACCTTTCTTTCCATATATGTCAGGCAATAATAAAAGTAAAACGGGTCGAGTTCTTACTCACAAATCGATCATCCGGGACAACAATTTGGAGTCCCCACCAATCAAAAAAGGAGATGTAGTTCAGATTTGGGATCAGGTGCGCTATTAGACTCTTGCTCCAAGTTTCTGAAGCATTTGGACAGTTAAAGATGCAATGTAACAAAGATTTTGATTCAACATTGCAAATGGGACAAGTTGGTGAAGTATTTGGGAATCACTGATTTATGAGCTGCATGACGGGGAGTTTTTCATGGGGGAGACTTTTCACCCGAATACCTGAATCTTGTGTGAGACTGTCAGATTCCAAAGAAAATTCTAGATGTTCAGTTGTTGCATGATATTTGGACAAAATTCTAGAGAAATATAGTGAAAAAGGTAAATAACTCTATATCCTGAAACTACATCATATATCTTGGATCTGTTGAGCGTCCATTGAATTTTATCCTCTCTTTCTTCTGGTACTATAGATAGAATTCTCTAGGCAACATCTTGAGAGAATATTGAATTAATTAGGGACTGATTCCATTGCTTATGTGCAGAGAATAGATCACGAACTAAGAAGATCGAATGTCCAACTTGGGACTGACTTGTAAGAGCTAGTACTGAGAATGGATACAGAGATGGGAGTCCCCAACTCTGCATTTAGAATAGAATTATATTTGAAATATTTTCTTTTTAAGATTCTAGATAATAAAGAATCAGGATGAGTGGAAATTCTCCAATATTGTTTACCTAAGAGAACCAAATTTTGTGCACGTAGGTTCTTAAAGGCAAGCCCTCCTTCTTTCTTAGCCCTTGTCATTGTATCCCAACTATCCAAACCATATGACGTTTCGCAGCGTGTTGACCACACCGGAATTGATCAAGAATGCCATGGATTTTCTTGATTAGATTATCTGAAAGTCTAAAACAAGATAGGATATATATCGGAATTGCTTTTCCTACCGCCCTTAGTAATACTTGTCTTTTTTCATTAGATAAAAGACATCGTTTCCAACTTTTGACCTTTTTGATAACCTTTTTTTTTATAGCAAAAAAAGGTGACCTTTTTCGATTTATTTACTAAAGAAGGCAGTCTAAAATACTTTTCTTGAGTTCCAATGTGTGAAATATTTATGGTAGTAGCATGTGATGTGCGTATATCATGAGGAGAGTTATTGCTGAAGAAGATTACAAATTTATTAAGGTTAACTTTTTGGCCACTGAAAATTTCAAAGTCTCCTAATAAATCTAAGATCCTCCCACAATTGTCTTTTGATGCCTTACAGAATAATATAGAATCATCTGCAAAAAATAAATGATTAACTTTAGGACATCTTCTTGTAATCTGGATTCCTTGAATGTCTCAGTTTTGCTCTACTTTGTGTAGCAAAAAGGAGAGGCCTTCTGCACAAAATAAAAAAAGAAAAGGAGATAGAAGGTCACTCTGACGGATGCCTCTATTTGGTTTAAAAGAATCGTATGGTTGGCCTTCCACAACCACAGAGTAAGAAACCGTCGTTACCAATTCATGAAAATCCAACTTATACACGTAAAATCAAAGCCCATCTTCTTCATGATAAACCACAAAAACTGTCACTTAACCCTGTCATATGCTTTATTCATGTCAAGTTTAAGGGTCATCTCATACTCTAAACCTCTCTTTTCTGCTTGAGGTAGTGCATACACTCATGTGCTATCAGGATATTATCTGAAATGAGTCTCCCCTTTAGGAATGTCCTCTAAAGGGCTAATAAGTTTATTCATACACCCTTGTAATCTATGAACTAGTATCTTCGAGATAATTTTGTAGAATACAAAGGATAAACTAAGGGGTCATACCTGGGACATGTCACAAGCATCAGGAATCTTAAGAATGAGGCAGATATTAGTGTAGTTGAAACTCCTTAAAATGCACCATCCTCGAAAGAAACTTCTAACTGACTTGAATACATTCTCGCCCACAGTATTCCAGTAAAATTGGAAGAATATAACTGTTATCCCATCTTTCCTGGAGCACTCTGTAGGTGTACACTAAAGGTAGCTTTCTTTACTTCCTCAAAAGAGACCGGACGTTATAGCCTACAGTTCATGCTAACCGTAACCTTAGGCTCAAAGTCTAAGAAAAAAGATCCAAGATCCACTTGATTGGTAGAAATAAAGATGCTCTTGAAATATTCTTCTGTCATCCCTGCGATGGTTGCATTAGAAGTAGCCCACTCTCCATTCTCGGCCTTGAGTCTCCAAATCTTGCACCTCACTACCTCTTAGATCTATTTTTGAATTTTCGATGGAAGAAACTAGTATTTTTGTCTCCTTCTTTTAGCCATTTAATTCTAGATTTATTTTTTCAATAGAGCTCTCCATTCAAGTTCCATGATTTCAGGACCTTCCATTAAATCTGATGCCTCATTAATCTATTTTTTAAAGCTTGAAAGACTACTCCTTTGCCATATGACTAGCTAATGTTAAACGAGTTTAAGCTTTAATTTTAAACTAGTCAAAACATGGAAGAGCTTTCAATTTTTGTGTTTCAAACTTCACTAATCAAAATTTGAACTGAATCATCCTCACACCAACGAGTCTAAAATTTAAATCTTCTTTTTGACTTATCCATTCTACATTTCTACTCCTCAAGTCATATTTTTATCAATTAATTTAAAGTCATATGATTATGGTTTAATACAGTTTTTCAGACAAAAAATAAAAATATAAAATACAAAATAAATAAAAATATTAAACTAAAATATTAAGAAAAATTATAAAAACAAAAAAGTAATTACAAGAGTCAATAGTCATTATAATAACTATAAATTATTATTATTATTATTATTAAAACTACTTCATATACATTGCTAATCATCCACGAGTTGTAACTTGTAAGTCACTCTTGTAGTTTTATATTTTCATACACATTTTAATCAAGAAAATTACATGTATATCCAGCCTTTAGCCACACGCCATCAGCCATTCCTTCGATCCTTCTCTCAATCTCTCCCTATCAATTCACAATAGAAAAACACATTTTCTTATTAATAAAAACCAAATTGGTTTAAATCATGTTGTGTGAAAGTTCTTCGTTGAAATTAACCCCATTCATATTTTGCTTATTGTTTCAATGTAAACAACGTAAATACACAATGTGATCTCTTTTGTTCTCTTTTTCCATTATGCATTGCATACAAAAATCAATTTTCGATTCTGGGAATAAACAAACATGTGAACCATTAAAATTTTAAGAGTTAGTACGATTTTATTCCGTAAAATATAGGATATTTTTTATTTTTAATTTTTTTATATACAAAATTGTCCTTACCAAAAAATCAAATTTTCACACCAAGGTAACTTAATTTTTTTTAATAGAGTAATCAAATATTTTATCCTTAAACTGTCAAACTTTTATATTGGCAAATACTATTTTATTAAATCCGCAAATTAAACACAATATAAAGATAATCATAGATAAATGTACACAAATATCAAATAATAATCCAAAATACATCACATTGTTGGACAAAGGACGTGACTAATAATCAAACGTTTTAGAGAAGAAGCAAGAACAAACATTGGGTAATCAAGTAATCAAACTTATTTAATGGAGTAACAATTTGAATTCTAATGTAATATTATCAAATCAAATTATATCAGTAAAAAATAGTCCGTAAAAAAATATCTGTCAGTTAAATATAAAAAAATAACAGGTGAAAAATAAAATTATTAGTGGACTCGTGATGGAAGTAGAGAATGGAAGAAAAATTCTATTTTGGAAATATAATTGAGTTTAAGGTGGTCCTCTAAAAGTAAGTTTTTCAAGACTTTTCTCTATTTCAACCCAATAAGGATATGTGATAGGAGGACTGTGAGTTTTGGGATGAGTTAGAGTAAATTTGAAATTATCATTGGAGGAGAGAGTTGTTCCAATGGGAATTGGAACTTGTTCATTAACTTCATGAGAGGTTAAGGTAAGTGAAGCTATCAACTGGTAGAGAGGATAATCTTATTTGGAGATTTGATAATAAATGTGTTTTTCTATTAACTCTTTTGTGCAGGTGTTGCAATCGGAGACTCTTTTGAAAGAGGTTACGAGCTATAGTTTCACAAGTTCAATTTAGAAAGGGTTGGTTCTGCTGAGAATTGAGCTTTTTGGATGGTTTGTTCTAGTCGGTAAGGTGAATACTAAAGACAGGTTGAGTAGATTAGGCGTTATTCATCAGAGTGACAATGTATGTGTCCTGTGTAAAAAAGAGATGGAATTTGTTCATCATTTATTTCTTTTATATGAGTTTACATGGTAGGTGTGGTGTGCTTGGTTGAGATGGTTTCATAGAGTTTGGGCTGTCCCAGAAACTATTAAAGGTCTGTTTGCGAGTTGGACTGACATGCATAATAGAAAAGAGGAGTAGAAGATGTGGCTAACTGGATTCTTTGTAATGATTTGGAACATCTGGTTAGAACGTAATGACAGAATTTTCAACAATAGAAAAATATGTGTTAAGATCATACAAAGAATAATATTTTTGAGCTAAAAAAAATAGACTGGTATTAATCCTTTTGATTATTAATGACATTGTCAAAAATAACAGAAGATTAATCACCTATATATTTGGATTTGTCTTTTAGTGTTTCTGTTTGTTTAATTTATTACTCCATTTTAGTGTGTTGAGATTTAATTTCTTTATTTCATAAAAAAAAAATCAAACTTAACTTTTGGGTAGAGAACCATTGAGGATTTGAGGTCGAGGGCAAGATAATGAAATTTAACAAGTTTGATTTGATTATCCAAATTAAACCAAACAAAACAAATTGTATCGGATCAGTCCCTAATAGACTTATTGGATAATTAAAATGATACAAGAGAATTAATTGTCAAATATATATATACTCCTAAACAAATAGATTAAAAAAAAGAAAAAAAATAAAGAAAAAAAAGCTCACTAGCTAACAATGAATTTCTTATGCACCTTTTCTTTTTGCGTGTGGGATGATAGAGGGTAATAAAGTACATAAACAAGCAAGAACTAGTCGAGTTCATAGTTTAATTTAATAATAATAAAATTAACATATAAGGATAACTAGCTACTATTTTGGTTTTTAAGATTTGGAGTTAAAATCCAAATTATCCCTAACTTTTTGTTTAATTTGAAATGTTTCTCAAAATTCTATATTAAAAATTTAAAATCGTTCTTTTGAAAGCAACAATTTTTTAAATGACAGAAATACTTTTTATATATTTTCCTAAATCTCTTATACCCATTTTTCTCCACTCTTTTAAAATAATAACAATCTACTATCAACAATAACCACTCAACAATCTATCAACAATAGCAACTACTCAACAATCTCTTTTAGAATATTTCATTCAATCTCAAATTCTTTTACTCACACTCACATTCTACCAACAACAACAATAACTATTCAATAAATAATAGAGACAATATATGTGGATCGAAGAAGGAGAAGGAGAGCACGGTGCTAGCGTAGAGAGGAGGTGCTGCCGTCATTGGACTCGCTGAGAAAAATATATATAAAGAGAGAGAATTTTATCTGATAGTGGGATGAAGGTATATGTAACTTAGTGATGGATAATTTTGATAGAGGTGAATGATGACGATGGAGGTGGATAAATGATGATGATGGTGATGATGATAATGGACGTAAATGGAAGATGATGATAGATGATTTTTAAGATTGATGTTTTTTTAGAAGAATGGTAATTATTAAATTTTATAACAATCCCGCTATGTGAACAATTACAAACCACGTGAATAACAGGCCAAATTCCAGGTCCATTAATTATTCAATTTCACTTTCATTCTAAACTTACAACTTTTACCAAATTTTATTTTGACCTAATTACACCTCCTTCTAACCCAAGTCCCCTTTTCACCACAGTCAATCGATTATCACCTACCCTAGTACGCAGTCCCCTTCATCGGCGAGAAAGTTTCCAAGCACCGCTGTCTCTCGTCGTCACCATCTCCGAGTACAGGTGAGCCGTTCTGTATTAAGAACAAACATCCTATTTGCATGAAGAACAAACATCTCATTCATATTAAGAACAAACATCCCATTTGCATGAAAAATAAACATTCTATTTATATGAAAAATAAACATTCGCGTGTGCAATGGAGGACGAAGCTGAGCTGATTGTAGTGGCGCGATAGAGGCGAAGGGGCAGAGGCAATCATCATGACGCGATGGAGGACGAAGTTGGGTCGCTTGCAGCAGCGCGATGGAGGTGCGACGAGGCTGGTCTGCCTACAGCGACGGATAGAGTGAAGGTACAACAAGGTTGGGCTGCATGCGGTGATTTGGGAGACGTGACGAAGCACAGATATATGCGGCGGTTGTAGATGCACGAAGAAGCCGAAACACGTGCGGTAGTTCGCAAGAGACGGTGGGGGTTGTGAGGAGCAAGGGTGGGGCGCGGTGCGGATGTGAGGGAAGGGTTTGTGGTTGTTAAAAGTCAAATTCAAAACAATAATTATATCTAATTAATTTAAAATTTAATTTTTAAAATTAAAATTAACTTTTCTTTTTTAACGTATTGTTTATATTGTTGAAAAACGTTGTTTCTATATAATTTCTCTTTTTATAAAGAATAAATCTATCTAAAAAATGATTTTAATATCAAACAAAATGTTGCCGATCATTTAAAATAAAGTTAAAAATAATTTTAATTTTAACCCTAAATATTAAAAACTAAAACAATATTTATTTCTCAATATCTAAATAGACAAATTTTTTTTCTTGGAAGTACAAATGAATAACGTTTTTGTTTGCAAAAAATATGCAATGTCGTCCGATCCCAGTCTGAGATATGAAGGAAGAGCCACGCATTCATAGATATGTAAGAATCATATGTACGGTATAAACTGTATGTATTCTAATTTATTGGTAGATGAAGAGGTCAATTATATTTAGTTTTGAAAGGTTGAAAATAATTTTATGGAGACTAAAAAGTCAAGGTACATTGAATAATAAAGTAGTATATTACGAGTAGGATTTGCCATTATCTTTAGTTCTCACGGTTGTATATTCTATCCTCTTTTTTTTCTAAATAAATATTCTGTCAATAATATAGTTGCATGATTCTAACAGCTCTACTTTTTTCTCCCTCTCTCTTTTTTTTTTGACATAGCAACTAGTATGTACTTTAGAATAGTATAGATTCACTGTGAGTATTTTAACTTTTTTATTTGTAAGATTTGAATGAGTTGTATACTTGTATTATTTGTTTTTCAAAAGATTATTTTACAGAAGATAAGAAAACAAAAGATAACAAATAAACAACCTTTTTTCCAAAAATAATAAAAATCGATATAAAAAATCCAATCAGATTTTTTAGAAGGGTTTAATGAAATAGGAATATTAAAAAATATTGGATTTTTTTAAGACGAAGAAGATTGAATTAGGTTTTTGAGGTTGTGATAGTGGTTTGTGGGATGAAAGTCATGAAACGATGATTGTTATAACATATCATTATTTTATTTTAATAATTGGTTGAAAGAGAATAAATAAACACAGAAAATTTAGTTGTTAAAGAGAAAAAAAAAAATCTATTTAAATATAATTATTCATTAACAAATTTTGATTCTAATAATTAATCTACTAATATATATGTATAAGGGTTAGAAATTCGATTCCCACGTCCTATTGTATGTATATAATAATTTATTAATTAATAATAAATTTAAATAAAATCTAATTTATTAAAAATAAAATATAAAATAATATTATATAGTTAACAAATATTATTATTTTTTATCTATATTTAATCTATAATAATTTATATTCATATTTTCAGATATTTTATATATAATAAATATATAATTTATATTTATATTTATTAAAATTATATATACTTAAATTAATACAGTTTATACATATAAATTAATATAATTTACATTTATATTTTTAAAAATTTATACACATAAATTAATAAAATAATAATTTAATATTTATACTAAAAAAATAATAAAAAATACTAAAAGTTAATAATCACACCAAGAATTTTTAAAAAATATAATTATTTATTAATTAACACGTCACCATCTATGCCGACTCATCAGATGAAAGAGAATGAATAAATAAGCAAAGCGACAACACCCAAGTTGAGACAACTAACATGCATGATGCATGTGTACGAACATCCACATACTCATACTCATACGCATCCAAAGACAAATTCTCAAATACGTATCTCGAAGTAAATATATGCCTTTTGACGTTTTCTATCCATCACTCGCACCATGTGATTATTATGCTCATTCGTGTACAAATAATAAATCATATAAAAAATTATGCTTCACATTTTTGGGAAACAACAATGCTAGGGAATCAATTCTATATAAGCTAAGAATCAGCCATCTGGTAATCAGATATTGCTACTAATAGGCATACGAATGTTTCTTTTTCTTGTAAATTGGATGGTTTTGGATATGATTTCTATATTTCTTGTGTTACGCATTAATAAAACATAATTAATTATATGGAATCAACTAATGAATGATCAAAGCATCTGTTTCGTAATTCTCTCCTAACACTAATGTGGTCAACAATAATTTAACAAACAAATTAAATTATAAATTAATAAAACTAATTATAATTAATTATGTTGTTCCATTCTTCCTGATTATTAGTTGTTCCATATACTTTTCCTTTGGAAAATTATCAAATGATACCTAAAATGTTATCGTGCTAATAAAAATAATTTTAAACGATGTAAATAATAAATAATTTTTGAATAATTTAAAATACAAAAAAAATCAAAATTTATATTTTCATGAATAATAAATTATTTTTGTATTTACAAATTGACGTATCCTTTAGTTAAAATATTTTAAAAACAGTTATATAATTATTTAAAAAATATTTACAAAAATTATAATAAAAATCGATTTCTAAGTTGTTTTTTTTTAATTAGGGAAATTCACATAAAAAATTTTAAAAATTCACAATATAAAATTACGTACTTTTAAAAGTAAAAAATATAGTTTTTCTAATAATATGTTTAAAAAATACATCAAATCTTTTTTTAATTTAGTCATTTTTGTGATTTTTAAAATATTTTGAAATTTTATTTATTATTATATCTTTTGAAGTAACTTTTTTAATTTTATAAATTTTCAAATATTATTTTAATAGTTTATCATAATCTTTTAATTAATATAATGATAAATTTTATAAAAAGTTATTTTATAAAAAATATTGAACTGTTTAATACTAAATTTATACGGCTAAGGTATATCCTATAGAGCCATGTTAGTGGGTGGTGTCTATTGGAGCTTTGTCGCTTTTCGTATACATATATAGATAGACATGGATATTGGAATTTAATACTTAATAGGTTAGGCTATCGACTTTGTTAGGTTCTACACTTATTTTTTCTTATGCATGATGCAGACCCCGGTGCGGTACAGAAAGTGACATAGCAATGTATATAGGGTGGAAAGAATAATCTTATTCAATTCACACATTATTTGATTAGCAATTGAATACTAAAAACGGATACAAACAAAATATTTAAAAAAAGAAAAACCACAGAATTTTGACTCGACTCGATATTATTATTACGGAATACTTATTTTCTTTTTCTATGGTTCTTGTTCGGCTCCATCTTCTTTTAATTTGTTTTTTCTATGAGATCTTTTAATTTGTTTATGAACACCACGTAAGCAAGTGAAGCTGATTAATTAGCTGGAATATATGCTGTTTGGAAATAGATTTATTACTTTTTGACTTGAAAGTTACTTTATAATAAAACCGTAATAAAAAAAAGGTGAATAGGATATAAAAAATTTCTGATTCATTCTTTTGGGGCTCAGAGTAGATTGTTGCCAGTGATGGAGGCATTATCTCGCAGGAATTCAATCTGATGTTCAAATTATCATGAGTCACCAGAGATATTAAGTTAGAAATATTTTTGGATGATACACATATTAGACATATAGTGCATATTTAATATGTTATGAGATGAAATAATTAGATGATCTTATATTGAGTTGAGAAAGTATTATTTTAATAATATACGAGTGTGAATGGTTTCAAATTTTCAATTATCTGAACTCTGAGCCAGGATATTATGAGAGTTTGGTTGGTAGTACTAGGCACAAATTAATTTTAGTATGATAGATGTAATACGTTAATACTAGGTTAAAATAGTATAATATACATCAACATAATAATAAGAGAATAATATTATATATTTAAATTTTTTTAACTAAATCTAATCAAATTGATTTAATATAACAAAAATTAATTATGATTAAAATTATTCTAAATTTTATTATTTAATTTTGTTAGACTTAGTTCATAAAATAATTTAAATGAATAGCATTACTCATAATAAAATGTGTATCAACAATTGTAAATGATGTTTATTTTTTTCTCCACAACAAAAAATTTGTCATTAACGATTTCTAAAGGATGAGGTAGTTAATTAAAATTGTTACTAACAATTTTTTTAAAGGATTTTCCTTTATATTTAATTAAAATAATTATTAATGAGTTCTTTTAAATATGATTAAATTTCAGTCAATTGAAATGGTAACTAATGATTTCTTTTTAAAAAAAAAATTAAATTTAAAGAAATTGAAATCATTACTAATTACTAATGATTAATGTTTTAAAAATTATATCGCATCGATTTTGTTATTGTCCAAAACTGTTTTGTAGAAAAAGGTTAAAAAAACTAGCTGAATCAGTAATTAATCAATAAATCGATGGAACCGATTCGATATTTAGAATTATGAGTTTGAATGTGTATATATCTTAAAAAAACCCACGGAACTCCACCCCGATTCTTTCTTTTGTGATTTTTTGTGTGACTCTAACTTAATTCTAAATCCTTTTCTCACCCGTTACCTGCTCTAGTTGCTGAAAATCCACTGCTGCTTTCTCTCAGCCACCACCAGCAGCAGTAGCCAGGAGCTCTTGTCAAACTATTCTCCTCAATTAGAGGGTGTCGTCGTTGTCTTGGACTTACAGATCGAAGTGCGGTCAATTTGATTCCTTCATCACTGGTCAGTTTGTTTGATCATCATCTCTATCTCGTCGTTCTTCCCTCGCCGGTAGTTGAATTTCATTCTTTTTTTGCCGCCTATTTCATTTTTCCGTCGATGTCAGTTTGGTTCCTCCATCATTGTCAGTAGCTCTGTTCGTTCAGTTTTTTTTTTCTTTTGTTAATTTTTATGATTTTGAATTTCTATTTTTTAATGATTCTGGAGTATGGAATATCCGAATAATGTTTATGATTACGAGTAATCACTGTTGAAATCTATGTTTACTTTAATTTATGGCTGCTTATTTTGTTAGTTTTACTGAGTTACTGAAATATAAAATTTAAAATTTGGTTCTTGAGCTACTATTTTTTACTTTTTGTTGTATTTTGAGTTGGGATGAATAAGTGACGGATCCAAAAAAATTTTATAGTGGGGCAAAATATATAAATATAATAATTTTTATAATAAAAATATTATGTTACAAAAACATCAGTTATTAAATTATCCATTAATTATTATATAATTGTATATAAATAGTTAAATACATGTTTAATTTCTTTTATTTTTAATGTGTATTTTGTATTTTAATACACATGCAGTAGTAATTTTTCTGTGTACATATAACATAATTAGTCTTCAAAATATCTAATTTATAAATTAAAATATTAAAATAGTAATTTAAATAATAATATATAATTTAAAATTTTATTATTTAAGTTTAATATTTTTAAAAAATTGAGTAATCTTTTTGTTAACAATACAATTGAAATATCTTTTTTTTTTATATAGAATAAAACTACACATCTAAGTCTTTTTGTTAACCAAGTCCAACTAAGTTAGTCTAAGATAACAAAATCAGTTATGACTAACATTATTTCAAGTCTTATTGTTTAACTTGGTTATATATATAAGTAAATAATTATTTAAAATTTTACTTCTTATACAATTGAAAGTCAACCCTTATTGAGATTTATAGTTGAGAACGTTCTTTCATTTAATGTAATTGTTATAGAAAAAATTAAAACTAATATAAAAAAGATAAATAATACTCTTTCAAATCGATTTTTAAAAAAAAAATTATTTAAATTGAGAATTAATCATTCTAATGACACTTAATATAAAATTCTTAAATTAACTATAAAATACTAAAAATTGAACAAAAAATTATTGTGAATCAAATTTAATAATTTAATAGGATAAATAAATATTATTATCATATACTACTAAAAAAAATTTTAAATTGTAATAAAGGTGTTTGCCTCCATAATCACACACGTACATCTATTCCTGGGTGAGTTGCGATTTTCTTTTCTGTTTGTTGTATTCTTAGTTAGAGTTGATGTCTTGATGGTGGTGTAATTGCTGAGTTTGAATTAATTGTTTAATTCTTTTATTTTTAGTTTCTCTTATTTTTATTTTTAATTATTATAACTATTTTAAAAAAAATTGTTTTATATTTTCTTTATTGATTGATGAATATTGCTGATTACTCATTACTTTATTAGTGATTAGTTTATTAGAATTTAAAAATTAAAATGATTAGAAATTTATTATTTTATGATTTTTTTATCATGATAAAATTTAAAATATGAACAAATTATTATATAAAATTACAAATTGTAAATTTTATTAGTTAACAATTATTAAATTTGAATATTTAAAATTTATATATGAAATTTTTAATAATTTTATTTTATATTTAACTAAACTGATTAAATCTCGTTGAATTTCAATTGAACTTTCTAAACTATTAACGATTTCTTTTCTTTGACAACTATCCCTTATTAACAAAATTTACTAACAAATATCAATATTTTGATAAATTTCACATAATAATCTAATATTGAAAAAATAGCCAGTATTTGACCTAGAAAAATATTCCAAAAACATACAAATTATTTTTTATTTTTTACGTGCATGTGTATTATTTCCCTTGCATAGGTGGGTTAGGGGAAAAAATATAGCTAAGGCGGCACTCTTTCCATGTATAATAAGAAAATTCTCTATTCACTATTTATTCTTTTTTATTCTTTTCTTATTTTATTTAAAATTAATATTAAAAATTTTTATTCCACAAATGATGTAAGAATAAGGTTTTGAAAATCAAACCGGTCATCGAACCACTCTAGCTACTAATTTACTGGTTTATATGTTCAATCGATTCGGCTATAGTTGAACCAAAAAAACCGTTTTATTAAAAATAATAAATAAAATATAATTAAACACACAAAAATATAATTATAAACTAATATAATCTTTTAAATATTATCCAAATTAAAAGTATTATATCAACCACTATTATAATTTTATCCAAATACAAACATAAGCCAAATAATAAAAAAATAAATAATCAATCACAAACCATTCAATTATTCACCATCTTCATATTACATGTCAAATTGCTGCATAGAGAATACTAATATTTTGAGGTATTTAATTTGATCACTGTCAGTTTTTTATTGCATCATGACCTGAATCTGTCATACACAGTATGATGGCTCAGCTTGGGAGGCACTGAAACATATTGAGCAAGCGATAGGATTCCTAGTAAAAGTCAGTTTTACAGAATCTTGAATTCATATTCAAACAAATAAAAAAAAGTCAATATTGCTCATCTTCCATTTAATTCTTAATCTCAGGTATTGCATTAGAAACCCAAAAAAATATTTAATGAAGTAATAAAGGAGCTCTGCCCAATTAGTATCCTCTTTTTAATTTATAACTTCCTCTAAATTGATATACCTCAATTCCATTATCTTTCTAATACAAGAAGTCAAGAACAATTAATTAAGATCAACATCATGAACAATTTAGCAAATTAAGATCAACAGCATGAATAATTTATCAAATCAACATTAATAACATGAACAATTTATCAAATCAAGAACAGCAAATCATAACAAGACCAATTTATAAAATTAACAAATTATTAAAAGGCCAAGAACAACATAACAACTGAACAATCTAAAATTTAAAAGTTGAGAACAGTACTAAAACATTAATTTATCAAATTAACAAGTTAATAAGATCAATTAGAACTGAAAATCAAAATAACAAGAACAACTAAAGCTTTAAAATATAGTAGACCAACAAGAAAACAAGAACTGGAACAATATACTAATCATTAAAAATAAAGCTGGAGCGCGGGGGAACAAAGCTTCTCGTTATGGGTTTTCTTAACATTCCTCAAACTCATCTAAAAAAAACATAACATCTAAGGAAGCATATCTAAGACAGCTTCTCGTTCCTTCCTTGTGGACACCTGCATAAAGCTTAGAACTAAGGAATTGATGTGAAGAACATTAAATTACCTTTGTTCGTATTACTAATAGTGTTCAGTATTATATTGAATAACCTTTTGTCTAGTTCCTTTTCTATGTACACCTATATCAAAATAAAAAATAACAAATCACAAATACAATTTATCAAATTAATAAGTTATTAAAATATCAAAACCAGCACAATCTAACAATTACAGTTTACAAAATCAAGAACAACTCCTAGAACAACAATTTATCAAAGTAACAAATCAGAAAGATCAAGAGCATAACAAAATAAGTTAATATAGCAATCCAACAACCAAATAAGAACTAAAACTGCAAGCTACTAATTAAAAGAACCACTAACTAAAACAAGATCTGCAACGTTCATACAGTCATTGTTCTACACAATTATCCTCAATTTAACCAAATGCCCAACTAAGTGATTAAGCATAAAAAAAAAATCTAAGCAAGATCTTGAATGAATAAACTAAATCATACTAATCTTACCAAGCAAAGGAGGAAAGGGACATCTCTGAATCTGAACAACAAATGAACAAAAAAAAAAGGTAAAAAAATAACCATTACTTTCAGTATGAGACTCTGAGAAGTGAGCAATGAGTAGAGTATGAGGGAGAAGGAGCAAGAACGCCGGTGATGAGAAGGTGAGGGCGACCATCGACTAGGCAATGAGCACGACGACTCACGACGTGCGACAGACGACGGGCTACCAAGAGAATATACAGGCAGAGGCACCGATTGTTTAGCGCTGAGTCAAGCCTTGCGACGGTGGGGGGGACTGTAACCTAGGGTTGAGAGTTGAGAGAGGAAGGACTGAGAATTGGGGGAATGGCTTGGGGGAGAGTGGCTGGAGATGACAGTTGCGACGGCGGGGTGGCACGGCGGTGGCTGGACGGAGCAAGTGACAGAGTGATGGAGGAGCTCGATGGCCAGATGTTGCTGCAGGTAGTGTGAGTGAAGTGAGTGCTCAAGGACGGAAAAAGAGGATTAGGTTTTGGTGGAAAATCTGAAAACCAGTCGGATTTCGGTTCGGAATCGGCCGGTTCAGCAATTCGATAACGGTTTTAAAAAAGACAATTATGACTTCTGTTCGAACCGGAAACTTCACCAGTTCACAGTTCAACCGATTCGACCGGCCGATTCGAACCGGTTTTTCAGAACCTTGTGTAAGAATATTTTCCAAAAAGTAATTCTTCAGTAAGAAACATGAATCAAGGTTTATAACGGATCGGAGTTATCGTTGCCTCACCAACTTGATAAAATTATTATAATCAGAGTTTTATGTGAACAGCTGGGTATGCAAAGGAAAAAAACAAAAATAACTCCTGCTAGAGAGATAATAAAAAATTAACAATATAAACAATAGATTATAGATTTACTTTAATACATATAAAAAAATAAAAAATATTCTATAAATTATCTAAATAAAAAAATTTACTTAGTTTTTTTTTAAAAATAACCATCTCAAACTCTAATTTATTAAAGTATTTTAGTTCAATACCCTCTTCTTTTTCAACCGACTCCCACTCCTATCTTTATCAATAATCATTCCACTTCACCCTCGCTACTTAGCTTGTCACATGTTGTTACTAACAAAAAAAAAAAGATTATGCAAAACGGAAATTACACGCGAAAAAGAGAAATTATCGTATACGTAACTATACTATATATTTACAAATCCCTATTTTTAAAAAATTAAAAATTAAAAATTATTAAAAATTAATTAAATTAATTATCATATAATTTTAATTTTCTTTTTAACTTTATTGTTTACTAAATTCATAAAATATTTTTAATGTTAGTACTACAGATTTAGTATTATTTATTAACTTAAATTTTGATAATTACTAAAATAAAAACTAATTCAAACTAATCCATATTATTGAGATTGAACAAAATAAATGATAAAGAAGAAAATCATTAATTTGTTGTCATAGTACACAAAAAATTATCTTGAAAAAAATATGTTCAATATGGGTGGAAGACATGGCCGAAACACAAAGTATATTTGCTTGATTTGAGTTTATTATTTTTTTGTTTGGTGTTATTTTTTAGTTGAATTTAGATTATATTTATTTTCAATCTAAAGTCATATTATATAATTAAAAATATATTTTATAATAAAATTAATAATAATAGTTTAAGTTTATATACTTTAATTAATAATTTTAATATATATAATATTATTTTATCATTAAAGTGATTTTTATGTAAATATATATAATATTTATTAAATTTAACTTTTAAAATTATAATTTATTAATTTTATTATATAAAATTTATAAAATTATATATATTAATTTTATGTCAAATCAGTTTGGTTTAATTAACTTCAAATATTTTGAATAAACTTAATAAAATATTAGATTCAGATTTATAAACAAAATCTGATGTAAGGCCTACAATTAGGGATTATTCAATTCATTTAAATAAAAAAAAAGAATGCAAAGGGTTGTAATCCATACTTACTCATACCGCACGTTTGTGCTATTAGTTTATTTATGTTCTTCTTTTTCATGTGGGGGAAAAATCTAGTTGATTTATTGTTTAAACTTTAAAGAGTTGCAACTAATATATACTCTATGTCTATAATTCCAGGTATATTTGGTTTAAATTTTATTTATATTTTTTATAACTTCATAAGAAATAAGGTATAAAAAAAGTACATTATTGTTGATTAAAAGAATTCATTAAATAATTTAATTTTCATATACGGATCATATTAAAAGAGTTTTATTTAATTATTTAATCGTATATTGTCATATTAATAAAAGTAGTAACTAATTTGACTTAATCTAGTGGTCGTTTAAATAAGTGTGAGGGGTTTGAATTGTACCTTGTATATACAATAATTTATTGGTCAACAATAGACCTTTAAATGGAGTTCAGATTCACGACGAAATTAATTATTGGCCTCGAATTAGGATTATTGTGGACAACAAATTCATTACTTAAAAAATTATCTAAAATGATAATTTAATATTTCAATGCATCAAAATTAGGGAAATGATTTTTTTTTCATAATATCGCTTCATATACTCTTTTTGCATTATATTGTTTGTATGAATTTATAGAAAAAATGATTGACATTATTAAAATAAGAAAGGACAATATTCATTTTCCAAAATTAAACTATTGATTATGATTAAAAAATTAGAAAATTAAAAAAAATATATATAGAATAAATTGGTACGTAACAATTTGATTCTTACCCTTTTTCTAAAATAATGTCATTTTAATTTAAGTCTTTTTCAAATTTTAACTACCACGTCACCGTCCACTAGACCACCACCACAACTGTCGTCACTTCCGATCCATTGCACTAACCATGGTCGCTACCTCCTTCTTCTCTTCTTCAATATCCAACTACCACCACGTCATACATACTTGAAATTTATTTTCATTAAATAATAAAGTCTTGGCCTTTTGGGTTTAACTTCTATCAATATAATAAATTGTTGAAACATGCATAAATTGATTAAATGACTTTGGGTGGCTTTAAAGGTATTTTCTATTGACAAATCTTCTATGTGGAACATTATTAACGTGACCCACCTGACACCGAAAAAGGAAGAAAAGTCCGTGAGATTAAGATGGCCAATAATTGTCTTAATTTGTTGAAGTTAACTAATTGTGAATACTTACCTGATCAAAGAGAGGGAAATTTGGTTTTTTTCAGGTACTAATAGTATTCCTCCTCTTATGACAAAGTCGTGTGCAACTTGAGAAAGCAATTAGCTCCGTAAAAAAGAGGGCTTGCATTGCAATTGTTCCAACATGCAAGAAATCCGTGGAAATTATAATATCTCTTTTTTTTTTAATTTCTTTTGGAAAAAGAAATATTTTTGTTATTATCAGAATAATTTAATGCTCCTATTGTTTCTAGTTTCTACCAGTTGAAACTTGAAAGTGATTGATAACAATGCCCTGAATTTCCCTCCAACCGGCGTGTTTAACGTGTTAGCTTTGCGCATGAAACAAGCAACAAAGTGAATTTTAATTAAGATATATTAATTAAATTATGGTAAAGACGTACTAAGGATGTACATGAGTCGGGTGAAATTAAATTTATCATAACTTAGATTCGGTTTTAAATATAATACTGACTTACTAAGTCTATTTTTTAGATCATAACCCAATCCTAAATCCGATTAAACTTAAATATTGTCGGATCACAATTATAGTTGGTGAAAAACGTACCTTTAAAATTTTAACAATAATTTATTGAAAAATCAGCGTTTTTGAAAAGCAAAATCCAATTTTTTTTAAATTTGTATTGAACTTAGCGGCGGTTTTATTACTGCCGCAAACAGTCCTAAATTTACAAACGGTAATAACATTGCGACGGTTACAAACCGCTAGTAAAAAATGAACTAAATCCTATTTACTTGTATATTGCGGTGGTTTAAAATCGCCACTAAATTAGTTACCGCAAAATATTGATTCAGCGGCAGTTATACCAGCGGTTTTTAGAAATCGCCACAAAATTACTTCCCTGTACCAATAACTAGGGTGTTCTACCAAACCATCAAAATTTGATTTTATAGCGGTTTAAAACTGCCGCTAATAGATAAAAAAAACCTGCTGCAAAACCACACCTCTGTTGTAGTGTATATGAACGTGTTAATTTTAAGTAAAGTAAGATTTTTTACTATTTTATTTTAAGAGGAATGCTAGGAGATCAGTCAGTTTTGTGATTTGTAACTATTAATTAGTTATCATAAATATTTTTAATGGTGTGAAATTACATCTAATAATATAGAATTATTCACTTTTTTTATGATTAAATATTGGCCAAATTTAAAAAAAAGTGCTGGCCTCATACTTTCTCTTATTTTAATTCTCACTTTTATAGTTAAAGTTTTCTATACAATTTTCAAAAATAAATATCTAATAACTTATAGCCTGATAAATAAATTTGAGATGCTGGTACTTACTCAAATTTTCAGACTTCTTCATATAATATTTCAAAAGGGTATAAAAATATTTTGTTAAGACTCATCAACCAGAATGGATAATAATTGCCTAAAGATTCATCAATTTCTAACAAAACATTGTAGATGTAGTCTAATTATTTTTTTATTGTTTTGTTTTTTATTCTTTTGAGCATTAGAACTGAGAATTTTGACTAGAAATTATGAAAAATTAAAATAAAAAATACATTACTTCTTGTGTTAAATTGATGTGTTTATATAACAACAACAATAACATCACTGCTATACATTATATGAAATTGAAAATATATAAATAAATAATTATTTTAAAATTAATAATTAATCTTTATTGTCTAATTAATCTAACACATAATATTTTATCTTTCCATTTAAAATTAGATATTAGAATATATATATTACTCCCACTTACCACACCAACCATCTTTTCCTACTCCTCTCTAGTACTGCTTGGCTCTTCACGTGACGCTTGTGCTTATTTAGTATACTTTCTTTCTACTTCTAGAATAATTGTTTAACTTTAACTGTAAGCAATATCAATTATGGAAATATTTTTTAATATTAAATTAATTTAATTACTTTGTCTTATGTTATTACCACCTAATTTTATAACAGTTATCTTAGGTATATACAAAAAAATCAGTTATCAAATTAATTAATAATATAAAATAAATATTATCATATAAATATATTTTAAATATATATTAAACAATACATATATTTATACATAAATAATATATAATAATTAATTCTTTTTGTATACATAATTTTTTTGAGTTTGTAAACATAGTTTAATTTTATTATAAAATACTTTTTAAGTTTTTAATACGTTAAACAGTAAAAATATTGAATTTTTCAGTTTTGATTCTTTTAAAAGTGCATTAATAATTTAATATCTTATGGTTTCATGTCATGATCAAAGGCAAGCAAAATAATGAAACGCAATGAAGGAAAATGATATTTTTTAAAATGTTTATTTTTCAATTTAAGGCACGAGAAGCACAAGGGTAGAAGTGAAGGGAAGTGATGGGAAACTCAGCAAAATGGGTAAAAGATTGTATGTGAAAGTGGGGAGTGGATGAGGTTGTCGACCACTCACACTGCCACTGTAGGTTGAGTGGGATGGGATATAGATTTTCTTTGGATAACATCCACTTGAGATTATTATCGAAAATGTCATGCTAGCAGTAAATATTATTATTTTTTATTAGTATTTAGTTAATAATAAATTATACGTATATTTATATATATTTTATATATAAAAAATATATAATTTATATCTATATTTATTAAAGTTTTGTATATATAAATTAATAAAATTTGTATTTATATTTTTATTAGAATTTATATACATAAATTAATAAAATTTATTTATTAAAAATAATATATTATTTGTATTGATTAAATAATAATAATAAATACTAAAAGTTGTTAGTTTTTAAAATTTTTTATTATTGAGGTTGATTTAATAAAAAATCGATTTTTTTAATTATTTAATAAAGTATAATTTTTATCTTATATTATTTAAATAAGATAAAAAATATGAAAAAATATTAGACGATAAAAAATCATATTTTATCAAATAATTATAGAAAAAATTGAGAGAATATACTCTTGATTTAATATTATCGATGGTTTTCTATTATCAACTGTTATCACTTACCAAAATTTGTTGAGTATTTTTGGACTTTTATTACGCTCTAAGACTTACTAATAGTGTTTAGGAAAATAGTCACCCAAAAAAAAATAGTGTTTAGTAAAATAAAATAGAATTTGTTCTAAAGAATAAGGTTATAAGAATACTATTTGATATGCCTATTATTAAAATTTAGAATAACATTAGATAATTAGTTTTTCAGTTAATATTAATTATTTTTTAAATTATTTTAAAATTTAAATTCCAACTCATAAATTTTTAACTATAAATTTTAAATACTAAAATTAGTTTTTTTTATAAAATTTAAAACAATTATAATTCCCATAATATTACATACATAAAAAATAATAATTAATTAATAAAAGTATAGATATAAAATAACAATGGCCTATTTTAGTTTTGAATAGAACAAATCAATTCTAAAAAATATCACATAAAATTTTGCAAGAGCATATATACATCCTTTAACATATATCCAAGACAAAATACTACAAGCTTTTAATTTATTTAAAAAAATATATATACTTGTCATGGACTATATCACCTCCTAATATTTATAAGACTGACAAGTACTGCTACGTCTTTGTTCATTGGCATCCCTATCTCCATTCACATGGTGGTTGAGAAACCACATCTACTACCCCTCTTCCATATTTGTAATTTATAATTATTTTCTATATTGAAATCATTCAAAGAAGCTTGGCTAAGCAAACTCAGGGATTAACTTACCTTGAGTAGCGTGTTAGTGCAATAAATCAAACCAGTATATATAAATAAAAAATTTAATTATTCTATTGGTTTTATAATTTTATTTAATTTAAAATTTAATTATTATATTAGTTTTAATGTTGTAAATAAGATTTTTTAATATAAAAAATATTAAAAATAACTAAATATTTTTTATAAGTTAAATGTATTCACAATTAAGAATTTAATTATATTTTTTATTATATATTTTTTGAAAAAATATTCTAAGTTTGATGTGTTTTACATGAAAAATAAAATAAAAAATACTATATAAACTTAATTAAAAAATATGAAAATTTAACTATAAATTTAATAAAATTATAATAATCAACACAATATTAAATCTAAATAAAATGGTATTTTCCCCGCTATCGATCTATTGTAGTTTAATAATGATTTGGCAAGATTATTCGGGTGTCATAAAACACTATATGAGAGTTTAATGTAATATTTTAAAATCAAATAAAATATGTGAGACATTAAAGGTTTGTTTGGGTGATGAATTCTTAAAAAAAATAATTTTTTTAAGTGATTTTGTTAATAGATTTTTTAGAGAAATAAATATGATTTTATGTTTAGATATTTTATATAAATATATATTTTTTTAATAATTATGTTTGAATATAATAATATAAAATTATTTTTTAAGTAAAAAATGTAAATTATAATTTGTTTAAAAAAATATTTTTTTATTTTTTTAATATTTTTATTTTTATTATATTAAAATTTTGTCAAATATATTGAAAAATATAAAAAATTTATTTTTTAACAATTTAGAATTTATTTGGATGAATTTTTATAAACAAAGTTTCAAATATATTTTTTTTAATTTTTGAAAAAATATAAATAATTTTATGTTTAGATATATTTCACATATAAAAAAATATTTTTATTTAACATATATGTAAAAACATCTCATGTAAATTGTAGCTTTGAATGTTTTTTTATTTTTTTAATAGTTACTTTAACTATTAAAATTTTACGAAATATACTAAAATTAAAAAAAATAAAAATATTTTTTTAAATAATTTAATGACATCTAAATAAACTCTTAGTGACCTCTAAACAAACTCTAAACCTAAATTGAATATAAAAAAGTATAAAATTATACCCATGGAAAGTTCAAATGTTTGAATTCACAATGAATCAACTTCATTAACATGTCGGCAATTTTTCTTTAAAAAAAAAAGAAAAAAAAAACTAAACGTTACGACTTGTATAAATAAATTCAACAATATTTGGTCTCCAAAAAGTATGGTCTTGTTCAATTTTCAACAATGGAAAATCCTAGTCTTACCAGACGACTGAGGCCTCCTCACTTAGAAGTTCTAAACGTGAACCGCACTAAATAACATGATGAGTTGATGACACCACCACAGACAACCCTATAACCCTCAAAGATTCAAACAAAAGATCCACATAGACCACATCCTAGTTCCTATCTTTGAATAATGCTAATTATAAAATATTATTATCTCACTTTAATTAATTACTGTGTATTTAAAAATTGTTAATTGTACATAATTGAATTAAATTGAATTCTACGGTTTTAAATAAATTAGTAAAATTATAGAATTGAATTTTAGTGTTTGAAATATTTATCAAATGAATTAAAATTTTATAATAGACAATTTTATTTTTTATTAATATAATATTATGAGTAAATGTATTAAATTAGTCTCTAAAAGATCACTTATTTTTTAAATTGGTCTCTAAAATATTTTTTTCATCAAATTCATTATTTAAAATTTTAAATTAGTCATGTTAGCCTTTTCATCATTTTCTTTGTTGATGGGATCAAAATTTACTAATATAGCTGATTAAGTGACATCCCAATAGACACTTAAAAATCTTAATTAACTATTAAAATATTAGTTTATAAAATTAACAATTCCAAATTAAGAGATTTTAATGTCTCGAGTTCTCTTCTTAATTAGATTTTAATACCATCAATAAAAAAATGACAGAATAACTAACATGACTAATTTAAAAATTTTAAAGGACTAATTTGATGAAAAAATTATTTTGAGAACTAATTTAAAAAACAAATGATGTTTCAAGAACTAATTTTATCATTTACTCATAATACTATATTTAAATAATAAATATATTTATTATTAAATTATATAAAATGATTTAAAAATTATATTTTTCAACTAAAATTTATTCATCTCTTATAAAAAAATTGGATTAACCTAATAATATTAAATTTAAAAAATATTATTATTAATTAAAAAATTAAATAGTTCTTCATGGTTGGTTATAACGACAAACCAATAATAAAAAACAAATATGAATTATTAAGAACCAACTTATTAAGTAGTCTAATAACATAGCAAATAAAAAAAATTAATTATTAATAATAAATTATAACAACTAATTAACATCATTAAAATAGACTAAAATTATATAACCCTTTGTTAGTATCATGATTGACATAATTTCATTTGAAATATTCAGACGTAATAGACTAAGAAATTTTTGGTGTCCTAAGTTAAACACATAAAATTTATATATGTGGATATTATTTTAGATTTATATAGTACACCTTTCGAAAAAAATAGGTATATATTATATTAAGTGAGTTGAAGAAAAAGGAAGAGACCATAAAAAAAGTGACGAAAGAAAAAAGAGTATGTGCTAAAAAGTGGGAGACATTGAGAGAAAATAAGTGAGAGAAATTAAAAAAAAATTAAATTATAAAGATATTTTAGATATTTTAAATTTTAATTAAAATTCTAATGAAAAAGAATTTTAATCGAATCTATTTAAATTAAAATTAATTTAAAAAAATAAAAATAAATTAAATTCTATTTAAATTAATTTAATTATTTTTGTACAAGAATCTAATTCTCATAAGAATTGAATTGATACCCTGTTAGTTTTACTCTACCTGTTATAATGCAAATACTATAATTTTCTCCTAGTTTACAATTTAATTTCACATTTTTTTAATAATTCATGTAGTTATAAATAAAAAAGAAAATGTACAAATGCATTAATTCATGTATCACATTTCAAACATAATTATTAAAATAAAGTAAAAATTCAGGTGCACTCAATTTTATGTGAAATTGATAATTGAGAGTTTTTAGATGAAAATTTAGTCAAATCATTTAAATCATTTAATAGCTTTCAATTATTAACTTTACGTAAAGTTGATTACACCTAAATTTTTACCTCAAAATAAATTGCCCAAATCATGTCTTCTTATTTTGTTCTGTCTATTTTTTTTAATATTTTTTAATTTTTTTTTATTTTACAAAAAATAATTTTAAAATAGAAATGACTTTGATGTTACAAAAATAGAACATAGGAATGATTTATGCTTGTATGGAATTTAGAGATGTCAATTAATAGGATAGGACATGATTTGGACTCATCTCTAACTCTACTTGTAAATTGAAAGTATCTCAATTCTAATTCTATTCGTTCTCAATCCAGAAATATCCGATCTTATTCTCGAATTACCAAAAAAATTATTATATAATTCGATGAGTATGTAAATTAAAAATCCAACACAAATAATACAGTCATTTTCCAAATAAAATAATTATCTCATAAATAAGATAAAACATCAAATGTCTAATTCAATATAAATTTTTTATTAAAATTAATAACACAAATATAAATAAAATTATTGTAGATTCATAAGCATTTTATTTGTTACAATAATTTTTATCTATAACATATTTTTATAATATATATATAGATATATATATATATATATGGTGAATTCTATCCAACTCCCTCTAAAATAACATGTAAGTTACCTTCATTATGTGTCACACTTTAATTGGTCATTATCTTAACTATAGTTGGGTTATTTTGTAATTTATTATTTGAGATGGGTAATTATATAATTTCTTAAAATATTAAATTTCTACCCCGTTGATTGAAGCACGTTCTTACGCAATCTCTTTCTTCAGTGCATCATTCCTTAACGGGTTGTTAAATTCTCATGGCTCGTAACTTTCCCGTTCTTCTCAGTATAGTCAGCGCTGACTTAATTTCTATCTCTTATCCTCTCACTCAATCCTTTTTTTTAGCCATGAATCACTCCTTACCAATATTTTTTTTAGTGACTACTCCTTACCAATATAAACATCATTAATGGTTAGTTTGGTTATTAATTTTTTTTATTAAAAAAATATATCTTTATTTAATTACACGATGGAATATATATTTATATGTAAAATATAATATAATAAAATAAATCTATTCAAAATACTTAAAAATATAATTAAAATTATGAAGATATAAATATAATACTAAAATTTGTACTCTAACCAAGTAAACATATTTTTTATTATACATAAATTATTTAAAAAATAAATATATTATTAAAATTAATAATACAAATTGAAACAATAAAATCCAACTTTTTTACTGTATTTTTTATAATATTTTTATTCTTTTAATTTACAATTTATTAGTACTTTATTATTTAATTAATGATTAAACAAATTATTTTTATAAAAAATTATTTTTTATATTATCTTAAAGAAGAGATCAATATAATAGTTTAAAAAATAACGTAAAAATAAAATTTAAAATGAAAAAATTTAATATTAAAATTTTTAAATACAAAAATAATTTGTATAAATATTTAAAAGATAAATATAAATATATGCATAAAATTAATAAAACATATAAAATGGGAGTACTCATGAGAAATAAATAATTATTTTGTCTTCTTTATTTATTTTAAACATGTATTTCATATTTATATCTTGAATATTTATACAATTTGCTTTTGTATTTAAAAATTTTAATATTAACTATTTTTTATTTAAAATATTATTTTTACATTAATTTTTAAACTGATATATTGGTCTTTTCTTTAAGATTATACAAAAAATGATTTCTCATAAAAATAATTTGTTTAATCATTAATTAAATAATAAAATATTAATAAATTAAAAATTAAAAGAATAAAAATACTATAAAAAATATTTATACGAAAGTTAAATTTTATCATTTTAAATTTGTGTTATTAATTTTAACAATTTATATTTTTTTTAAATAATTTATGTATGATAAAAGATATGTTTACTTGTTTAGAGTACAAATTTTATTTTTATATTTGTATATTCCTAATTTTAATTATACTTTTTAAGTACTTTGAATAGATTTATTTTATTATATTATATTTTTCATATGAATATATATTCCATATATTATTTTTAATGAAAAATTTAATAACCGAACTAATCACTAATTACGTTGGTAAGGAGTGATCCATGACAACAAACAAAAAAAAGATTGAGTGGGAGGATAGGAAATAACAATGAAGTCTGGGAAGAACGGAAAGTTACAAGCCATGGAAATTCAACGACTCGTTAAGGAATGATGCACTATAGAAAGAGATTGCGTGAGAGGCAGTAGATCACAATTAAGGGGTAAAATTTTAATATTTTAAGAAATTATACAATTATTCATCTCAAATAATAAATTATAAAATAATCCAACTATAATTAAGATAATAACTAATTAAAGTATGACATATCATGAAGAATAACTTACATATTATTTTAAAAAAAATTGAATAAAATTCACCTCTATATATATATATATATATATATATATATATATATAGAATACAAATTAGTCGAATAAAATTGAAACTTAACATATATCCTATCCGACGAGAACCCGTTCTACACTCATATGGATCGGTTTGAATACCTGCACATAAGGCACATGTTGCTACTCCCTAATGGGATCATTAGCTTATGGGGTGGGAAAAATCTCAATGCCACCATCATGTGTGTAGCTCGATCTGTTTCTCGCAACTACGTTCTAAGTTTCTCATATATTTTTTTGGTAGAAATGCTAAAAAGTTATTAGAATTTATTATTTTTTATTATTATTTAACTAATAATATTTAAAAGTATGAGATAAATATGTTATTTGAATAATACTAGACTATAAAAATTGAGTTGATGATTATATGATAATAAAAAGTAATAATTCTAATAATTTTTTAATATTTATCTTTTTTCATTTCACAAATTTCATTTTAAACTTAGACCAAATTTATATCGGTATCTATTTTTTTTTCTAATGTTCTCTTTTTATATATAAAGTACATAGTATTATTCGTTAATAACAAAAAAACCACAAAAAAACAATATATGTAAATAAGATACACATATTTAAAAATAAAAATATTTTATTTTGTAAATTATTTTTGTAAAAAGTACATCAAAATATAATTTTAAAAATATTTTTTAAAATAAATATTTAATTTTAATTATTTTATTTTGTTTTTAAATATTTTTATTATTAACAAAAATAAGAATTATTTTTATTAACATTAAAAAAAAGCCATCATGAAACACATGAAACATACTAAAATACCTCTTGCCATGACAAGACATTAGTAGTAATTATAGAAATTTGAAATTTCACCTTAGGATTAGTAATTTTCAATTCTGTTACGGCCTGGTCCAGGCCATTTGCGGGCCAACCCGACCTAGAGATGACCCGACCCGGACACGCGTCCCTGGCAGCTCTCCACTACAGCTGTGAGGAAGCTTCGAGGAAGGTGGGCCTATTCTTGAAAGGCCCACCTCTGACACGATATAAATAGGGAAGGACTTACCCTTCCCCCAAGGTATGTCACCTATCCACCTATCATACTTCCCGTCTGCACACTAGCTGACTAGAGCGTCGGAGTGTCTTTGCAGGTGGCACCCCCCTTATTCCTTTACGACGAGAGCTCGGTTACCCGGCAAACCCAAATCCAGCACGACTGCGATTGAGGCGTTCTCACTCCCCTCAATTACCACCCGACCTGTCCGCCAACCGACAAGCGAACATTGGCGCCGTCTGTGGGGATTGCCTCAATGGACGTTGTGCCGGGTCCCGGAAACCAAGGCCGAGGAGCCGGAGCGGAAGGGGCGGCCTCTGTCGCCTCACTAAGAGGACGGCGAAGGTCCCCCCGACAACACACTGACGCGACCCTTCGGGGGAACGGGGGGCGACATTTGGCCGACCAGGAGCGTGACCGACGAACCACCGATCCCAGCTACACCCCGTCTGCTGAAAGCCAAGAGAGAGACTCCCACCGAAGCCGCCTGCGACGCACCTCCGCATCCCGAACGGAAGCGGAGAGCACCCGTGAAGAGTCTCCGATCCCGAGAAGATGAAATGACACGATCATCTACTCCTGAGGTAGGGAAACGCGCCGCACGGCACAAGATCGCGAAGACGGGGAAGGGAGGTCCGGGAGGACACGACAACCTGTGATAATGGGCGTCACTCCATTCCATCGATCCATCCTCGAAGTCCGGTTGCCGAAACACTTCGACAAACCAACGGACATGAGGTACGATGGAACTCAAGACCCTCTAGAACACCTCACGGCCTTCGAGGCGAGGATGAATCTAGAGGGAGTAGGGGACGAGGTGAGGTGCCAAGCCTTCCCGGTAACCCTAGCGGGACCTGCGATCAGGTGGTTTAACGGCCTCCCGCAGGGATCCATCTACAGTTTCTCGGACATCAGTCGTGCATTCCTGGCCCAGTTTACAACACGAATAGCAAAGGCAAAGCACCCGATCAACCTTCTGGGGATAACCCAGAGACAGGGAGAGCCGACCAGAAAGTACCTGGATCGGTTCAACGACGAATGCTTGGAAATTGACGGCTTAACCGATTCGGTGGCCAGCCTTTGCCTGACGAACGGCCTCCTCAACGAGTACTTTCGAAAACACCTTACCACGAAACCAGTTTGGACGATGCACGAGATCCAGACGGTAGCCAAAGAGTATATAAACGACGAGAAAATCAGCCGAGTTGTGGCTGCCAATAAACGGCAGTCCAGCTACAGCCAACCTCGGCAACAAGGCAACGGAGAAAGACTAAAGGAACAAACCAGGGAAGAGGCGCCAAGCAAGCCACCAAGGCCATTTCCCCGGGTTGGGAAATTCACCAACTACACTCCGCTCATTCTTCCCATCGTGGAAGTTTATCAACAAATAGCCGAGAAAGGAATCCTGCCGAAGCCCCGACCACTCAAGGACCGCACGGGAGGAAACAAAAACCTCTATTGTGACTACTACAAAGGCTACGGTCACCAAACGCAGAACTGCTTTGACCTGAAGGATGCACTAGAACAAGCGATAAGGGAAGGTAAGCTAGCAGCATTCTCCCATCTTATCAGGGAGCCGAGGAGACGTTATCGCGACCAAGACGAAGAAGGCAAAACCCGTTCGGCAAAGCGGCGACAAGAGCCAGAAGACAGAGATCACGGCCTCACCGTGATAAACGTGGTGACGGCCAAAAACGCCGCGCCAAGATCCCGATCGGCGCACAAGAAAAATGCTAAGGTCTTGTCGATCTCCTCCTCGTTGGTGCGAAACTCTAAGAAGCCTCCATCCATTTCTTTCGGCCCGGAAGACCAATGGTTCGACGACGCCCCGGAAAACCCACCCATGGTCATCACGGCAAGAGTGGGAACCGGTCTCGTCAAACGCATCCTTGTTGACACAGGGGCTGACTCGAACATCATGTTCCGCAACGTATTTGACGTACTGGGACTAAGGGACGCCGATCTGACGACTCACCAACACGGGGTCATTGGATTGAGCGACCACTTCATCAAACCAGACGGAGTAATATCCCTGCCGATCTCAGTTGGACAGTATCAAGGCCGAAGATCGGCGATGGCTGAGTTCGTGATCCTCCGAGATTTCACCTCTTATAATATCATCCTGGGAAGAAAGACGATCAACGATGTTGAAGCGATAATCAACACGAAGCTGCTAGTCATGAAGTTTGTTACCGATGACGGATCTATAGGGTCCATAAGAGGAGACCTTGAGATGGCAGTCGCTTGCGACAATGCCAGCCTCTCCCTAAGGAAGAAATCCAAAGAGGCGTCCGGCGTGTTCCTAGCCGACCTGGATGCCAGAGTAGACGACAAACCCAGACCGGAACCAGAAGGGGACCTGGAGAAATTCATGATCGGCGACACGGAGGAAAAATTCACGTTCATCAACAAGAACCTCCCGCATGAGTTGAAGGAGCCCTTGGTCGAAATGATAAGGGCCAATAGGGATTTGTTCGCCTGGACACCAGCCAACATGCCGGGCATAGACCCAAAAATTATGTCGCACCATCTAGCCGTCAAGCCGGAAGCGCGCCCGGTAGCCCAACGGAGGAGAAAGATGTCGACAGAGAGGACAGAGAAGGTGGCCAGGCAGACGGCCAACCTCCTAGAAGCAGGTTTTATACGAGAAGTAGACTACTTGACGTGGCTCTCGAATGTAGTTCTAGTAAAAAAGCACAACGGCAAGTGGAGAATGTGCGTAGACTACTCTGACCTTAACAAAGCATGCCCTAAGGATTGCTTCCCCCTCCTTAACATAGACGCACTCGTCGACGCTGGGGCGGGCTACCGTTATCTAAGCTTCATGGACGCCTACTCCGGTTACAACTAGATACCGATGCACCGTCCAGACGAAGATAAGACGGCGTTCATAACGCCGGGGGGAACCTTCTGCTATAAGGTGATGTCATTCGGCCTAAAAAATGCAGGGGCAACATACCAAAGGTTAATGAACAGGATATTCCACGACCTCATAGGCAAGACTGTTGAAGTCTATGTGGACGACATCCTCGTGAAAACAACGCGACCCGATGACCTCTTGAATGATCTGGCAAATGTATTCGCGTCCCTCCGACAACACGGCATGAGGCTGAATCCCCTCAAATATGCCTTCGCCGTGGAAGCTGGAAAATTCCTGGGATTCACGATAACTCAGAGAAGGATAGAAGCTAACCCGGAGAAGTGCCAAGCGATACTGCAGATGAAGAGCCCGGGTTGTATCAAGGACGTCCAAAGGTTAGCAGGGCGGCTGACCTCTTTATCCCGGTTTCTCGGTGCATCGGCAACAAAGGCCTTACCGTTCTTTAACCTCATGAAGAAAGGGATAGCGTTCGAGTGGACACCCGCATGCGAAGAAGCCTTTCAGCACTTCAAGGAAATCCTGGCAGCACCCCCCGTCCTCGGGAAGCTGAAGGACGGGGAGCCATTATACCTGTATCTCGCCATAACAGGAGAAGCCATGGCCGCAGTACTGGTGCGAGAAGAAGAGAGGGCTCAACAACCAGTCTATTTCGTAAGCAAAGCCCTGCAAGGAGCAGAATTAAGGTACAGCAAACTAGAAAAGCTAGCTCTAGCACTCTTGACCTCCTCACGGAGGTTAAAGCAATACTTCCAAGGTCACCAAGTTGTCGTAAGAACGGACCAGAGAATCCGGCAAGTACTTCAAAAACCCGACTTGGCGGGAAGGATGATGACTTGGTCCATTGAACTTTCCCAATACGACATACGATACGAGCCCCGGCAAGCCATTAAGGCGCAAGCGATGGCAGATTTTCTAGTAGAAGTAACGGGGGATCCAACCGAAGAAACGAGCGCACGGTGGAAGCTCCACGTGGACGGAGCCTCCAACCAGACGTCTGGAGGCGCCGGGATCATCCTGGAAAGCCCGGTTGGAGTCGTATACGAGCAGTCGATTAGGTTCGAATTCCCCATTTCAAACAACCAGGCAGAATACGAGGCTCTTATAGGGGGCTTAACCCTAGCAACGGAAGTCGGAGCAACAAGGTTGGAAATATGTAGCGATTCTCAGGTCGTCACCTCCCAAATAAACGGGAGCTATCAAGCCAAAGACTCGTTATTACAAAAGTACCTGGAAAAAGTCAAGAACTTAAGCCAAAAATTTGAGGAGGTCACGGTCCACCACGTGCCAAGAGAAAAGAACACACGGGCAGACCTCCTATCAAAACTGGCCAGCACTAAACCGGGAGAAGGCAACCGGTCTCTCATCCAAGGCATGACGAGGGAGCCGGCGGTCACTTTGCATTTAGCAAGGCTGGGCTCTTCATGGCTAGACCCCATCATCAACTTCCTGGAAAATGGCAAACTCCCTGACGATGAAAAGGATGCCGCGAAACTAAGAAGGGAAGCGGCTAAATATGCGGTCATTCAAGGACAGCTATTCAAGAAAGGGTTCAACTAGCCCCTACTGAAGTGCTTACACCCCGACCAAACGGACTACGTCCTCAGGGAAGTCCATGAAGGCTGCTGCGGACACCACATAGGAGGCAAAGCCCTAGCAAGAAAACTAATTCGAGCCGGATACTATTGGCCGTCAATGATGGCAGACTCCAAGGAGTTTGTCAAAAAATGTGTCAAGTGTCAAGAGAACGCCAATTTCCACAGGGCGCCGGCCTCCGAGTTAAGCCTGTTAACATCCTCCCGACCATTCTCGCAATGGGGAGTCGATCTCTTGGGGCCATTCCCAGTCGGTCCCGGGCAAGTCAAGTACCTCATAGTCGCCATTGACTACTACACCAAATGGATAGAGGCCGAGCCGCTGGCCAGCATATCCTCATCCAATTGCAGGAAATTCATGTGGAGGCAGGTGATGACGCGATTCGGGATCCCAGAAGTTGTCATCTCAGACAACGGCACACAATTCACCGACAAGAAGTTCACGGAATTCCTCACCGGTCTGGGCATAAGACAGAAGTTCTCCTCGTTAGAACACCCCCAAACAAACGGACAAGTGGAGTCCGCGAACAAGATCATCCTACTAGGACTCAAGAAGCGGTTGGATAACAAAAAGGGTGCTTGGGCTGACGAGCTAGCCTCGGTGCTCTGGTCTTACCGAACAACTGAGCGGTCCTCCACCAAGGAAACTCCTTTCCGACTAACATACGGATTAGACGCAGTGATACCCGTGGAGATTGGGGAACCGAGCCCCCGGCTACTTTTGAAGGGAGTAGAGGAAGCCGTGGAGAAAGACCTAATAGACGAAGCCAGAGAAATGACCCATTTGACGGAGACGGCGCTGAAACAAAGAATGGCCCTACGCTACAACACCAAAGTGCTCAAAAGGGAATTCGGGCCGAACGATCTTGTCCTAAGGCGTAACGACATCGGCCCTCCGACCCCAGGAGCAGGCAAGCTGGCAGCAAATTGGGAAGGCCCCTATAGAATCAAAAAGGTGATGGGTAAAGGCAGTTTCAGGTTAGAAAGACTCGATGGCAAGGAAGTCCCAAGAACATGAAACGCGAACAACTTGAGAAGATTCTATTCCTAACACATGAGGCGACATGCCGACCAATCGAGCTAAGTAGTTTATTCGCAAATTTTTACCAGTTACGCCCTATGGGCCTTTTACGCGATTACCGAATAAGATATACTTGTGCAAATTCTCTCTCTTTTGTTTTATTCACCTTTTCTAGACAACCCGCTCCGCAAGCGAATTCATTACAACTCGACAACGACGCGCGGCCTCGGGACTGATCACCCCGGGAGCCCATCAACTGTCGCAATAGCAAATGGCTACACTAAAAAGCCACGACCCGATAATATAAACGACAGCTATAAACCAATAACGGTTAATAGAAACGATAACACGACTAGGCGAATAAGAAAATATTAACTACGATAAAGCGGGCAAACGACCAAAGAAGTCAATTGTTCACAAAAGCCAAAACAAAGCGGCTAAACCAAAAACGTTTTGTACAGAAAAAGAGAATTCATTTCCTAGGAACGTCAACAATCTTGCCGTCCTTGATCACCTTGAAGACGCCAATCACCGACGTGTCGAAATCAGGGGAAACAATTTTAACCTGAGCCTTGAGGGTCTCCTCGGTCGCCAGGATCGCACCCTTCCCCTGCTTGACGACGTCCTTATAGTTTATTTTCAACGCTGCCAGTTCAACCTCCACAACTTGCTTCTCCCTCTCAATCTCGGCCACCCGTTTTTGTGCTGCGCCGACCTGACTCTCTAAAGCCATTTCGCGCTCGACAAGGCGTGAAACCGTGGCGTCCGACTCTTCCAACTTCTTCTCGGCGGTAGTGGCCTTCTTCTCGGCAGCAGTAGCTTTCTTCTTGGCAGCATCAAGCTTCTCATTTGATTGGGTCAGCTGCTCCCGGAGAGTCTCAACTTCACTTTTAAGCTCGTTGTTAGCCTTCCCAGCAGATTCCAACCTTCTACGAAGGGACTCCATCCCAGACAGTTCGAACTCGGCCTTCCGAGCTATCACTGCGCCGCGTAAAAGGGTACGGTACATCCACCTCGCCTGCCCGGCGAGGGATGACTCATGGAAATGCTCTTCAGTACCAAGAATCAGCTGGGAATCTATGAAGTTTCCAGCATCAAAATTCCTCTCCATGACAGTAAGAACCCCCTCAGGACTGGACGACGTCTTTCTTTTCCTCTTGAGGCTAGGAACTTCTTCCACCTCGTCGTCGGCATCCGGGTTAGATGTCGAACCCCCGGTGCCGATCAACTCACGGAAGGGAGAAACACAAACCGCCTTGTCACCTTCGACCGAGACACCCTGAGCTGAGGTGCCGGTCTCGCCGACCTCAGCCCCTTGTTCCAAAGCGGCCTTGTCCTCCGGGGGAACGACAGATTTCTCAGCAGCAGACTTCTCATTACCTCCCTCGTCGTCACTTGCGCACAGGAAGGTTTGAAACAAGTTAGGGAGACCCGTTATCTCGGCAGACATTCCCACCGAAAAGAAAAATAAGTCGTTTAGTGACAATAAGTTATTAAGGAAAGCAAGAAGCTGACACAAGACAAGCAAAGGCTTCTCACAAATATAATTGCGACCGGCCTCCCGATCACCCATGAGGAGGTGAGGATTCACATGATTCCTCCCAAAGATTGCCATCAACACGTCGGCAATCTTTCTATCCACCGCCGACATGCCCTTATAGGTTACTTTAACGAAGGCATTGGACCCTGCCCGGAAGCTCCAATAGGTCGGGATAAGGCGTGCCCCCTCCAACGACAACCAAAAGGGATGACGACCTTTGACAGGGCGGACCTTGAAATATTTATCCTTAAATCCGTGATAGGAGTCCTCGAATAAACCAAAAATCCTCCGACCTTGGGCAGACCGGAAGGACATAACCCCTTCTTATGTTTCCCCTCCTTCGAAGGGTTTGTAAGGTTGAAAAAGAAAAGAAAGACATCTACAGACACCGGCAGCTCAAGGTATTCACAAACCATCTCGAAACAGCGAATTGAAGCCCAGCTGTTTGGATGCAACTGCGACGGCGCCATGGAAACCCGACCTAGAAGCGCCATCTGAAAGACGGAAAATGGAATACGAACCCCGACTTGGGTAAACATGGATTTATAGAACCATATCCAATCGGCGACCCGGGGATGGTTGAAATTAAGCTCGTACAAGCGCTCATGAGGAGCCGGGACGAAGACGTCATAATTGGCTTCCTCATCGGTCCCTCCGCACAAGTACTCGGCTTGACGGAACTCGGTGAGCTCTTCCTCGCCCATTTGGTTAGGAGAGTCCTTCACGTCGGAAACGACCCAGGCATAGGGGTCATACGCCGCGGGAGAAGGGGAAGCCTGGGAGGTCGTGCGAGCCATACCTACATGGGGGGACCATCCAGTCAGTCTAAAAGGACGGGTACTCGGGGCGAATACAGATACCAACCCCACTACTCCCCAACTAAGACTAAACACAATTAAAAACGTAAAAAGCCCTAAACAAAGCCTATCTTGGAATGGTACTCCTCCCCTAACACATCTAACCAACATCGAAAGGTCACACCACAACAAAATCAAGCAGAGCAGCAAAAATGATAAACAAGCACAAACAACAAGCATGTAAGAACAAAGCAGAAAAGAGAAGGATCCAGGAACTACCTGAATTAGATGAAAAAGCTGAAAAGGATAAAGGGAGGATGCACGAGGGCACTGCAACAATACTTTGAAACTCTTTGAAGGAGGGAACAAGAAAATAGGAGAAGCGAAAGTGCGCAGAAGTGTAAAAAATAAAGAAGTGAAACCGACTGTTTAAAATTGCCTCCCAGAAAGCGCGAAAAAACCTGGGGGCAAAATAGTCTTTGCAGACAGGGTTTTTCCCCATTATGAACATTCAATGCTCAACGCGAAAGACGAGGCGACGGAACGGTTGTCTAGACAACCAAGAGACGCGCGCATAGGGGGCGTGTCCCTCCCACGAGCGGCCGACCCGACGAGGACAAACGAAACGCGAATTAACACGCCATTGATAGTCCCCACGACTACCACTAGCGCGTGGGGGTACTGTTACGGCCTGGCCCAGGCCATTTGCGGGCCAACCCGATCCAGAGATGACCCGACCCGGACACGCGTCCCTGGCAGCTCTCCACTACAGCTGTGAGGAAGCTTCGAGGAAGGTGGGCCTATCCTTGAAGGGCCCACCTCTGACACGATATAAATAGGGAAGGACCTACCCTTTCCCCAAAGTATGTCACCTATCCACCTATCATACTTCCCGCCTGCACACTAGCTGACTAGAGCGTCGGAGTGTCTTTGCAGGTGGCACCCCCTATTCCTTTACGACGAGAGCTCAGTTACCCGACAAACCCAAATCCAGCACGACCGCGATTGAGGCGTTCTCACTCCTCCCAATTACCACCCGACCTGTCCGCCAACCGACAAGCGAACAAATTCTAATCTTGTTGTAACATTTTATTAAATGTAATGTTATTTGTATATCAAAAAGTATTTTATATAGATATGATATGATATAATAAAATTAATAATAGTCTCTAATTTTTTCGGTGCGCAATAAGTCAATAACATTACATTACGTTATGTTATAGGAAAATTATATATAAAAAGAAAATGATAGATTGAGAAATTGTGCATCATCTTTTGTCTCTAACAAGGCCACGTACCTTGTGTTGCATCAACTTGCATCTTCCAACTACAACTAGTTGTGCCATGTTGATAATCCCAATTAGGTATAGACAATTCGGATATAAGAGAGAAAAACAAATAAAACTCTTGTACAGAAGAAACTAGTTTGAAATCATTATGAAGTTCAAGAAAGCTGTTTTTATTATTTTATTTTTTTCAACTATTTCATATTTCAGATGAACTTAGGACAATTACATATTTTACCCATAGAAAATATGACATAAACGTTAAATTTTTGGCAAAAGGATCTACATGTAATTGAATACAGTGATGAATCTAAAAAATTTTAGAAGTGAGAACAAAATAATATAATAAAATAATAAAAAATATTAACATTAATAATTTTAGATATTTAAATTTTGAAATATATTAATTAGTCAAATTTTTTAAAAATAAAAGTAACTAACACATCTAAAAATATATTAATTTTAAAATATCTTTTTTCATTTCAATGTTTTAATAATATTACATGAGTAATACATTTATTATCAGAATCGCTGTATTGAGTTCACAAAAAAAAGGACAACAAAGACAATAAATTTGAGCAAAAGAAATCAAGAAAGAAGACCATGCCAGAGTGGCAGAGTGGGAGCTGCCTCCATTTCCTTTTCTCCCTCTTGTCCGTTTTAATTTTCTCTTTTTTTTTATTTTATATTTTTTGTTAGGAATAATTTGGTCATAAATTTTAAGATTTTGGTAAAAGAAACAATTTTAAGTGTTTGCTTGGATGTCATTATTTTAATAAAAAAAGATATTTTTTAATAAAAAAGATTTTTTTTATTTTTTAGTGTGTTTGGTAAATTTTTAGTAGTAAAAATAAAAATACTAAATAAATAAATAAAACATCTTTTTTAAAAGCTGCAATTTACATCTTTTTTTAAAAGATTTTTTTGTTAAAAAAATATGTTTTTCATGTAATAAATAAACAAAAAAGTACTTTTATATCGTTATACCCAAACATAATTGATAGATAAAAAGATATTTTTGCATGAGATACCCAAACATAAAATTACTTTTATTTTTTCATAAGATCTTTTAAAAAAAGATAACTAGACAAAAGATCTTTTTTTAGAAGTTCATCCAAACAAGCCCTAAAACTAAGTTAAACTTTAGGGATGATTTTGTATGTAAAAAAAAGTTAGGGATCCGCGACCTCTTAAATGAGTATGAGAAGATTATGCCATTTGAGCTATAACTCATTGGCGACCAAAATCACCCTTATTAATACTAGCACCTAGTAAAGCATCTAATATCCATCAAATCAAATTTTTATTGATTATTTTTTATATGATACAAAAAAAAAATTATACCCCAATAGCTACAAAATTTATAAAAAGTATAACTCGAATAAATTAATTTAGAATGTTCTCTATTTTTTATTTTAGTATTTGAAATTTTACTAAAATGATGTGAGATGAATAAAAAATTTGTTAAAAAAATAAAAATTTAAATCAAACAATGCAACCACAGTTCTTGTTATATGTAGATATAGATAAAATAATATTTTTTTATTAAAAAATATTTAAATAATTATTTGATATTTAATTAAAACTTTGACATTTTATGATATTATGGTAAAAAAAAATTTCAATAATATAATATTAAAAGTATAAACAAAAATAAAATAAACGCACAATAAAAAGTAAATAAATGATATATATTATAAAAAATATTTAATATTAATAATTTCATTTATATTTAAAAGTTTAAATTTGACTTTAAATAATTAAATAATTAGATTATTATTAATTATTATTATTATTTATTTTAAATTTATATAATACAATCATTTTAATTTTATCACTGTATTAACGTCTAATAACATAAATATTTTTTATATATGATTTTTTTTAAGTGTGAGAGCAAATAAATTATTACAATATGAATAATTATCTACACATATATACTTATTATTAATTTTTAAAAAAAGTTCAAAGAAAACAATTCTTCCCACACTAATATATAGATTCGTCCCTAATTGAATATATATTTTTTAATATAATATATATGTAAAAATAATCCTGCAAAATTTAGGCTAAAATTTTTAAATATTAGAATAATTTTGGTGTTTTTTTAAAAAAAAATTGATGATATCGTGTTTTATACACGTGAAAAAATTTGATACAAATATAATTTAACATTACGGAATTATTATTTATTATATTTTTAACTTTTGAAAAATATAAAATGACAGTAACATTTTATTTTTAAAAATTATTTTTGCTATGAAATTTTTTTTGATGTATTGGCTGCATATTGATGAAGGAGGTGTTTTGTTGAAGTGTGGTGCTAAAGTTAACATGCTCGCGACATGGTTTTTGAGTCGATCACTAACGTGTCAACACCCCATCAACACGCAGGGAGCGTGCTGATGTGGTGAGCAGGAACGGGTGGCAGTCCACTGCCAAGACGTGGTGCTGTAAAACCCGTGAAGCGGTGCAGGATTTCGTTGAGTCCCAACGTTGCAGCAGCACCACGGGAGGGTGAGAGGGGGCGTGTTGCAGTCCTACCTACATGCAGAAAACAATTTCCCACTATGGTAACCAGCAAGCAGTCCTCAATCCTGTATAAATTCAATCTTCTTTTCTTTCATTGAAGCGCACAAAGAGAATGCTAAAACAAGGAACTGAGAGAGAGAAAAAAAAAAGATTGTATGAGCATGTAGTTTGAAAGAAGGAAAAAAAATTATACGACGTAGTAGAAGTGAAGAGAGTATTGACAGTAGTAGTGATAGTAGTGTGTAGTGTGAGTATTAATTTAGAAGAAAAAATTGAAAAAAAAATTATTAGTTTGTAGAGATTAAAAATTAGTATGTAATTATACAGCACTCAAAAAATATATTATCAATTATTTGGATCATCCAATTTATGTAAGTTGATAAATTTTATTTTTTTTATGTATTTAAATTTTTAAAAGTTTTTTTACGTATAAATATATATGTAGTAAGAATATTATTTTTTGTATTTTATGAATATTTTAGAATAAAATTTTTATTTGTAAAATATAATTATATTCTATTTATAAACGTTAATATGTAATTTTTTTGTTATGATTAGATTAATTATCTATTATAAAAATACTGCAATAAAATATATATTTTATAATTTTTGTTATGAATAAAAAATAAATATTTTGAATTTTTAAAAATAATTATGTGGCTACAAACATGTATTTTAAAATATTAATACATAAATATTATAATAAATATAATTATAATAAATAAATATGTGGCTGACTCAGTATGTCTTCACGTGTTGCTTGATTCAACTAATTAGACTTTGTTACGTGTCACGTTTCTTGTATGCTGACTCAGCACTCTCTCACGTACTGTTAATTTCAATCAATTCATTCTCGTCACGTGTCTTTTTACGTTTTCTGTGTGATGTATGTAATATGCTCTTTGCGTGTCATCTAACACGTCCACTAATGTGTAATATATTTTCTATCGGGAGTGGATCCTCTCCAATGAAAAAAAATTAGATGGTATTCAATGAAATATCTCATTCTTCATTGTATTTTCTCTCTCATTTATTTTTAGTTCTATTTGTAGAATTAAAAGTAAAAGATTACACTTTATTCTCTCCCATAACAAAAAAAATAGAGAGAATCTATTTCCATTTTCTATCTCTATTTCTAACTAAAACACCACTCTTTTATCATAACAAAATTCTTGTGCCTTTTATTTTTTACTATTCTTTTAATTTTTAATCAAAATGATAATGCCGACTCTTTCACAATGGCATAAAAGAAAACATATCTATTGAGTAATGTTTGGGAATTATAGCCCTTTTAAACCCGGAAAAAGTTTCCTTCCAAAAATTGAAAGCAGTTTAAAACACATGTGGCAAACGTTTGTACTTTGTACCTGAAAAGTATATTACTCTAAATAGTAATTTTATATCTTTTTATAAATTTCTACGCATACTAAATCAACTTAAAATATAAAAAGTAATTATAGATTATTTTATTAAATAAATAAATAAAAATAAATAAATAAATAGAGAAAAAAGAAAGAAGAGACACTTTTTAATTTTAATATTGACCTTTCAATAATATTTTTCAATATTGTTAAAACTCGGGATATTTTACGATAATGTAAAATCTATAAATTTAACCTTTAAATTTGTTACTTTTGTTTTTAAATTTTTTAAATATATAAATTTAATTCTCATATTTATTATTATTTTATTTAATTTTTATTTAAATATACAAATTTAACTCTCAAATTTATCATTTTAGTATTTATTTATTTTTAATGTACTAATCGGAGGATCGGACCCTCTATTTTGTTTTACGATTAAAAAAAATTATTTCAACATAGATGAAATCCTTTAATTTTTTTTTTTTGGTGACTAGATGAAATCCTTTAATTTGTGTACCATAAAATTTAACTGTCAAATTTTTTTATAAATTTTATTACTCCTCAAAACTAAAAGTCTAACTTTTAATTAAAATTTTGAAAAATAAAATAAATTTTATATTAAAATAATACACCAACTAACTATTACACCGGATTGCATTTTGGCCAATTCTCCCATGTCTTTAATTTTGATGTCGAAATTGCCGAAATTATTTTTTGTAGTAAATTTTAAATATTAAAAAATTATTTATTTTTATATTTTTAATTTAAATATTAAATTTTATCTCTTTTTAGTAAATTAGACAAATGTATATAAACACCATAGCATACGCCTTGCATTTTCTTCCATCTTTAAAAAAATTAGCCGAGAAGAGATGATGTCTCCCATTGATTGAGGCAGTGATATTGGAATGCATTATCGTAAAGGTTTTTAATGCAACATTATTGACGTTCAGAATACTCCATTATTCAACCCACTCGTTTGGTCGTTCCCACGAAGCTTTTATCTACATATTCCACGAAATCTTTTCCGCTGAGTCACACCACCTGTTTGGGATTTAGAATGCAATTTTCAAGTCTAATCAAAATCAAATCTCATCAATTTAATAAAAATAAATAACAAGCAAGTTTTCTTCCCGAAACGCCCTCAGACTTAACCCGCAATGTGGAATTTTCCTATTCCTACCTAACAAACAAAAAGAAAGAAACAGCCCCGAATCCATCCTACTAAAGCAACGAAGCCGTGAAACTGTCATTGACTGACTAGGCAAATGGGCCCCTGCCTACGTGAGAGTACTAGATGCTCGGTGATATTTACTTAAAAAAAGATCGCGACAAAAAAAAAAACAGATAAAAAAAGAAATAAGCACAACCCTATAAATATATAAAAAAATAATATTTCAAAATAATTTTCTACATCTCATATCAAGTAAGAATTTTTTTTTATCTAACAATTATTTAATATTTATTCTTTCTTTATTTTCTTAATAAAAATTGATTGTTAGTTAAAAAATTAATTTCTTAACAAAATTGGTAAAAAATTGTTTTTACTTTAAATTTTCAATTTAAAAAGAAAAGAAGTATCATGCAGATGAGAATACAATAATAAAATATACAATTATAGTTTAGGTTTTAACAAATGGTCTAATAATAATTACTCAACGCCAATGGTCCGGACTCCAACTTCGAATTCAACCCAACTTAATGCTTTAAAAATGGAAAAAAGTAGCCACCATTTTCTTTAAATTTTATTTATTAATTTGTCACCGGAGGAAACCAGAAATGAGAAACATGGGTACAAAAAGGCAAATCAATGTGTGATGGCCTGGTGGGCCAAGAATTTGGTCCCCACGCGCCTGCGTCGCGTCAGCATCATTACAACTCTTCACTCAACTTTTCTTTACAGGTCTTCCTATCTCTCTCTTGCTTTTTCTCTCTCTATTGTCCCCATTATATATAAGCCCCTCTCAGATCTCATCGCCACCACAACGCAATGCACCGTGTCAACCCTCTTTCAAACACCACCAGATAGGCATCTAAAGTTTATTTAGTTCATATTTCTTATTGGTGCTAAAACGCTACCGTTTTGGGCTTCTTATTTTATTACTATTATGGAAGATACGAGTGGCAAAAAGAGGGTCCGTTGTGACTCGGACGACTCAGTGCTGGAATCGCCCGAGGCGAAGCGACTCAGGGACGATTTACTCGAGTTCTTCAACGACGCCGACGAAGCGCCTTCCACTCAGGATCTTGACTCCGTCATGAGGAGCTTGCAAGAGGAGATTTCCGCGTCTTCCTCGCAAGCTCCGTTCCCCGTGACGTCAGATTCCGGCGAGTCTCAGCCTCAGATCGGTTACCTTCAGGAGGCTTCCGACGACGAGCTTGGCCTTCCGCCGCCGGGGAACTCCTTGGTGGTGCTGGAGGAGAACGGAGAGGACGCTGCGGCTGAGTTGGTACGTGTTTCGTCTGACTCGTCCGGAATAGGCGAGTTATGGGAATTTGAGGATCGGATCCCGAGTTACGACTCGTTTGGTTTTGAAAACGGGTTTGCTTATGAGAGCAACACTGATTACGTAGCATTTGATGGCCTTTTCGATCACTCTGATGTATATTATGACTCGGCCGATTTCACTGAGTCGTGGCGGCACGAGTCCTTGCCGGCACAATAGAGAAAGCTAATCTCCGAAAAGAGAAAAATCAGAAAAGAAACTTCTGGATCTGTTTCGTTTACCAAAAAACTTTTGTAGACATGTAAATTTTTCTCACCTTTTCCCCCCTTTTTATTTGAAGGGGAATTACAGATATATAATTAGCACTATAGGATGACATGAAACTTTATGAACTGAATTAACTGAAGATGCCATTGGCGCCAAGAAAAATATGGTTTTTTTTTTTAGGTTTACGCATGTTTAATTTATGTATTTTCTTTCATTTGTTATATATAAAAGATGTAAAGATGAATACAAATAAAAATAGATGAACAAGTATTCTGAGTTTCTGATAGAAGTATTTTATTAGGTACTAAATTATGCATTGGTTTGCTTAATCATTTATACATAATAAACTCTTTTGTTAGAAGGAAAACTTAAACTATTTTTATTAAGAATAAAAAAGGATTTTTCTATTTCTTAATTATTAACAAGTGCCTGTTATTAGAAAAATATATTTCTTTTAAAAAAATTAATATTTGAAAAGTTTTTGCAAGAAAGGAATTTGTACACAGTTTATAGGCTAAAACTAAAACCAATTAAATGGAATAAATAAAGGGGTTTATACTTTTTCTTGATGAAGATCATGCAAAAGCTCCCTCTTGTTTACTTTTTGGCGTTTTAAATTGCCGATGCAACTTGTTGCTTAGCTAATGGAGAATAAGGTAGCGTAAAGAAATCTTAATTAATAAGTCAATTATAGATACTTTGTGGAAAAGAAATACATCAATAAATTGATTTTAGAAAAATAAATATGATTAGTTGATTACCGAGACAATACTCTCAAAATTTTAGACATATTGGTCTTCTGATAAGTAGATATTTTAAATTTTAGCGTACGATCAAATGTTGTAATTTTTTATTTTTTATTTTTTAGATAATTATGTTAGTTGTATTTTTTTAATTCTTTATTTGAAAAAGATAATTATACTATTTTTATTCATAAAATATGTAGTGATTTTTATTATTTATTAGTTTTAGGTGTTAATTAATAAATATAGATGCATTTTGAAGTGAGATAGAGAGGAGAAAATTTAAATTCATTATATTTAATAGTATTTTAAATCCATTCTTTATTATTTTTTTATTTTTTTTATGATATGAGTGGCCATAAGCCCAGAGAAAGAAAAACAAAAGAAATCAGGCACCCTAGAAATACGGGGCAGCGTTACCCCTCTAAAAATACTCTGTTCAAAGTTCAAACACACCATGAAAGGTAACTAGAACCTTTTTCTTATGTTTTTTTCTTAATTTTTTCAGCTACGTAGGTAACCCAACAAAGTAATATGAAATGTCTAGCCCAATTATTGGGCTTCCTAGAACAGACCTAACCCCTAAATTTGTCTACCCATATCTCGAGTTTTGTTCAGTCCAAAAACGTAAAACAGATCCATGCCAAAGAAACACTAATATTTTACCCAGAAAATTATTTATTTATTTGTTTTTGTGCAAGAAAAATATTTATATTTAATGTAACAGTTCTTTGTTCTTAATAATTCTATTTTTAATTTAATTTACGACAGACAGGAAAAAGAATTCTCCTACTTTTTTTAAGGTTAACAACTTCTACTTTATCTAGGAAAAAAATGTGGTACGGTGACTGCTTTAAAATCTACTGCTTCTGCTAGCTCTATTTTTTCTATTCATTGTGTAGTACAAGGTGGATACATCCCACATGATTGTTAGTTTATAGTTGGTTGGTAGGAATGGGTGTAGCTAACGAAGGATTAAGTGGAACGTGATAAAATTTTAATTAAATCACTCCGTTGAACAAAAAAAAAAAAAGAGAAAAAAATAAAAAGAAAGGGAAAGCACTACTTAACATAAGAACGCGAAGACTTTATATTATAAATCATGAATACAAGTAGCTATATGTGCTATACACAACAATTTTATTTTATTTTGCTTTTCTGTGGGATAATAATGCATGTGCCGTATGTTGGATGAAATTATTGTCATTGCACAGACGAATTGTAATATATAATATGGAAAAGTCTAGGGGACCAACAGTTTTATTGAATTTTGGCCAGCATGTAACCAGCAGAGGAAGGTGAGCTATTGGATGAAATCTCATACCAATCTCACACCATCAAATCATCATTGATGACTAATTGATGGCTAATAATCACAAAAATTACTGGTCCCTAGCATTGCTCATATAATATTATATCATCGTTCTTATAAACTAATGATCCGAGGCAACCTAACAACTTGCATGAGTAGATAAAACAACGAAGATAGCATACGGATGGCTACAAGAAAGATAAACATCAATTAGACAAACAATGAAGTTATCATCCGTGCTTTTTTTTAACAATCTAATACTAATCTGTCAAGGATTTGGACGACATTTAAGGATTTATAGTTAATCAATAATTTGTTATATACATAATATAAAATTCAAATATTTAACATATATTTAAATGGATAAATAAATTAACTAATAAATTAATTTAAATTAATTTATCAGTGTTTATTAGTTTAGGGTAATATTATATGTACAAATTTTTTTGCTAATAAGCCTAATTAAATTGATATAAATCAAGCAAGAAAAAATAAATACACATATTCATTATGTAGTTCTTTATCTTTGTAATATTTTAGTACAAAATTTATTACAAAGCATAAAAAATTTATTACAAAACACATAAATTTTTACAGCACAATTTTATTTACATGACATAAATTTGTGGATATAAAACAAAATTTTTTTTATGTTATATACCAGTTTTTTTATGCTGTGCACCAAAATTTTTGTAGTCATTTTTCTAAAACATATATAAGAGTAAGAGTGTTTATTGGTCGGGTTTAATTAGAGCTAAATCCAACCCTAAAAGGTCATCTAATCTAATTTGATCCAGTCTAAAAGAAACTCTAAACAAATTAGACTAATCTGATGTAAAATTAGTATCTACAAATTTATAAATTATATACACTAAACTGATAAAATTTACTTTTACAATTAAATTTAACAAATATATCATATTTATACCAAAATAAATTATCAATAAAAATTATATAGTGTAGTATAAAAAATATTATTTAAAATATAAAAGCATAATATTTTTTGTGACTTAAATAAGTTAAACAAAAAAAGAAAGAAAATAAAGGTTAAGAACAGTTTAAATAGAGGAGAAGTCCCGCTTAAGACCACTCTCAAACTCCTCCCCAAAAAAAAGAAACTCTACTTGATGAAGTTGTGACCTCATCGCCATCTTTGCCTTGGTATCCGCCACCATGTTTTTGCATCTCTTATAATCAAATGAAAGTCAATATGCCAATTCCAGTGTATGATATCCTTTATTTTGAGCACCAACGGATCAATATACCTAAAACAATCTTGATGATTAGTAATAAGATTAAACATTTTCACACAATCCATCCCACAAATAATATCTCATTAATTCACGTCCCATGTTAAGAGATAAACTCTCCAAATAACAAACAATTCTCATTAAACAATACTATTACTCTCAATCATTCCCAAATAATCTTTTTGCCAACACCTTATAATCTCTCTTAACGCAAACAAAACCAACACCATCACTGGAATCAGGATAAGTAGCATCACAATTAATTTTAAAAGTACCTATAGATGAAAGATACCAAAAACCACTTATAATTAAAAAGGAGGGACACATGTTGTAATTCAAAAACACCTATAAGTATTTTTTCTGAAGCTAAAGTCACACGAATCATTTTTTTAGGCCAAATCTCATGAGAATTAAATATGACATTATTCGTTACATGTCATATTTACCAAAATCCTGAAAAGAATTCGAATATATGCTCTTAACTATGATATAAGAACCATTTTTTCAAATATAGAGGATGACAAGAAATGTCTAATCTCTGCCATACAAGCTGAACTTTCGGACGAATCTCGAATACAATGTAAAACTGATTCCTAACTAAAAAGACATTTTGGGTATCTATCTGATTATGACATTCCTATTCTAAAGCGAAAACTTGTAGTAGGAGAAATCTCTCTAAGACACAACCAAGCAACAAAATTGTGCTTTTTTGGAATAAGTTGGCGCTAAAGTCAAAGCCAATTCTCCCACTCTTTCTGTTCGGTAGGTCGGGAGAGTTTCTTGGATTTGGTAGATTCCCGCCTGATTCCTGGACGCGGGTGAGAGGGATGGAGTGGCCGACTTTCCGAGTACTTCGAGCGGAGCGGGAGGTGTCACCTGTAAGGACACTCCGACGCTCAAGTCAGTGAGGTGTGCAGGCAAGAAAGGTGTAGGGAATTTGTAGTGATGTACCTTGGGGGAGGGGTAGGTCCCTCTCCATATATACTCTGTCAGTATGGCGGGCCTCACAGGAGAGGTCTCCTTCCAGGAAGCTTCCTCTCCCAGCTGTCACCTGGTTGGCAGCAGGGATGCAAGTGCTTGGGTCGTGATCCGGATGCTGGGCGTCTTCGGGTCGAGTCGTTCCGTGCACATAACTGAATCAGGCCGTGCAGGTCGGGCCGAGCCGGAACATTTTTCAACCAAAAAGCTTCTTATACAATCATAGGTGATTAATTATTGCATGAGTTGTTGATTTTGGATGCAAATTCATACCAATACTAACCTACTTTCGAACCCATTTACACAGCTGGATTATAAGAAAGAATATATATTTTTATTGTAGAAAACAAATTTTATGCCGGATCAAGTAACTCAAACCATAATTCCAATTGATTCCAAGATAACTTAAAGTAAAAATAACAAATTCGAAATTGATAAAAAATTTCTTGGGTCCGAGTCAAGTTTTGGACTGGGCGAAATCTTGAACATTCTTATATAAGAGGAGGAGGAGAACAAGAAGAAGACGATGATGATGATGATGATAACGAAAGAGAATGAAGTGAAAAAAGAAGATAGGAAAAAAGAAGATATTAGTGCTAGGATTACGACGATATTAGAGAAACAAGCGCATAAAAAAAAGAAAACAATGATAATGAGGACAACAATAAAAGAGGAAGAAGAGAAAAATTAAACAATTATATATGAAAGGAAGAAGTACAAAGTAACTTAGAGTCCTATGAGAAATAGCAAGAGCTATTTTATTTTATTTTATTTTTGAATTATGAAAAATCACAATACGCGTATTTGGAACTATTTAAAACAAAAGCTTTTAATTTCTCAAAAAGTTAATATACATCCTTTTGAAAATGTAAAAATATATAACTTCTCCTTCTTGATAAGTCATTCTATCACTTTCTTAAAAAAATTGACTTAAAAAAAAATCACTTTTATTCTTGGGTCTATGAAAATATTTTCTGTTTCTGCTGAAAATGGGTAAAAAATGTAAACAAGCCAAGGGCAGAACAAATTAACACAAATAAGCTAAAACAAAATTTAATTCATCAATCAACCAAATTACATTTATATGTAGTTCGAACCTAGTTGTTTGGAACTAAGATTACATATAATTCGAACCAAGAAGATTCGAATTACTTGTTGACATCCAATAGCCATTTTTATAGAGTTCGAATCTACTCCATTTCCATATAATTCGAATCATATTGATTCAAATTATACACACACTAATTCGAATCAACCTGATTCAAATTACACACACATAATTCGAATAAGTGTGATTGGAATTACACCCTGATTTATTAAAAAAATTAATAATTTATTAAAAAATTTATTAAAAAATAATAATTTAAAAATTAAAAAATATATTTTTTATTTCATGCATTAAAAAACTAACAAAATATTTAATTACGAGACTTCTTTAAAATATTAATGAGCTATCAATTCGAATTCCATACAATACTCTTTTGTCCATTTTTAATAGCTCATGAATATTTTTAATAAAATTTTTTAATAAATTTATTTAAATTATACTACAAAAAATATCTTATTCTATGCAAAATAATTTTAAAAAAATGGCTTAAAAATGTTAGGAGTACTATAGAAATTTGTAATGTTCTAATGACTTAGGTAAATACATGCATGTACACAAATTTTAAATAAAATACTCTACATAGTCAATAATAATTTAGAAGTAAAAAAATATTTTATTTTAAACAAAATAATTAAAAAATATATTTTATTCTATACAAAATAATTTTAAAAAATGGCTTAAAAGATGTTATGAGTACTATAAAAATTTGTAATATTCTAGTAATTTAGGTAAATACATGATAAAAATATATTTTCTTTAATTTCTAAATTATTATCGACTATGTAGAGTATTTCATTAACGTCCTAAGTTATTAGGACATCACAAATTTTATTTTAATAAAATTATTTTAATTATACCACAAAAAAATATTTTATTCTATGTAAAATAATTTAAAAAATGATTTAAAAGATGTTAAGAGTATTATAAAATTTTGTGATGTCCTAATGACTTAGGTCCTTAAAGAAAAACTCTACATAGTCGATAATAATTTAGAAATTAAAGAAAATATATTTTTAGTATGTATTTACCTAAATCACTAGAATATTATAAACTTTTATAGTACTCATAACATCTTTTAAGCCATTTTTTTAAAATTATTTTGTATAGAATAAAATATATTTTTTAATTATTTTGTATGGAATAAAATATTTTCTTTAATTTCTAAATTATTATTGACTATGTAGAGTATTTTATTTAAAATTTGTGTACATACCTAAGTTATTAGAATATTACAAATTTTTATAGTACTCCTAACATTTTTAAGCCATTTTTTAAATTATTTTGCATAGAATAAAATATTTTTTGTAGTATAATTTAAATAAATTTATTAAAAAATATTCATGAGCTATTAAAAATGGACAAAAGAGTATTGTATGAAATTTGAATTGATAACTTATTAATATTTTAAAGAAGTCTCGTAATTAAATATTTTGTTAGCTTTTTTTTAATGTATGAAATAAAATATATATTTTTTAATTTTTAATTATTATTTTTTTAATAATTTTTTTCATAAATCAGGGTGTAATTCGAATCACCCTAATTCAAATTATGTATGTGTGTAATTCGAATTAGGTTGATTCGAATTAGTGTGTGTGCGTGTGTATAATTAGAATCATATGGAAATGGAGTTCGAATTGAGTAGATTCAAACTATATAAAAATAGCTACTGGGTGTCAACGAGTAATTCAAATCTTCTTGGTTCCAATTACATGTAACCTTAATTCGAAGTAATTAGGTTCGAACTACATATAACTGTAGTTTGATTGATTGATGAATTAAATTTTGTTTTGGCTTATTTGTGTTAATTTGTTCTGTTCTTGGTTTGTTTACGTTTTTTATCCGCTGAAAATACTGGCCCTCCACTACTATTTTCACGCAAAGTTCCATCTAACCACTAGCCTTTCACCATCATTTTCACCTAATGTTCCATCTGCTGGAAGTATTAACTCTCCACTACCATTTTCACGTAATGATTCATCTGCCTCTCCACTACCATTTTCACGTAATGATTCATCTGCTGAAAGTATTGACCATCCAACACCATTTTAAAACAATGTTACTGCATGTATTCCTTTCAGTTATTTTTTTATCATTTTACCACTTTATTTTTATTATTAAATTTGTATTTAAGATAGTGTGTGATATAAAATCTCAATTTTAATTTTATTTTTTTCACATGTGATTTTATTTTGATATAGTTTGCTATTATTTTTATAGTTAGTTATAACAAGTTCTTGATCCAAATAAAGGAGGAGGCTAATAGGAGCAGGGACGGACATACGGGGGCGAGTGGAGGCCTCGCCCCCAACTTTTAGAAAAAAAAAAGATTAATAGTAATAAGTTATTAAGTATGATTTAATTTTTTTAAAAAATTATTTAGTATTTAGTTTAATATAAATGAAAGTCTAATCTAACTTAAATATTAATGATTTCTAATATCTAAAAAGTAAGTAACAATATTAAAAAAATCTGAAAAGATATTATTACTAATATTTTTAAATTAAATAAAATTTTTCAAATCTCATAAAGTAGGTTTTTTTCTTCTTATGAGTGTCTTTCTTGATTCATTTGGTATTAATTTTCTATGTTTCAACTTTTAACTACTACAACTAAGAGATCTTTTTCAGCTATGAATGTTGTAAAGAATAACTCAGAAACAAAATGAAAGATAAATTTCTTGTTAATTGTCTTTTAATTATATTAAAAAGTTGCTGAAAAATTTGACACAGATTCTATTATCGATGAATTTTATGATACGAAAAATCGACCACTTCGTTAATAAAAAATACATACATATTTTTTGTATTTTAAAATATATTCTCTATAGTATATTTTTGTAAATATTTTATATTATATAATTTTTTGCACAATTTTTAAATATTATATATGTTATTAGTCCCCACGACAATATTTCTGAATCCGTCCCTGAATAGGAGTAAAAAAAATAAAAAATAACACCAAAATCTACATTGACATACATTTTATATTTGTTTTTTATTTTTACCTATCATATCATACACAATAAAACAGCAAACACTAGCTACACAATAATTTATTTGGCATTGCTATCAAGATTATTGTGAATTAAAATCTACTTAATATACTAAAACTGGGTTTTCCCCCGGCTAATAAGGGTGATGTATCACTCTCTCGTGAGTTCGTTTTCCCTCCAAAACGAATAAAATTTTTTATCTATTCTAAATTATTTATTATAATTATATTATTATATTATATTTAATATTTAATGAATAATATATAATTATACTAATTTAAGAACATATCTTCATTATAATTATATCAAATCAATATTTAATGCACTATTAAACTACTTATCAATTATAATGCGTAATTACTGTACATAATAACAAATTGCCTTAATAGTAATTAATTTACATATTTATTTTTGTTTTACTAAGGTCTATAAATAGTGTTTTTCTGTCGTACATAAATCTAAATTTGAGAGTCAGCTCATAATTTTATATTTAGTATTTTTTACTACTTCATAGAATAAGAATGTATTCTTCATTTTTTATTGAAGTTGATCCTTTTAGGGTACAATTTATAATTTTTTATAATATTTTTCATATACTCATTCTATTATAGTATTCTTTTAAAATAATTTTATTATAATTTTATTTTGTAATATTTTATTTTGTCATGTATACTTCAATTCATATATATATATATATTATCTTTTTTTTTGGAGTAAAGTATCATTTATGTCCCCAACGTTTGGGGTAAGTCTCAAACCTGTCCCTAACGTTTTAAACGTCCTATTTGTGTTCCAAACGTTTCTAAAACGCATCAATGTTGTCCTACCGTCCAAATTACTAACTTGTGGTTAACGGCGTTACACACATGGACATTAGGTGAGTAAGCCCAAAAGTTGAGATACATACGTCTGCCTCTTCGCGCCCAATATACCGTTCACTATAGCAAATACGAAACGTCAAAGAATCACACAGCACCTCTACCCAACGTTTTTTATTCCAGTTCTCCTTAGCACACACGTTTTTTATCTTCGTCGAGGTTGACCGTGGGGAGGGGCTGCAAGGTAGTTGGCGGTTCGGTCTGGGGAGTTTTGCATGAAAGCTTACACCTTTGTTGTGGTGACAGAGTCTGATCGTGCGACGAGGTATGTACATGAAAAAAAAAATTATTTTTTGGGGTTTTATTGAGTAGTTCCACGAAGATTGCGTGCATTTTTAGGGTTTGGGTGGTGGTTTTTTGTATTCTCGGCAAAATGTTTGTTGCTTATGTTAGTTAGGGCATAAATTGACGTTTTTTGGTGATGGAATGTGTGCCTGCGATTGATGTTGTTTCGTTTTGTTTGCTTGTTGTAACAAGGTCTGTTAGTTAGGATGAGTTATTTTAGTGTCAAAGTTTACCATCATGGTAGCTTTGGACTTCAAGGAGGGCAATTGAAGTATTTGGGTGGGGAGACAATTATCATAGACTACTGCAATGAAGATGAATGGAGCCTGATTGAGGTTTATGACATAGTGAGCAGACAAGGGTATTTGAAGAAAGATATTGCTGCAATGTGGTACAAATCACAGGATCAGAATACAGAAGAAGGCTTAAGGATGCTCCGAACTGATAAAGATACAATGAATATGGCTAACGTTGGGGTTAGGGAGGATATGGTGGAGCTGTTTGTAGTTCACAAAACAAGTGATATCCATGAGGTGGTTGAAGATGTACACTTGTTAGGGAGTACTGAAAGTAGCATGCAAGGGAAGGGTGGTGGATCTGATGGGCCGGGCCCAATGGTTACAAGTGAGGCCCAAACAGTTGGACTGGTGGAGAAAAATTCTGGCCCAAATGTGGAGGAAGAAATTGTGGGTAACAAAGATGAATCAGATGAGGAAGGAGAGGGTAGTGATAGCAGTGAGGACGAGGACTATGACCCCAAGGGTGCTGAAGATGATAGTTGTGATTCATGGGGTTCTGATTCCAGAAATGGTGATGGTTCAGAAGATAGTGCTGACGAAGTTGTGTTTGGTGACAGTGATGATGATAAGGAAGGGGCAGAGGGCTTAGTAGATGTCAACATCAGGGTAGGGGATAGATTCGAGGCTGCATCAACTGAAACCCAAACAGATGCAGCAAAAGCTAGTGGGAGTGCCAAAGGGAAGGAGAAGGTTGTTGCAGGTTTAGGTGATGAGGAAGAAGGATATGATTCTGAAGAGTTCCTAGATCTGCCTATTACTGATGATGATGAGAATGGAAATAGTGTTGCCAAGAAGTATCCATTGCACAAGCAGCTAAAGGACATGAGTGAGTATAAGTGGGAGGTTGGAACTCTTTATGTCTCAAGAGAAGAGTTTAAGGATTGTGCCACTGCCTATGCTGTGCACAGTGGGAGGGGTTTGAGGTTTAATAAGGTTGATCTTCGGAGAGTGAAGGTGACTTGTGTGGAGGGTTGTAACTGGTTTGCATACTGTGGGAAGATTAAGAATGAGCAAACATGGCAATTAACCAACTGCCATAACAAGCATACCTGTTCAAGAGAATTGAAAATTGGAATTATGCATGCAAAATGGTTGAGCAAGGTGTTTCTAAAAAAGATCGCTGAGAATCCAAAAATAAAGCTCTCCACACTAATGAAGAAAGTATACAGCAAGTGGAATATAGAGCTAACTAAGTCTAAAGCTGCCCGGGTTAAGCAGTTTGCACTTGATGAGTTACAAGGAACGTACATAGAGCAGTATCGGAGACTCTATGACTATTGTCATGAATTGCTGAGGTCTAACCCAGGTTCTACAGTTAAGTTGCAAGTGGAGAGACCACCTGAGTTTGCTTCTGAGAGACCAAAACCGGGTGTGGATTTAAGGCCAAAGTTCCAAAGACTTTATGTGTGCCTTGATGCATGCAAGAAGAGTTTTATGGTTTGCAGACCAATAATTTGCCTTGATGGGTGCTTCATCAAGACACCAAAGGCATGGAAGAAGATGTGATGATGATGATGTCTGCAGTTTCTTGTTTTCTCTTTAGTATCATTAGAATTTGCCAAAACCAGTTTAAATACTGCATTTTGTTATCTTGTTATCTCATACAGTTGTTGTGGAGCAAACATTTTAGCTCCTATTTTGTTATTTTGCTGTGAAGCCATTGTGCTTGTTGCTAATTATCTGATACAGTTGTTGTGGAGCAATAGTGTAGCTCCTGTTTTGATATTTTGTTGTGAACCCAGTTTGTGCTTCTTGGTGATGACATTCTTAATGGTTATTGATTAAGTAATATATTACAGTTCAAATTGTTGTCATGCTCATGACTTGCTTCATTTAAGCAGAATGCAAAATGTAACACTTTATTTCAGCTGCAAAATATAACAATGCAAAATATAACACTATAAACAGGCTGCACAATATATCATTGCACTTTTTAACACAAGCACAATATAGCATTTGCCCGAACTTAAATCATCAAAACATCATTTCATTACAATCTCATTCAGTTCAACAAAACACCAACCATGTCAACATCAGTGCTATTTCTAGACAAAAAAACAGAGCACAAGTTGGGATCTATCCATATTCTCCTAAATCTCACTATCTCCACCTCATTGTAGTAAAAGTCTCCCAAATTTGGTGCTGCTTGTTTTCTCACAAACCAATATTAGGGCAACTGTCCATCCAACTAAAGCAACTCCCACTGCAACCATGAACCTGAACTCAACCTTCTCAATTTTGCTCTTTAAATTTCTGACCTTCATCCTTAGTCTTGAAACTTGTGAGGGCTCTTCCTCTGGTTCTGCCCATACAAAATAGCCGCATTCTTCTCCAATCTATACCAAATATGACACAACCGAGTCACACCCACAGATTGTCAAAACATAAAACTCAACAACAACAAACGCATGGCTAAAACTCACCCCAAAGTTAACGCAACCCCAGAACCTCCGCCCGGGATTTTCGACCGTCGATGAGGTGGCGAGCACAGGCCGTTCCCCACAGTAGCACGTAGTCCTCCTTCGGCGTGCCTGGTTTCTGTTTCTTGTCGCCTGCTTGCTGCCGTGTGTTGCTTCAGACTGGCATGCATCAGCCTCCATCTTTCTTCAACCAGAGAAGTCGACCTTCGCAGGAGGTGCAGCATCAAAGAGGAGAGAAGATTTGCAGAATAAGGGTTTTCAAGAGGACCATTATTTGATAGTTATCTGTTTCTTTTTCCTTTTATTTTTAATTCAGTAACGGTCACATAAAAAAAGCCCTGCCACCGTGTACAGTTACCTCCACGTATGCAACGCCGTTAACCAAATGTTAGTAATTTGGACGGTAAGACAACATTGATGCGTTTTAGAAACGTTTGGAACACAAATAGGACGTTTAAAACGTTAGGGACAGGTTTGAGACTTACCCCAAACGTTGAGGACATAAATGATACTTTACTCTTTTTTTTTGTGATTCACAATTAATATATGGTGAATTCTATCCAACCATCTCTAAAATAACATGTAATTTACCCTCTCTAATATGCTAATTTTTTATTGGTTGATATTTTAATTTATTATATTAATAACTAAAAATTTATCCCTCTCTCATGAGTTTCACTCCATTTTAACATCATTTGCAGTAATGAATTTTTATTGTTGCAAAAATTAGAACTTACACTTACGTACTGTTATAAGGTTATCAAATTAAAAGGAGATGTACTTTTAAATATGATATTGTACCAAATGTTATTATAATAATAATTTTTTATACATATAAAGGATGAATTATTTCTTTTCTTAAGAATGATCTTTCTTTTTTTATTTGGCCACTGTTTTTTTATCAAATCGAAACCTTAAAACTGTACCTAAATACCTTTATGTTGAGATGGGTTCCCGTCCTATACTTTAATTTGTTCTAGCTATAGAGCCTAATTAATTGTTAATTAGAACAATGTTTAAGTTAATAAATTTGTAATAGTTCTTCAATAATTTCTTTCATCAATATTATTCTAACAGTTTTTTTTCTTCGGCGAAAAAATTTCACGGAAGAGTTTCTTTATTAATATTTTAAAAATTATATCATGATATATTTTAAATAATAATTTAATTATAAATAGTCTTTATTATAATTAAAATATTAATTTTAGTTAAATTTAAGTAATTTAAATTACTAATATAATTAGTAATTAAATTAAAATATCAACTAATAAAAAATTGACACATAAAGGGTAAATTACATGCTATTTAGAGAGGGTTGAATAGCATTCACCTTAATATATACATTGTTTGTGTATGTGGTTTATATGTTAATATTTTTATTGATTCTCTTTATTATTTTTTTTTTGTGTCTCTTTGTTACTCTTTATTTTAGTTATATTCATTGATTTTTCTGTATTAATGCTCTTTTTATTTGAAATATCGAGACAATTTAGAGTGTATGTTGTGACCCATGTGATATTTGTTAATTTTGTGTATCTTTTTAGATGGTTTATGTTATAATGTGTTTAAGGAGTTGACTTAAAATTATAATATGATATATAAATTTATAATATGATTTATAGTATGCTAAAATATTAGAACATAATGTTCATAATATTGAATTACTCTAAATTTTTTATTTTCTATCGTTAGTAGTTAATTCTAAATTAAAAAGATTATCTTAAATTGTTGAATAGTCCAAATATAACCGGAGTTAATTTAGTTTATTTGTTTATTAATATAATTGATTAAAAGCTTAAATGATAAATAAGACAAGCAAATAATTAGAAAAATAGAATGTTAGCAATTACTTAAAATAGATAACAAAATAAGTTATAGGGTATTACTTTATTTAAATTATTAATAATTAAAAGAATAAAAGGTCAGTAATTATTTTTAAAATAGACATTAAATTAGTTTTATGGTACTAATTTATTTGATTTATTTATAAAATTTTATAATTTTCAAATTTATATCTACTCAATTTATGTATTTTATTTTATTCTACTTTAACAAAAAATTGAGACGTGCAATTTTTTTTATTTTTTTTAGAAAGTATAGCGAAATGAGTTATATCAATTATAATTAATTATCGATAATTGATATCAATTAATTGATTCTATTAATTTGTAAGATGAATAACGTATAATAAATATTGTGAAATTAATTATAATAAATTAATAATTAATAAATAAAAAACTGAAAGGAACTTTTTTATTGTTTTTTAATGGCTATACGTTTTTATAATTTCACTTTCCTTTTATCTCTTCTTTTCATATTTATTTCTTTTAATTTATTAAACTAAATTAATTGTACTAATTATTTGTATTAACTAATTAAGTACTTAAAAATATTATAAAAAATATTTTTAAAATGTGTCCTTAAAATATAAATTAACTAAATTATTTTTCAATTTAATATGTTTGATTCATTCAATTGTATTAATTATAACTAATCAATTATTTAATTTGATTTGATTAGGATAAATATTTCATCATTTAATATTTTATTTGATTCATTAAATTACATTAATCATAACTTCAAATATTTAATTAATTAGAGTAAATATAAAATTATTTTAAATTTTGTTTGATTCATTAAACTAAATTAATTATAACTAATTTATGATTTAATTTGATCGAGATAATATTAAATTATTTAATAAATAATATATAAAACAATGAAATAAATGAACTCAATTAATTTAATTTATTATCTTATTATTTTATATATCTGTTTTCTCTCTCTTTATTTTGTACTTCAAATAAAATATTTATAATTTTTATTTTTATTTTTTATCTTAATTTTGCTAATATTTTTCTATAATTTTGTTTTATATTAATTTTTTTATTTATTTTGATTAATAATTCTTAAGGGTATCCTTATTTTATTTAAAGATAATTTAAATTTTTTGTAATATTTTTATAAAAGTTGATTAATAGGTTTTCAACTCTATCAGGATACAGAAGATTTTAAAAAACAAGGGAATGATCTGAATTTGCATGAATTCTGAATGTTCGAACTTATGATGTTGTTTCAGTTGGTTGTCGTTACGAGAATGACTTTAATCTATTGGTGTCTAAGGACTAAAATAGATTAAATATTGTTTAAGTAATTTATTTATAATATTGGTATTTGATTAAATTAGTTTTAGAAAAATTTAAATTGTTGACTTAATTTATATATTACGACTATTATTTTTGAATATATTATTTTTATATTTTTTAATATAAAATTTCTTTTTTTTCTGATTTTTAAGTTTATTTTCTTTCTTGGATACATGTCATTTTTTCTCATTTTATATTTCATATTAGTAATGTAATTATTAAAAAAAATATTAAAACATCACTATTTAAAAAAAGGGAAAGATACGTGAAAAAAAGAAAAATAAAAAATTAAAACATCACTATTAGAAAAAAACTGTTAATATGCGTATGAATAAGGCCGGAATTCAGGAATATATATGGATATAAAAAATAAAAAAATATTGCACGATTGTAGAATAAAAAATAATCATATATATATAACGAAATAATTATAACAAAAAAATAATTAATATATGTGATTTAAATGTTTTTAATAACCAGTAACATGGAGTTTAACAAAATATAATTTATATATTTTTTTTATTTATGTATATGTATAGAATTATTTATGTATATGTATATATATTAAAAAAAACTATCGTGATATATATATATATATATAGAATTATTTAACAAAATTATATAATATATACGTATACATAAATAAAAAAATTATTATAATTTATGGAAATTACGCATGAACTTTTTTTTCTCTCAAATAAATTTATTCTAATTATATTACAATTAGCTCATGAATAATGCATGAATATATTAATTTAAAAAATATCTTTATTATAATGATATCAAATCAATATTCAATGCGTTATTAAACTATGTATCAATTATCGATATTTTTAATCATTCTAATTATATCAATTGATATAGTTCTAATTTGCATTTAAGTATAATAATTTTATTAGAAGATAGTTGATGTACATATTAATAGTGACCTATTTAATTTGATATCAATTAGTGGATAATAATAATAATAATAATAATAATAATAATAATCTACTTAATATACTAAAACTGGGTTTTTCCCCAACTACTAAAGGTGACGTGTCGATCTCTCATGCCTCCTTTTTCCCTCCAAAACGAATATTTTTTTTTCTATTCTAAATTATTTTATTGTAATTATATTATAATTAATACTAAATGAATAATATATATATATATATATATATATATAATTATACTAATTTGGCAACATATCTTCGTTATAATTATATCAAATCAATATTTAATGCACTGTTAAACTACTTATCAATTATCAATTAAAAATACTTTTAATAATTTTAATGATAATAATAATATCAATAATAGTAATAATAATAATAATAAATCTTTGTTATCCGATTCACGTATATCAAATAATTTTACTAAATTATTTTAAAAAAATATCTTTAATATAATTATTTTGTATTTAATATTTAATGAATAATATATAATTATACTAATTTAAAAACATATCTTCATTATAATTGTATCAAATCAAAATTTAATGCACTATTAAACTATTTATCAATTATCAATTAAAAATACTTTTATTCATTTTAATAATAATAATAATATCAATAATAGTAATACTAATAATAAAAAAATCTTTGTTACCCGTGATATGATGAAATTAATATATAATTATACTAATTTAGGAACATATATTCATTATAATTGTATCAAATCAATATTTAATGCATTATTAAAAAATTACCTTAATAATAGGTAATTTACATATTTATTTTTGTTTTACTAAAGTCTATAGATAGTGTTTTCCTGTGGTACATGAATCTAAATTTGAGAGTCAATTCATAATTTTATATTTAGTATTTTTTTTACTACTTCATAAAATAAGAATGTATTCTTCGTTTTTTTATTGAAGTTGATCCTTTTAAGGTACAATTTATAATTTTTTATAATATTTTTCATATACTCATTCTATTATATTATTTTTTTGATAATTTTTTATTTGTTGTTACTCTAAGTTATTCTTATCGTCTAATGTTCCAGTTCGATTGTCTTTTGCCACAATTATTTACAATGCATCACATCCATGAAATACCTCATCGAGTTGTCTTCACGGATTCGGGTTCCAACTACATGGATGTAAGCGTTCAAAGAAGAGGCAATAGTCTCTACTTTACCGAAGGATGGTTGGATCTACTCACCTATTATGACCAACCCAATGGAATGTGGTTAAAGTTAGATTTCTTAGGAGGAGCTCGATTTTTGATTGAGGAATTGCATCTACGGAACTTTATAGGACAAGTTCAAGTTCCATCCCCTCCATGCTTTTTACGTCTGCCCGAAAATCTTCGAAATGGAGCACATAATAAAATTGAATTTCCTCAGTTTCAGTTTAGTTTTGCTAAATTCGTGACAAATTCAGATATGCAATTTCAACGATTGGTAATATATAAAAATTTTCTTAGTTTAAATTGTTCATTATTAGAATAATTTTTTAACAAATTTTGATTTTTTTCAGAAATTACCAGTTTTCTTTTGCATGCATGCAATGTCATTGAGGGGAATAAGAGTTAGTTTGATTTTTCAGTGTGACAATTCTATACTTTACCGCATTGCATGGATAGCGGATGATGAAGCTTATCTAACAAGAGGATGGTTTGATTTTGCACGAATTCTAAATATTGAAACTTACGATGTTATTTCAGTTGGTTGTCGTTACAAGAATGATTTATACTATACGTGACTAAGGACTAGAATAGGTTCAATATTGTTTAGGTAATTTGGTTTTACTATTAGTATTTGATTAAATTATAATTATAGAATTTTAAATTATTGCCTCAATTTATATATTATGATTATTTTTTGTGGATGTGCTATTTTTAAATAATTTAATAAAATAAAATAGTGTCAGATATTATTAAGTTTATTTTTATCCTTTATTTCTTTATTTGTATTTTCATTATATTTGACAAAAAATAACCTACATATATTAAATCGTTGACCTAAAGACAATTTATTTGCCAATAAAAACAGATTTTATTTATAATTGGAATAAAATTTATTTGCCAATAATCGGTGGATAAAATTAAAATTACACCCGTGTCATATAATTATAATTGATTAATTGGTATAAAATGAAATTATACCCTGCCATGAGTAATAATCTAAATAATTATATCTTAACAAAATATAATTTGAAATTATTTATAAACAATTATCTTAACAAAAATAATTATTTAATAATTGATTTAAAAACCAATGCAAAAAATAATTATTAATAATAGTATTATTAACTGGGTAAATAATATAATTTCAAATTATTACTTGATATATAAATAATATATGGAAATCTATTGAGTAAATCAATGATTTTGCACCTTAATAATTTGACAATTATTACTCAATTAACCAGTTAATTGAATTAGTAATAACAATTTTCAATTTCAAATTTTGTATATTAAGTAATTAAAAACTGGGTAATAACGATTTACACGGAAAAATTATTGATAAATTCAATTAACCATATAGAAGATAATATACTAACAGTTTTAGTATATTATTTATGGCAAGCGAAATTATTTCCTTAGATTTTCTATTAAAATTGAAATTAGTAATAGTTTAAAGAAAGGTTTATTAATAAAATTACTAATAGTCACATTTTTATACACAGGATATATGTTTTCTATATATTATTTACAAAATATAATGAAACATAAATAATGAATGAGTATGTTATTTCTTCGACTAGCTAATTAATGCAAAATCGAGTACCCTTTTTTATTCGATTGAGATCATATTCTATTTGGTGAAAATTTCAATCACCTTAATTAAATCCTATTTTTGTGACTTAACTTATACAGGTAGTAATATGTTACATATTATTTGGTATATCTAAGTAGTTATTTCCCATAGCGGAGATGTAAAAAATCATATTAAGGTTTATTGCCAAATAATTAGTGGATGAATAATAATAGATTATATCATTTTGGAAAAGTATTTTTATTATAATTATATCAAATCAATATTTAATTATAATAAAATATTTTAATTATAATTATATCATAGAATTATAATAATTACGATATTTATGTTATATATTTTAATTATTTATGCACATAAATAAAATAGAAATCAATCAAATTAAATTATCACGGTAAATAATATGTTGTATATTATTACGAAAAATAATCCGTAGATAAAATTGAAATTACACCCGTGTCATATAATTATAATTGATTAATTGGTATAAAATGAAATTATACCCGTGTCATGAGTAATAATCTAAATAATTATATCTTAACAAAATATAATTTGAAATAATTTATAAACAATTACCTTAACAAAAATAATTACTTAATAATTGATTTAAAAATCAATGCAAAAAATAAGTTTTAATAATAGTATTATTACCTGGGTAAATAATATAATTTCAAATTATTACTTGAAATATAAATAACATATAGAAATCTATTGAGTAAATCAATGATTTTGCACCTTAATAATTTGACAATTATTACTCAATTAACCAGTTAATTGAATTAGTAATAACAATTTCCAATTTCAAATTTTGTATATTAAGTCATTATTAAAAATTAGGTAATAACGATTTACACGGGAAAATCATTGATAAATTCAATTAACCATAAAGAAGATAATATACTAACAGTTTTAGTATATTATTTATGGCAATAGAAATTATTTTCTCAAATTAAATTTTATATAATTATAGTAAGTCTCTATAGTTAAAATTATATAAAATTATTTCATATATAGCAATAATATTATACATATTTATATATCTCTTTTTTATCTCTTTTTTTAAAATATTGGCATATAATTAATGTAAAAAATATATAATATTAAATTGTTTTGTTATGTATATATATGAATTTATATAATAACCTCTATAATTTATACGTATGGCATAATACATATGTTGAAAAAAGATTCCATAATTTTTGAAATCCACTGTTTTGTTATATGAAATTGAAATTGAAATTAAAATTAAATAATTTCTATTTATATAATTTTTTTCTATTAGTATCCAGTATCTCCGTTAAAAATTCATATGGTTTGTAATTAGTATATATATATATATATATATATATATATATATATAAGTCGTATAATTTTATTCTCTTGACAAATAATTTTATAATTACGGTAATCATATAATTTTATATACAAACATTGATACAGTGTTGTTTCATGTATATATTTTGCAGGTATTAAAGGATAGCATTGAATTGTTATTCAGTAGGTTTAAATTATTTATTGTTTATTACAAAATTTTCTGCATTAGGATTATCTATTAATTTGTTCTTCATTTTGAGCTGATTTTGATATTTTCTTACTTCACAGTAAACCAACATATAAAACTTTGTTGATAGATTTAAGTATTACTAAATTATTTATGGTCATATTGAGTATATATGCCTGATTTATTGAAAAAAGTAGATTAAATAACTATTTTATAGTTAATACAATTAACACTATATTAAGAAAAGAAAAACAACGCATACAAGTTATTTTTTTATTAATTAAATTATTATAATTAAAATGAAATTTAACAAAACAACTTAAAATTATAATTTCAATCTTATCACGTGCATGGCACGGGTGATTAAACTTGTTATAATAATAAGAAGGTCTACATGGTACATGCATTATATTTTAAAAAAGGTAAAATATATTTTAAAAAAATAGGATATCAATAATTAATTGTGATTAATATCAACATCAATAATTAATTCTTATAATTATTTTTGTACGACTAAAAGTTACGTATAGTATTTTTTTTTGTAGAATAAAAAAAGTTTGTGATTCATAACATTTTCATAAAGTTTTATCGTATGGATACAAGATTAATTAGATAACAACTTGAATTTGAATTAATATATTTTATTTTCTGTTCATATTTTTTCATTAATTATCTTACTTTTTATATTTACAGTAAATATTGAACGTAAAAAAATATTGAATGTTATCTATTTTATTTATTTAGAGTCATAATTAAATTTGATATAATTATAGCAAGTATCTAGAATTAATAATAACATGATACTACAATTTTAAGTTGTATAATATAATAAAAAAATGTATCAATTTATGTATGCTTCCTATTAGGACTGTCAAAATGGACTAAACTCATCGGACCAACCCGTTTACCCATTTAAATGGGTGGACTTTGCCTCTAAAATTAAGCCCGTTTAAATTTCGGGCTAAACGGGCTAGCCTGTGTGCTAAATGGGTGGCCCGTTTATTTTTTTTTACATTTTTTTCAAAAAAATCAGTACTTTTAGTCGATATTTCTCTCGATTCGACCTGAAAATCAGACCTATCAACTAAAATAAAAAAATTATTTTTAAAGATTTTTGACCTAAAAGTGGTATTTTTTGTCAAAATATTTTTCAAAAAATAAAATTAAATGATAAACGAGCTGGCCCGTTTAACCCATCGGACTGACCATAAACGGTTCGGACTAGAAATTAAAATTCTGGCCTGCAAATAAAGTGGGCTTAAACGGGCCAGCCCATTTAATCCACTGGCTTAATGGGCCGGGCCTAAATGGACCGGACTAGCCCGTTTGACAGCCCTACTTCCTATATAGCAATGATATTATATATATTTATATATCTCCTCTTTTAGCTCTTTTCTAAAAATATTGGCATATAATTAATGTAGATAACATATATATTGAGTAAGTATCTCTATTGAATTAATCATAAAGGTTAATAAAATATAATGAAATAAATTTCACCTAATTGTAGTAAGTATCTCCATTGAAGATATTTGCTAATTATTACCGTGTATAATTAGTGTATATATAATATATATAGAGAGAAGGAGTAATAGTGAATTGTTACAATTATTTAATTTATCATATAGAAAATTCGTACCTTAGACATAAATTTTTTTCTGTTTATTATTTTTCATACCTAAGGGCTACTAATTACGATTCTATCAATGGTGTTACCTATGTTACGGTAGATTATGTAATGAAAAAGTTTGAAAAATAAAGGCAAGAATTATAAGGTTATGGAAAGTCCCATACAAATTTGACAAGAACAAGACGACTTACGTAGAAATGGTTCTCATGGATGATAAGATAAGTTGATTATTTTCCATGATTCTTTCAAGTGATGCTAGGTCCATTTTATAAATATTTTTTGTTTATATTTTAAGTTTATTTGACAAGTAAACCCTCGCACGAATCAAAGAAAATGCGATTTTATAGATTTATAAGTGTTAATAGTCTTTATATTTAATTTGTTTAATAGTGTGATAATATAGCTAATATATTTGTTGGTGGATTTAACTATTATTACTATATTATTTATGATCACATTCAGTATATATGTGTGATTTATTGAAGAAAGTACATTATTAAAACCGATTAATAACTATTTTAGAATTAATCCAATTAACACTAAATTAGAAAAAAAAAACAATGCATAACATGTTACTTTTTTATTAATCAAATTATTATAATTTAAATTAATTTTAAAAAATAATTTAAAATTATAATTTCAATCTTCTCACGTGCATGGCACGGGTAATTACCCTTGTTTTATTACTATTAACCACATATAAGAACACCGTTATGGATAAAAGTGAAGTAGAAGAACTAATTTCTAATGATATATTACATGGCAAGAATCAATAGTCTAAAAAATAGAACTAATAAGAGAGCAAATAAAGAATTGATTGTCTAAACGATTGTAATTTTAGTGATTAGGTTATATAAAATCAACATTCAATATTGAAAAATATTTGTTATCATTGTTATTTTAATTTTTATTTTATTGTGTAAAAAAAATTATATTGTTTGAGTTATCTATCCAAACGCTACAACTTTAAAATAAATTTTTTTTATAACTAAAAATTCAAATACAAAATAATTTTTTTATAAACTGCTATTAATAAAAGTTTTTATACTTAAATTTTTTTTTCAAAAGAATTTATTTAAGTTATTTATCTAAATTACCCTCAGTTAAAAGCTTGGTTTGAAAAAGGCTTTGGCTCTATTGATAGTTTAATTTTGAGTCTTAAACCCTGTAATTTTGGCATGTGTTAATACTAGTTACTAGTTAATTCTTATTAGTTCTAAGTGCTTGTTTGGTTGTTATTATTTTGATAAAAAAAAATTTATTAAAAAAGGATTTTTGTTTTATTTTTTAGTGTATTTAACAAATTTCTAATAATAAAAGTAAACACTAAAAAAATAAAAAAATATCTTTTTTAAAAAATTATTTTTTTCTTAAAAAAAGATATTTTTCATATAATAAATAAATAAAAAAATACTTTTATATTATTATACCCATCCAAACATAAAATTATTTTTATTTTTTTATAAAATCTTTAAAAAAAAATTCAAAAAAAAATATTTTTTTAAAAAACTCACCCCCCACAAACCCTAAATCTTATTTATAATGGAGCTAATCCAACAATTAGTGATCTAGTCCAATTGAACGAGGCTCAAATCCGCAAGCCCCTTCAGTCCGTGTCAGGCACTAAAATCTAGCTCACTCTACACTACAATTCTCAACTCAAATCCCTTTCCGTCCTTGTTTCACGAGAAAGCACTTCCCCGATCCACAACCGTTCATGTCACCTTCTAAGGTATAAAATCAATCATCTCAGAGGGGCGTTTATTAAATACCGGAAGGGGCGCGTGGAAAATCGTCACTCAACTACTCCCAACTCAAACTAGCATATTTTCGGGTATATATCCTATTTAGAAATTAAAAATAAAAATGGAAATAAACAAAACAAGAGATTTTTTATTTTCCACTCTGCCCATACTGCTCTTCTTCTCTCCATCGTCGTTTTAGGTTAAATAAACCCTCTGTCGATCGGTGGTACTAAGCCGTGCCGGCGCGAATTCCGACGCTGTTCGTGGCGGCGACTGAAAGTTTCAGAGACAGTGGGAAGATGAAGGTTTTTGTAAAGACTCTGAAGGGCACGCACTTCGAAATTGAAGTGAAGCCCGATGACACGGTTTGACACCTCAACTCTCGATCGTATTTTGTTCTTAATTTCGTTTTCTTTTCGTTCTTACGTCAATTGCATTCCGTGATTGGATTGAATATATTTATGATTGTATCGAGGGTGTGAGGGTTCCGAATTTCGACTAGTAATTAGGGTTTTAATGTTTCGCTCGATCGATCGTGGTATTGAATTTTGACCACTGTTTGAGGTTTTTTTTTTTAATACTTAACTTTGTAATTTAGCTTTTTAGGAGCTGTAATTTTTGGAATATGATTTGTATCGTCGTTGGAACATCTTCTGCCTTGTTAGCTATTTTTTTTGGCTCCATTGGTTATGGCATACGCCGCAATACTATTCCCTGGCAAATTTACTCATCTGGATTCTGATAATTTAATGGGAAATCTGTTGTCGAAAGTTCTGTGAAAATATTAATGGGAAGTTGCCACATGATAGTGAATAAGTTTGACATTGACTTTATTTGGAGCCTTACTTTACGGGAATATCAAACCGATTTATGCTTTAAGAAGAAATCTGGATAAGTACTGGTTCTGTATAATTGAGCATATCTCAATTTTATAAATCATCACCAGCCCACTACAACTGACACCTTGGTCAATGGCCAAGTGATCACTGACTGTCAGAATTTTCACTGTCCTATCAGCTTTGGGAACTCACTTATCTAAGTAGCACATATTATGTTTGTCAATAGTCAAGTTTGTGGTTTTTGACGGTTGAACTTCTAAACTACTCTGAGTTACTTAAGCGACGCATTCTACTATTTCAATTGTGACATTGCTTCATCTCTAATGATTATATGATTTCATTTATATCGTGTTTTTATTTTATTTATGATGAGCATATTCCTTTCAGGTTACCGAAGTGAAGAAAAATATAGAAACTGTTCAAGGTGCAAATGTCTACCCTGCTGCACAGCAAATGCTTATTCATCAAGGCAAGGTTCTTAAGGATGGTACTACTTTGGAGGAAAACAAAGTAGCTGAAAACAGTTTCATTGTAATCATGCTTTCTAAGGTAAAATTTTCTTATTTATCTCATTCCCTTTAAAAGTTTACGTTGGTATCAAAAAATATTAACATGTATGCAGTTGTTTTGTTGCATAAATAGTTGTCTAATGTATACAAACTGTTGCACATGGAAAAAATTATTGGTTCTTCCATGGACATAGGTCATTGCTTGTTGATTTGAGTTTGATATGGTAACCGGTAGATAGATTGTTTGGAGTGGCTCAGAATTGTCATAATTTGTAGGTTTTACTAGCTACCTATGAGCGCATCGCGTATATTCACTATTATGTAGAATCATAATTTAATGTTGGCCCCTTGTATTCTGAAGTTGATGTATGGATTTTGGGGGATACATAAACATAAGTGGAGTTATTTATCTTGAACTTTGTCAGAAAGAAATTGTTGTTGACTTTTGTTAAATTTTCAACTCTTATAATATACATTTTATTCAGTACTAAGTTAGAACTATGTGCTTACAATTCCAGAGTAAGAGCACATCTGGTGAAGGATCTACTGCATCAACAGCACCTTCATCAAAGGTTAGAACAGTTTGCTACGCTATAAATATTGTATACTATATTATTATTTGAATGATCACATTCCTGAGATATATTGAGACAATGGTCTTTAGTTATCAAGGTTATGAAATTTATTGTATTTTACTTTATTATTATTTTTTAAACTATTATGTCTTCATTGCAGGCTCCACAGACTAGTGCAACTCCTACTCCTACCCCATCTGTGTCAGTAGCACCTCAAGCTGTTCCTGCTACTGCTGCACCGTGAGTTGATGATATTTTATAAAAAATTTTCTTGAGATTTTATGTTGCAGTCTCAACTATTTCAATATGAAGAGCTTGAGGTCTAAACTTTGCATTTTGGCAGGCCTGCGCCTTCGCCTTCACCTTCGCCTTCACCTGCACCTGCTGCACCTGCACCTGCTGCACCTGCACCTGCACCTGCACCTTCACCTGCTGCAGCTCCTACATCTACAGATACTGCTGTGTAAATATTGTTTCCTGTGATCTACGTTTTCTATACATTTTACATGCTTACTTCCATTATATATTGTTGAAATAAACTTTCTTGAAGCAGGGTAGGGTCTGATATCTATGGGCAGGCAGCATCCAATCTGGTTGCCGGAAGCAACTTGGAGGGAACAATTCAGCAAATTCTTGATATGGGGGGTGGGAGCTGGGATAGGGACACAGTTATCCGTGCTCTTAGAGCTGCTTATAACAACCCTGAGAGAGCTGTTGAATATTTGTATACGGTATGTGTATTTTAGATGATGAATTTCATACTTGATGATGGTTGTGCGCTATATTTTGGCATCTCTACTAGTTCAATGGAAGTTTATTTTCTGTATCACTGCTTTAAAAACAAAAAAGATTAAAATAAAACATCATTCACATATATCAGGGTATCCCTGAGCAAGCTGAAGCTCCACCTGTGGCCCGAGTGCCTACAAGTGTACAACCTGCAAATCCACCAGCTGCTGCACCTCAGGCAGCTTCACCTCAAGCAGCACAACCAGCTCCTGTCACAACTAGTGGACCAAATGCTAATCCTCTAGACCTATTTCCCCAGGTAGCATTCTACTATTTATTAAAGAGAATGTTGGAGGTTTGTACTCTAACAACTAATGTCTTACAGGGTCTCCCCAATGTTGGTTCTGGTGCTGCTGGCGCCGGCTCTTTAGAATTTCTGCGCAACAGCCAACAGGTACTCTCTATTTTGCTGACCTGTTATCTGCACTGAAGTTCCTACACGTGTCTTAGCTAATCTCTCCAGTTTTATTTGTTCTGTTTTCTCAGTTCCAAGCCTTGCGAGCTATGGTGCAGGCTAACCCACAAATATTGCAGGTTTTTCTTCTTTGCCTTATTAGTGTATCCTATGTTCTCGTTTTAGAGTTCCCTGAATATTCTTGTTACTGCAGCCTATGCTACAAGAGCTTGGCAAACAAAATCCTCATCTTATGAGATTGATTCGAGATCATCAAGCTGATTTCCTTCGACTGATAAATGAACCTGTGGAAGGTGGTGAGGGGTGAGTGATCATCCTATGCTGTTCTGTATATGTATTTTTGTTGAAGGAATGGAGAAATATAGATTTTTTGTTTTTATTTCATTTTATTTTTTTGGGGGTGGTGGGGTAGGGTTCAACAATTTTGTTCAATGTCTTAATCTTTCTTGTTAATGTGCTTTAGGAATTTATTTGGCCAGCTAGCTGCTGGCATGCCACAATCAGTAACTGTTACACCTGAAGAGCGCCAAGCAATTGAACGTGTAAGTTTGATCTCTTGCCTATATCAAATATATGCTCTATTTCCTCTGTTCATGCATATAAATATATGAATAAGCACTCCTCGTTCATCTAAAAGTACCCATTCCTACTATTGGTAATCAATATTTATGAGTAGCGTGATGTTTTACTGCTGCTGCAGCTTGAAGCAATGGGCTTTGATCGTGCACTTGTGTTGGAGGTGTATTTTGCTTGCAACAAGAACGAGGAATTGGCTGCCAACTACCTCTTAGATCACATGCACGAGTTTGACGAACAATAGATCTCCTATCCAGTTGCAAATGATCTGTTCTTGTCATTTTTCTTTTTTCTTTTTCCCCTTTTTCTTTCTTTTATCTTTTTAACTCGATGGGTCTGTTATACTTCTGTTTAACGAGGTAATGTTTGATTATGACAAGCCTTAAGTCGTCAAGGGATGTTTTTATGGCCTCAACATTATTGCCCTTGTATCTACATTTACTCCGCGTAGAGGGGTTTTTTTATTTTTAAAGTATTCATATACATAGTCGTTTGTCTTGGATTATTGGTGTGTTGCATGTTTCGTACATGTCTAGTTATGAATATTTTGTTATTCATATTTTTATTTGCAAGTCGATGGATGGCAAACTTGCCTAAGCTTGCAAACCCGTCTGGTGTGGTTATAAATTGGAGATTGGGCTTTTTTTGGTCCTAATCAGTTATTTTCTTCAGAAAACATTTTTAACATTCAAACTATCGTAGACTCGTAGTCGCTTTATGATCATTTGGTGTTAAACTACTTTGGATATGTAAATAAGCACGGGACATCGCTTTGCTTGGTAAAAGCTTGCCTGAACTTTCAAGCTGGGGTTTGGGTATTTGACGGGCTCATTTTTTTTATATGAGTAGCAAGTGTGTTGTGCGTTGTGGAGAATGTGAGTGCTAGACATGGATGTGGGACAATTTTTTGTGGAGAATGTGGGTTAAGAGAAAATTTAAATTTAAAATTTTAGCGAAGGTAATCGGAACTTCTGATTTTTGTTTTTGACACCACAATTGCGTAAAGCACATATATACTTTATAACTGCGTCCTACACCATTCTCCCAACCACATCTAAATTTAAAAGTGTTTGACAGACTCATTTGTAACAAAAAGGATAAAAATTAAGTTTGGAAAGATAACTTATTGGTCCCTTTTGTTGGTCTGTTGGAAGAAAATGATTGTGTAAACTGGAAAATGATGCAAATCAAACCCAATATTGGTCCCTTCTATTGATCTGTTTTTTTTTGGTAATTTAGAGGGGCTTACGCCCATATTGATCTGTTTATTTGGAAGAAAATAGGTAGTGTAAATCGGAGAACGATGCAAATGAACTGCAATATACTTTTTTTTTTTTTGGTTTCCCACAGGGTTTGCCGCTGGCCAATAGGTTGCTGCATGCACAAGGCGGGATTCGAACCCCCGACACTTGCTTAAGCGGACTAGTGAGCTAACCACTAGACCAACCCAACTTGGTTAACTGCAATATACTTTATTAGAAAAACAAAAAAAAACAAAAATAAAACAAGATATTCTGAGAGGTGATACTTGTAGCCCAAAATATTAGTGGGGTATTATTTAGAAAAGGATAAAATTTATGTCACGGTTGTATGATGAGATTATTATTATCATGATTAATTTTGGTATTAATCACTCTTAGATTTATTTATTTTTTGGCCAAGATCACTCTTAGAAAGAAGGTGGGCTTTGAGATCCGTTCAATACGAGCCCAAAAAGAAAAAAAAAAACGAAAAGGCGCGAGAAGTTACCAGCGGTTGACGTCTCGTGTGATGTGGTGTCAAATGGAAAAGAAAAGGAAATTGAGTTTTTGAATGAAGGAAAGGCAAGGCGCGTTCGTAGCGGAAAGTTCCTATTCCATCCCGCAACTCCTTTCTTTTCTTGACATTTCAACGATTCTCTTGTTTGAACCTTTTGGAAAAGAAGGCGTTTGGACTGAGTAGCGATAATGATGAATGGCGTTGAGGTCGTCATGGACAATAGCAGCACCAGCATCGTTAAACTACCCGATCCTGCGGTGGTAGCGGCGACGACTTCAAGTCCTCTCTCCGCCATTGCCGAGGCCTTTGAACACCTCGCCAAACTCCTCAACCGCGGTGACCTTCCCTTGGACGCCTTCTACGAAGCCTGCTCTTTCGTCTCTGTTCTCTTCAATTGTCTCGGCTTTGCTTTCAAATTCGCCGAATTGGAATACGTCGCCAAGGTTCATTTCCTTCCCTTTCGGAATAATTCAAAAATTTTGTTGTATATTTGATTGCTTTGTAACAATGCTAAGAATATTATGATTCGTACGGTCAGCTAGAAGGACTTATGGAAGCATCACCGGCGTGTGGCACTCTGAAGGATGTAATTGAAGTTGATGTCGCTAGCAAAACGGTTAAATCCCCGGGAAGTTATTCGCGTAATCTGCGCAGAGTTCGCCAGGGTGTTGATCTCGTCAGAGCTATATTCGAACAACTTCTGGCAACTGAGTATGGCATCTTTGATCTATCATTTGTGATGCTGAATTGAATTATCCAATTTAACAATTGATTTGTCATTTGGCGTTTTCAGCGATAGCTGTCTGAAAGAAATAGCTTCAAGTGCGTACGCTCAGATTTGTGCACCCTATCACACATGGGCAGTAAGAACAGCTGTGCATGCTGGGATGTATACACTTCCAACAAGAGACCAGCTTTTCTTGAGGCTCAATGAAACAGGTAGCTTGTTGCATCATTTTTGTTTTTGGCCACATCAATGATCAATGCCTGTGTGAAGCAATTATTATTATTTTAGTGCTTGTTTGGTACCATTAAAAAAAATATTTTTTACCTAATAAATGAACAAAAAATATTTTTATATTGTTATACCCAAACATAATTATAGATAAAAAAATTATTTTGCATAATATATTCAAATATAAAATTACTTTTATTTTTTCATAATCTTTTTAAAAAAGATAACTCGAAAAAAGATTTTTTTTAAAAGTTCACCCGAACAAACCCTTAGATTATATATTATTTTCTTGTAGCATTCTATCTTTTAAAGAGAACTGAGTTGTTGTGCATGAACGGTACTCCAGAGAAGTCTGCTGAGGCGAAGATGAAAAGGTACATCAATGCTGCAACTCCAGTTATAGAATACATTGATAAACTGTACCTTTCAAGAAAGATTCCGTTGAACTGGTGAGTTCATGTGGCTTCAACACATAGTAGTATTGTTGTTACACAATTTTTTCTGATGTAATGTATAAACATACATGTAACTATTTAGTTTCTAAGCGCTTGATATGTAGCTTTAGGGAGATACACAATAGTTTTTACTAAAATTTGTGTTGTATCTATTATGTACATACATTATTCATTTGAAAGAAGTTCTACTTAAAAGAGGTCTGCGCAAGTGCGTGATTGAGTTTGTGCAATTAATAATAGAGATATGAAAGGTTTTCATTTTGTACATATAGTAATTTATTGGCCTGTGCCAAATCTTTAAATAGAGATCAGATTTGCGATAAATTAATCATTAACCTGTTGAACTGAAAAATATGTGGGCAACAAAAAAAATAAAAATATGAAAGGAACATATAAAAATTGGATAATGATATATTTATTATATATTGAGTTTAGAAATATGATCACAATGATGTGACTAATAATCTTGTATCATGTGTTAAGTAAACATGCATAATTAATATAAATATATGGCAAAAATAGAAAGATTAATTCTTAAAATAAAAATGCTTATTTTTCATTCTAAAATTTGATTGTTATGCTACAATAAATTAGAAATACCAAGTGAGTTTGCAAATTAATAATGTGTGTAACATATGGATACATGATAAAGATAAAGCATGGTCAAAATTAGAAAACAAAAACTTAGAGACATGAATAATAAAAAATAGTTAAAGGAAGAATTTGAAGGGATAGAGAATACTATCTTATCAAATTGTGTGTGTTAATATGTCAAAATCAAATATTTTTGAAGATTTTAATAATTTTTGAAATTGTAACATATACTTAGTTGTGTGAATATTGGCAATTTAAAAAGTAAATTTAAGGATTGTCCCTAACTTTTATTTTAAATGATTGTCTTACGGGCACATTTAATTTCAAATTATTAATTTTTTACGTAATGAATTCTTAACTTGAGAGATGAAAATATTGCTCATTAGAAAATAAATACAGTGTAATTCTTATATCACTCAAACTTTTAATATAAATTTTGGTAACTCAATTCATGTAATCGTGAATATAGTGATTATCCGAAAAATTTCACAAATTTGAGATATTTTTATAATCGTTTTATTTTGACTCTAATAATAAATGTTGTTGAACAAAGTCTATAACTTATGTAATGGTTATTTGTGGTTGTGTAAGAAGTTTTTTAGTTGGGAGGAGTATGAGAATTGACTTTGGCTTTGGAGTCAGCTTGTTCTGAAAAAACACAAGTTTTTGGCTTGGTTATATCCTAAGGAGGTTCTTCCTACTGCAAGTTTTCGCTTTAAAAGAGGGATGTCGTCATCGGATAGATGCCCAAGATGTCTTTCTAGTCAAGAATCGGTATTATATTGTATTTGGGATTGCCCAAAAGCTCAGCTTGTATGGCATAGGTTGGATATTTCTTATCATCCTTTGGATTTGAAGAACTGGTTCTTATATCACAGTAGAGATCATCCATTCAAATTTTTTCGAGACTTTAGTGGATATGACGAGAAAGGAATAATGACATCTTTAATCCTCATAAAACTTAGCCTCCGGAAAAAGTGATTTGTCTGGTATTAACTTAGAAATGAGTTTAGGAATATTTTTGAATTACAACATATGTTCCTTCCCTCTACTCTAAATAGTTTTTGGAATCCCCATCCATTGTTACTTTTAAGATTAATTATGATGGTAGTTATCTTGGTTCGAGTGATAGTGTTTGTTTTACTTGTGTTATTAGAGATTGTAATGGGAGTTGACAGATGGGGTGTTTAGGAATGATTGAAAGTAATAGTATTCTTTAAGGAGAATTGTTTGCTATTTGGAGAGAATATCTCTTAGTTTGGAATGTGGGTCAACGAGATGTTATTTGTGAGATGGATTGTGTGGGAGCATTTAATCTTGTTACTAATCACCAAGATGGTTTTAGGTTTATTGATCAATTGGTGCTCAAAATAAGAGATATCATGCATTCGAATTGGCATGTTGACTTTCGTTTGATTATGAGAGATGCAAACACAATGGCAGATACTATGACAAAGATGACGATGAACTTACAACTTTCTCATGTGGAACTTCATTCACCTTGGGAGGAGTTTAAGAATAATTTTAAACGGGACTGTCCTTCTATTTAAGCAGATCCTTTGTTTTGTTTGTTTTGTTTTTTTTTTTGTTTAATTTATTTCACTCACAAAAAAAAATACTAAAAAAAAGTTTATCTCAACTCAATTCAACTCCCTTTAAAGAAAGAGTTGACAATAGTATAACGCACTCGAATTTTTTATAAGTATTAGATTTCTCAAACTTTTAAATCATGAGCTTTGCTTTAAACAAGGTATCCTCTAATACTTATTAGAAATATTAATAGTTCAGCAAGCCTTTGTAATAGTACTATATTAATTATCATAAGATTTGACAACAAATTTATCAAAGTGAAAGTCTTGTTAAAATGTAATATTAGTGAAAAAAATTTTATATTTAGGATGACATTTATTCCTCTAGAGATAGTGTAACTTCTTATTGCTGCGACGACAGACTTTTTAGAACTATACTCCATTCCTATTCTGAACTCTTCGTCCTCAGGATCAGCAACACTTATAAAAAACAGAAATCATCATTCATTGATCCATCCTAAATATAAATTTACAAAAACATATTATTCACTCATCACACACCTATGTTTGCATATTCCGGAAATTTTGGTGCATTCATCGCGTCAAGATCCAAATTACACATAAAAGGTGGGACATTCATCGGTTGACTAACTGCGGGGTGATCACCACATTCTCCACTTCTGCTTTGACTCCCATATCACCATCCTCGTCTTCATCGCCAGCTTCATAAGTGGCTTCGAAGTCCTCTTCGCTGTCACTATTCATTCCTTCGTACACTGCAGCTTTATCATTCTCTATATCTAAATCATTTTGAATCCCATCTGCCTCTACGTCTTCAAACTCAACTTACAGCTCAATCTGTGGCTGTCGCATTTGAGTTTGCTGGTAAATATGGAACATATTTTGCATACTCTCCTCGTCAGTGATCGGCATGATATCAAACTGTATTAGATCACCAAAAACTATAACCAGATTCCGGTACAATATACTGCTCACTCTCCTCAATATACTATTCTCCATGCTTTGACAGAGACCGTTTTGAAGCTCGATAAACGTCATGGTGCATGGAACCACAAATGAAAACAGATTCTAACACACAAACCTCACTTCCTCACGAGTATTTCGTATAATCTCACCATTGTGATGCACTATCACGTTTGCAGTACCCTCCATTACACTAGCAACACACTCAAAGAACACTCTTCTTCGCAATGAAAATGGTACCGGACTTTGCCTTATATAGATGAAGTACTCAGAACGCCCACCCCGTGTTGTGATCACCAACCAACTAGCTTTGACACGTGTAACACGCCCCCCGTGCTGACTCAGCACGCCCCCCATGTGTTGCAGTCTTATGCAATCAGACTTCACCACGTGGCATTCACGCCCACCCATGTGCTGACTCAGCACGCCCCCATGTGTTGCAGGTTCGTGCAACCAAACTTCGTCAAGTGGCATTCACACTCACCCATGTGCTGACTCAACATGTCCCTTATGTGTTGCAGTCTACATGCAACACGTACCCCCACGTGTTGAAAGTATCTTCTGACACCACCAATTTGCAAATACACATAGTGCACCCATTTTAAACTCAAACACCAATTTTAATCCCATAACCAAATTATTTTGCCAACAGAATAAGCTATTTATTAAAAAAGCATTACTGTATTAGTTTTCAACCCATGTCTTACGATATTATTAATAAAAGAAATTCCAGCAAAACCAAAGGACAATTAACCAAATTTCAGAATCCCATACTAACAAATCAGAATCAATAGACAATACAACAACAACAAAGCCTTGTCCCACTAAGTGGGGTCGGCTACATGAATCAAACGACGTCATTGTGCTCTGTCATGTATCATGTCTACAGAGAGACCGTTTACATGTAGATCTCGTTTGACCACCTCCTGGATGGTCTTCTTAGGTTTTCCTCTGCCTTTCGCCCTTTGTCCATCTTCCATCTCATCCACCCTCCTGACTGGATGTTCTATCGGTCTTCTTCTCACATGTCCAAACCACCTGAGACGCGATTCAACCATCTTTTCCACAATGGGTGCTACTCCAACTCTCTCCCTTATATCTTCATTCCTTATTTTATCCAATCGCGTATGATCACTCATCCATCTCAACATCTTCATCTATGTCACACTCAGCTTGTGTTCGTGCTCCCCTTTAGCTGCCCAACACTCCGTACCATACAACATAGCCGGTCTTATAGCGGTGCGATAGAATTTACCTTTAAGTTTTAAAGGCACTTTTTTGTCGCATATAAAACCATATGCACTCCGCCATTTTGACCAACATGCTTGGATCCTCTGATTTACATCCTGTTCAATCTCTCCATTATCCTGTATGATGCACCCAAGATACTTAAAACTTTTAACTTTTCGTAGGATATTTTCTCCAATCTTCACCTCTATATTGAGGTTTTCCCTTCTCATACTGAACTTACATTCCATATATTCCGTCTTGCTACGGCTTATGCGCAGACCATACACTTCTAAAGCTTCTCTCTATAACTCCAACTTCTTATTTAGGTCTTCCCTTGACTCTCCCATAAGGATGATATCATCGGCAAAAAGCATGCACCATGGCACAGGCTCTTGGATGTGCTCTGTGAGTACTTCCAAGACTAATGTGAAAAGGTATGGACTTAAGGATGATCCCTGGTGTAATCCTATACCAATAGGGAATTCCTCTGTCACACCACCTTGAGTCTTCACACTAGTTGTGGCCCCATCATACATGTCTTTAATTGCCCGAATATATGCGATCCTTACTCTGCTCTTCTCTAAAACCTTCCATAAGACCTCCCTTGGTACCCTATCATACGCTTTTTCCAAATCAATAAACACCATATGTAGATCCCTTTTATTACTACGATACATCTCCATCATCCTTCTTAATAGGTATATCGCTTCAGTGGTAGATCTTCCTGGCATAAATCCAAATTGGTTCTCTGTTACTTGTGTCTCTTTTCTCAACCTCCGTTCTATCACCCTTTCCCATAACTTCATAGTATGACTCATAAGCTTAATCCCTCTATAATTTTCGCAACTTTGTATATCCCCCTTATTCTTGTAGATAGGTACCAAGGTGCTATTTCTCCACTCATCAGGCATCTTCTTTGACCTTAAAATCTCATTAAAAAGTTTGGTTAACCAGTTGATGCCTTTTTCTCCAAGACCCTTCCAAACCTCAATCGGGATATTATCAGGTCCTACTGCCCTGCCATTTTTCATCTGCTTTAGAGCCTCTTTTACCTTGAAGTCTCGAATCCTTCGATAGTAGTCAAAGTTTTGATCTTCTTCCATTGTGCATAATCGACCAAGGCTCGGAAGAGTCTTCTGTCCCTCATTAAATAACTCGTAGAAGTAGCTCTTTCACCTTTCATTAATCTTCTCCTCTTGAGCCAACACCTCTCCATCCTTATCCTTTATGCACTTAACCTGATCCAAATCTCTCGTTCTTCTTTTCCGACTCTTTGCGATTCTATATATACCTTTTTCTCCTTCTTTCGTGCCCAAAGTCTGGTAGAGACCCTCATATGCTATTGTTCTTGCTTCACTTCCAGCCACTTTTGTCTCTTTCTTAGCTGCCTTTTATTTTTTCCAGTTATCTGCATTGCGGCATAAAGACCACTCTTTAAAGCATTCCATTTTTATCTTTATTTTTTCTTGTATACTCGCATTCCACCACCAGGACTCCTTGTCTCTTGGTCATATTCCTTTAGATTCACCAAAACTTTCTTTTGTTGTTCTTCTAATAACTTCTGCCATCTCCCTCCACATCTCTTCCGCGCTTCCATTCCCATCCCACTTTGCCTCTTCTCCTACCCGTCTTAGGAAGCTTCTTTGTTCCTCACCTTTCATCCGCCACCACCTCGTCCTTGAGTTCTTTGTATGATGTCTTTTCCTCAACTTTTGCTCAACACGAAAATCCATGACGAGCACCCTATGTTGTATTGTCAAACTCTCTCCCGGGATAATTTTACAGTTAATGCAAAATTTCCGGTCGACTCTCCTCAACAAGAAGAAGTCGATTTGAGAGCTTGTCATGCCACTCTTATAGGTTATAAGATGTTCGTCTCTCTTTTTAAAACATGTATTTGCGATGAGAAGATCAAAGGTTGAGGAAAAGTCCAAAATAGTTTTACCATCGGCATTGATCACTCCGAAACCATGGCCTCTGTGAATACTCCCATATCCAGTCACTTTTCTCCCAACATGGCCATTTAAATCTCCTCCTAAGAAAATCTTATCTCCCAAAGGTATGCTTTGAACCAAACTCTTTAGATCCTCCCAAAACCTTATCTTGTGTTGTTCGTCCGAACCCACTTGCGGTGCATAGACGCTAATCACATGGAAAGCACCTCCCTCCACCACAAGTTTGATAGAGATGATTCGATCTCCCACCCTCTTGACATCCTAGTCCTTCTTCCACTGCTTATCCACAATTATTCCAACCCCATCCCTATTCTCTTAACTTTTCCTGTATACCAAAGTTTGAAACCAGAAGTATCCAACTCCCTAGCCTTTGCACCAACCCATTTTGTTTCTTGTAGGCACATAATGTTAATCTTCCTCCTTGTCATGGTGTCCACCACCTCCATGGACTTTCCTGTTAGAGTGCCTATATTCCATGTCCCAAATCTCAACCTTCTGTCGCTTCGACCTTTATCTTTTACTTTGTGAACTAGCTTATTTACCCTTTTCTGTTCACGAAAACGCGAGAGCCCTTGCTCATTTAACACTACATCCGGGCACCGATGCAGCGGCTCTTGCTTTGACACCGTACTCGAGCCATACGGCGCGTTGCTTCTGGGCAACGACCTAATTTTAGCGCAATAATGTCTTTGATTCATGTCATGGGGGTTCGGCTATATTTTTATATTGGTTGCCGAAGACCTAACACAACCTTCCTCCTTTATCCAGGTTTGGGACCGGCTATGTACCGCAAGTGTAACATAGGCGGAGTTCAGAATCAATAGACAATGATGCCCAAAAAAAATTAACAATCAATAGACAATATAAGCAATAGACAAATCAAGAACTAGAAATTAGGCTAGATTTTATTGCAAAAGTACAAGCTTTAAGGTCTTATTTGCTCATGCGGCACAGAAAACATTGCTGACTTGCTGTTTACAGAATCCTTCACTGGAAAAAAAAAAAAGAAAAAAAAAAAGGGTAAAAGCTGTTTCTCGTAGTCAATGTTTTGCTCAATAGAATTCACGATTGCTCCTAAAAACTAAAAAAAAAAAATGAAAGTGAAAGATAAGCTCAAAATGATGGGCACTAAGCCAAACAAGCTGCCCAAACTATTAATTAACGATCCCCCAGCGACTATAGCATGATCTCAAAGAACAGAATCACTACAATGTTAGACTGTCTGGGTTTTCAATGATTTTGGAGAATGTCTGAAGGAAGGCGGCCAAATCAGCACCATAAATTATTCGGTGATCAGCTGTTACATTCACCTGAAAAAGAAAGTTCAGATCCAATTAGTTTGATCCTGAGATTTAAATAAAAAAAATGCTACTAGTTATAAAGGACTTAAATACAAGTCATATTTGAGTCGTGTATTACTATTTGTTCTAGTGCTTATTAAGTACAAGGCACATGATGCTTGCCATATGAAGGCTTGCCAAATTGTTCTTTTATCAGCTAAGACTGCTAAGTGATGCAAGCCAAGTCAGATTTATAAGTTCAATATGGCAGTGCAACTGTGCAATGCACAGGATAAAGGATCCAAAGATCCTTTTTAGAAACACAATCATTGAATGTTTAGAAACACTTGCAATTGCAAATTTTAGACAGAAAACAGTACAAACAACGACCACAATGATATTCATATGTGAACCTACAAATCACACACAGTAAATTATGTTTGTCCATTTCCTATGAAACACAAATGTCTGACTTTTAGATGATATTTGGTAATTGGGAGGAACATATACATTTATATCAACCGGAGAATTAAATTATTAAAAAGGTGATCCAAGGCAACTCTCCTGTCCCAAGGTAGGAGTAGGGTCCAACAAACAAGACTTCAACTAAATTTCCTTGAAGAATATTTAATATTTAATTTCTACACTAATGTTTCACAATGAGAAAAAAATTTCAGATTCTGAAAATGGGATTTTGTGTAGCTCTGCAACCTCTATACAAAGGGGAAGACTGAATCAAATACAGAGATTTTTAAGAGAAAAGTGTATGGTTGAGGAATGAGAATAGGAAAGTGCCTTTGAAAGGCAGAAAAATCTGGTTTACATTGTAAGAGCAGTAGCAGACTATTAGCAATAAGAAAACAAAATATAAAAAAATTGAAAAAGGACATAAACTTCAGCCAACACACTTGAAGATGTTATTCTCAGTCATGGTAGCAAATTATCAGAAAAATAAGTTACAAGATTTGAGATAAACCTATCGAATTACCTTTTGAATAATAAGATTCCATTCAATTGTCAGAAAAATATATTCAAGAAGCACAACACAGAGCAGATGTAATGCTCATCCATCGTATAAACTCCTTAGGTAAACAAGAATTGTAATAGGATAAATGTATTCTAAAACTTAGATCTAGAATTAAAACTTCAGAAAAATAGGCAGTATAACACTTTAGATAGAAATGCAACCTAAGGTCTGTCGTCACATGAAGACTATGTTACTCTGACATGCAGATCACTGAGGAAGGAATAGTTCTTTCTATTTTTATTTTATCTTTTCGTGGCAATGACTTGATTGGCTTCATATGGTGTTCTAATAAGTGCATAAGCATAACTACTTGAAAGAAAATATATACGCATATACTCACCAGCATCTTATTTTTCACCTTGAAGAATCCAGTTGCATCAGCCTCGACAGTAGGCTTTGATGCTCCAACTGCCATGATAGCCCCCTGAAAACAAGAAATGGCCAAGTTCATATGAAATGGAATTCAAGCTGCCAGAGAATCTCAAAAATTATATATGAGTCAGTCTCTCACCTGCCCTGGAGGAAGTATGGCATCAAACCTGTCAACTCCAAACATGCCCAGATTGGAGAGTGTGAAAGTTCCTGCAGACACAAGATTTCGTTAGAAGATCAGAGTTCTAATTTGAACTAATAGCCAACTAACAGAATAACAATTAAAAACAATAAATAGACCTGAATTATACTCATTGGGTTGCAATTGCTTTCCACGAGCTTTATTAACTAGCTCTTTCCACTTTTGGGACAACAGATACAAGTCCAACTGCAACAACACAAGAAACCAATTTACTTGAAAACCAAGAAAACACAAAAATGCTCCATTAACCACCACAAGCCACAATGTAATTACAGCATTCGAAAATCAAGAGACCTTGTCGGCATCCTGAAGTACAGGGGTAATCAAACCGCCGTTGATTGCCACAGCAACTGCAATGTTGATGTTGCTGTTATAGGCAAAGTTCTTGCCATCTTTGCAGCTGGCATTGACCACTGGATGTTGGACAAGTGCCATTGCAGCAGCCTTGGCCAAAATTGCTGTCATTGTCACCCCCTTCGGCTTCACCTGAACAATGGAATATAAAAAACCACCCAATCATATCACTATGAATATTCATACCTACTGGTATCACGATTTATCTAAACAAACCAAATGACGGCATCAACATGTCATGAAGGAAAATTCATGCATACCTTCTCATATAAAGCATCAAGTGCATCAGTGATCACAGGATAACCAACACGGAATGTAGGCACGGAGAGGCTCTCCACCATGTTCTTTGCAACTGCAGATTGCATTGTCGTGAATGTAACAACGCTAGAGCCTGGAATTGGAGGCGGCGCCACTGCACCAGCAGCAGCTGCTTTTGGAGGAGCTGAGCTCGCCGGAGCAGGAGCCGCCGGAGCAGGACTGCTCTTTGATGGCGCAATCCCGGCAGCGGTCTCCACGTCGGCCGGAGTGATCCGACCAAACGGACCAGTCCCGGTGAGAGACGCAAGGTCTACCTTGTGCTGCTTTGCGAGCTTCTTCGCCTGAGGCGTGGCGACGGTCTTCTTCGGTCCGTCAGAAGCTGCCGCCGATGGCGGAGGAGGAGGAGGAGGAGAAGGCTGAGAAATTGCCGGAGCTGGATTTGCAGGCTGAGGAGGAGGCGCAGAGGATTGGGATTGTGATGACTTGGCAGCTTTGGCTTTGGCTTCGGCGACTTCTTCCTCCGTCTCGGCGAGTAAGGCGATGGGAGCTCCAACGGGGGCTGTTTCGCCGTCGGGGACGACGATGGCGGCGAGTATTCCATCGTAGAATGTCTCGACGTCCATGTCAGCTTTGTCGGATTCGACGACGACGACGCTCTCACCCTTGGAGAGAGTCTCGCCCTCGGATTTGATCCAAGAGACGATTTTGCCCTCAGTCATAGTGGAGCTGAGTGCGGGCATGAAGATTTCTCGGATCTTGGATTGGACAGTGAATGAGGTAGCGCGGCCTCGAGGGATTGGGAGAATGAAGCTGCGACGGCATGGGAGGAGGGATGTGGATGAGACGGAAGAGGAGAATGAGAGGGTGAATGGTGAAGGAGAAGAAGCCATTTGTGTGTTTGTGAATTGGGAATGTGATGAATGAATGTGTGAAGTGAGTGAATAGAGTAGAAAGAAAAACCTGGGCGGAGAAGACGAGGGAGAGATGCACGCTTTGTTCAGCTGCCTCTCTATGTTTCCATCGCCCAAATAATATTATGAGGACACACTATGTCCAAAATCCCATTTTCTTTCATCTTGCTCTTTTATTATGTAATTAATTTTGATGTATTAATAAGTGTAACATTTTATTTGGGTGTTATTAAATTGTTTAAAAAAATATTTTTTATTTTGTTGCATGTTTGATGAATTTAAAAAATAATAGAAAAATAAAAAAATTTAGAGGTTATAATTTATATTTTTTAAATGTATGTTTTATTTTTAAAAAAATATATTTTTATATAAGAATAAAGTATCGTTTTTATCTGTAACATTTGAGATAAATTATATTTGTGTCCCTAACGTTTAAAACTTTAAATCCTACTATTTATATCCTTAACGTTTATAAAAGTAATTCAATATTATTCTGCCGTGAATTATACAAACAAATCAGATTGTATTTTTCAATTATTTACATTTGAATGTATCCGTTCTCAATCAGGTTTCATTTGGATGTGTTCGATTTTAATATTTTATCTATTATTTTAATGCAAATGTTATAGCGGATTAGTTTCAACTTTTAGTGAGCTATTTTTTGGAGTGGATCATCGATTCTGTTTCAGACATTTGTATTATAACTTTAAGAAGAAATTTTTAGAACTCAAACTAAAGCTCATGACGTGTAATTGACGGCAGGATAATATTGAATCACTTTTGCAAACGTTATGAACTAGTGTTAAACTCGTGCGATGCACGGGCTTACATTTTAATTTGACATAGTAAATAAAAAATAATATTTTATAATCATAAATTTCTCAAGTTTAGTATAACACTATTATCGTCATTATATAATAAACGTACTTAATATGTTGTTTTATTTTTATTCAAAGTAAAATGCAAATGAAACAGTTTGAAGTCTATAATATTTTTGAGCTATAAGAAAAGAGACCTGAAAAAATAAGAAAATATATATATATAACTGTAACAGTAGAATATCAATTTTATACTAAAATTTATATTACAAAGCTAATGAAAATTTATCGACAATCAAATATTTACTAACTCCGTTAGAAAAATAATTGGTATATGATGTTGTGCTCCATGTTATACATTTTATTTCAAGTCTGAAAGTATAGTTAATAAATTAGTTACATCTATAACAAATATTTATACAAAAGTATAAATCATAATATGTTACTAAAATGAAAATACTATTTTTTTATTTAAATATTATTAAAAATTTCGTTGAACACGATATTTGTTGTTGATGAGTTTGGATTGTTGTCTTTATCTAGAAGTAGAATGTTCAGACTATTGCGACTCTTAATTCTTGACAAAGCAACGTGAAGTTGCCCATTGGTAAACACTGATTTTAGCAAGTAAAGTCCTATATGCAATAATAATTTACCACATAGTGAAATACCTTGGTTTTCAATGTTTTTCTCCTCGTATATAGTATCCTATAGCCAATAATATCTAAGTTGCATTCCAAATACGATTTAGTTTGTTAACACTATTAGATATCAATAGCATCACAAACAATTTTTTCAATTGATGACCAGACCTCATTAATAGCTTCAATGAATTTTCTATCGTCAAGCAATAATCCCATAAAATAGAAAACATCTTGGAAGCTAGAATATATAATCCCATTAACTGTCCTAATAGACTCCTATGTTGTGCAACTTTTTTGAATAATTATAAAATTCTCATATGTTGTGCAACTTTTTCTATTCTTCATCAATTTCTCTTAACAAATTCATGAATCGAGATATAAGAGCCCTCTTAACTGTTGAAGAATATATTTTTTAAAAATTTTAATTTATGAACAAATAACTTAAAATTAAAAAATAATAAAAAAATTTTTGATGACTTAAAAAAAAAGAAATAATTAAACAAACAATAATAATTTATGATTTAAAATTTAAAAAATAACCACTTAAATAAATAACTTAAATTTAAAAAATAACAACATGTGGACATTCTCTCATGCAAGCTTCTGTCTCTCTCATTTTCAATTTCTTTCGTTCTTTCTTAAATTCCATTAGGTGGAATAAATGGATGAAGCCCAAGGATATATATATATATATATATAAAAGTCACGTTTGACTTTTTTTAAATGATTTTCTTTTTCTTATCAAATTAATTAATTAATATTAATAATAATAACATTATTTTTTATTTTTTTATTTTGAAATATCTCATTGTAATAAAAATAGTTTAAAAATTTTAATGAATTTTAAATTTAGAATATCATAAAATTTAATTTTAATTATTTTTAGAAAAATAATTTTTTTTAATTAAAATTCTCTACAAATATAATAAATCATGAATAACGCATTATTTAATTTTTGAAAACTCAAGTTGTTATAATATCCAATAACATTTAGAATAAATTAAAATAAAAAAAAGTTTGTTGTTAATAAGTTTGTTAAGTAAAAAATACAACCGAAATTATCAATATAATAAATAATTTTATCAATAAATTATACTTTTTCTAAAACAATAAACTTACCAATCAAATACGTGTAATCGAACCCAAAAGTATTGAGAATGTCAAAAATCACAAAATTAAATTCATCTCGTGAGATATTTGACAATTCTAGAAGTATGTGCACATCGGTATGTTGGTTTAAATTAACCACATACTCATGATGTGTAGTCATGAAGTTACCCACATTGAGTCTAACACCAAAATATCTTATTTGATAAGATATTCTATCTCTTAGCATCGCACGGGTTTAAAAAATAACAATCTAAGTAAAACAATCTAAGCAAATAATTTAAAATTTTTAAATAGAGTTTTCTAATTAGATAGTACACATTTTAAATTTTTAAATAAAATTTTTTAAATTGATTCAATTTAGTCGGAACAACATTAGAAACAGAATTAAGTATAGAAGAATGTCAAATTAAAATTTTCTTTTAAATAGTATAAATAACCTCATATTTTAATAAGACTGGTAATTCTATTTACTTTAATATAATCTTTTGTAGTTGGTATAGTAGCTTATAAATTATATAAAATTTTAAAAAATATTCTCAAACTCAATTGCTTACTTAAAAATTCAAAAAAAAAATTATTTGAATTTAAATTTAAAATTTTAAATATAATACTTTAATTAAAAATTATAATTAGATTTTTTTAAATAAGTACACATTAAAAATTAATAACTAACTTAATTATATCAACAATAATTCATATGAGAAATTTATAACGTTGTTAAACATAGTGATTGATCTAAAATAATTCCCTCCAGACAGACTGAACTTTGAACTCCGTCAAGCCTGTAGGAGTAGTGAAGAACTCTTGTGAAATGTGCTTGGTTGTTGACCAAAGAAAAGCATGGGAGTCGAAAGGCGGTCGAGTTAAGTAAAGACTCAAAACAATGAAATCCTGGAATCAGTATCGTTAATTGGCTATTCATTTTCTCTATAGAAATAAGGCCTCTTCAATCGATCTTCTATAGGGAGCAATCAAAAGGATTAAAGCATCTTTGGGAAGCCTGTTTTTGTGATCATTGATTGATAAAGTGAGTGCCCTCTCAGGGTAGCTGTTGGACTGTTTGCTAACCCCGTTGGAAGGGAAATCCGCGAATCAAGCCTCAAATCTTTCTGTCTGGAAACCCGCATGTAGGGGAGAATGTACGAGAACAATGACTTATTCAATGCCTGAAGTTGGAGAAACTTCCAAATTAAAGTAAGCAGTAGACGCAACCCTTTTTTTGCAGGCAGGATCTGAAAAGACTAGCTGGACCCGGTTCTGACTAATCACTAAGAGCTCATCGCGAGTTCTCTCGGGGCGGGACCTCAGTAAGTAGGGCATTCAGTACGAAGTAAGCCAAGTGAAGTGATCCCTGCGGCCTATACTAGAAGAGAAGGAAAGAACTTCTTACTCGCATCCCCCTTAAGATGTTAATATGAACGTTTCACAAGAAAGATTGAATCGTGGAATTGATTTTAGTTAGATGAGCTCCTTAAGCTAAGGTAACTCCGGGATAGAGGGACGAAGTGGGCTGCTTTCAAGGGCTAGAATTTCCCTGTTTCGGCGTGAGATTGGCTTAGCTTGGTCTTTCTGTGTACCTAGACAAGCTACCCTTCCTCTTGATCTTAGGTGCGAAGAGAAAGATCTCTTTTTTATGACTTCCACTTATCTATCGATCCCGGCCCACTACTGTTCTTGTTCGAGAACAATGGAAAGCCCGTATTATGTATGGTTATTTCGGAGGTAACTTAAAATCCTAAAGTGGCACGAACTTGCTTTTGTCTTCTATTCCTTCGACACCTTTCCATGGGGAATTGAATTACTAGTTTGGATAGGCGAGGCTGCTAGTCCAGCGCTTGTGAGGGTTCGGGGCTTTATTCACGGGATAGGCTATCAATTCGGTTCCGTAGTTCGAAACATTTCCTTTGCTGTAGCAAGGAAGTCAATGCTTTTTCCAGATCCTACCGAACAATGAGAGATGGACTTACCAGGTATGACAGTCGCTAGGCTTGGTCTGCTTTGTATCCAGAGTAAGTCTACCCAGAGAAAGGGGAAGCTCTAAAAGAAGGTTCTGAACCAGGTATGGTTAAAAGCAAGCCCGCAGGACTTATGTTTGACTATAGATTGTTTGTTGTAAATCGCCAGTTGGGTTTACCAACCAAGAAAGACATGGGAAAAGAAAGATGCACAAAGGGAAGATGGGGGTTCCATAGGAAGAAAGTGTGGGAGTAGGCTTTGGTAGGCATCACTAGATGGATAATCAACTAGAAAAGCCGATAGCACATCCAACTCCCCGGCATTCTTTGGAGCAAGTCTTGGAGGAAGGGCTGCTAACATTGATGCCAACCCAAGATAGGGCTATAGAAGAAAGAAGAAAGGAGAAAGCTTGACCTCGAGTCGCTCTATACCGTTTCAGCTTTCCGCTTCGAAATCAAGCTAGAAAAAGACTAATCAAGTGCTGTCATTGCGGCAGGAGGAGGCTTGCCCATCAGCCTACTTTGCCAAGACGCGGCAAACCACAAGCGATAACCAAATAATTTCAATTTATATTTTAAAAAATTATAAATTCTAAACATAAAAATCGAAAAGAACTAAAAGAAAAATAACAACTCAAGAAAAGACAATATTTCCACTAAAATAAACATATGCTTGCATTATTCTATTAGATAGACTGTAAAAGAGATTTCAAAACACGTGCATCCAAATTTCCAAGTTTTATTCTCAATCTTGATCTTCTTGCAAGTTGAGGTATCTCCTTGCACCTTTGAATCTTCCGACTCCGAATATAGTCGCTTGGTTGGTGTAATAGCATTTTTTAACACTTCGGATTCATTATTGTCAGTAATTTTATTGGAGAATCCAAGCAACAAATTCCGTACAAAATACTACGTTAAATTAAAGACTTCATTCTCACATTTGATTTTATCTTAATAATATTTTTTGAATAAATAAAGATCTAACTTTGAGAAAATAAACAAATAAAACATTTATTTTTTGAACAAATACCTTAACACCTTCTACTTTCTCCCCTTCAATGATTGAGAATATCTTTGAAATTGGAAACAAACCACTGGTGTAGTCAACATCCTAAAATTATAATTAGTTATTAATTATTATTTATAAATTAGATACTACTAATAACCAAGAAAGAGAAAAATAAAATGATTTTTAATAGAAAGTACACTTATAACTGTACTCACAATTTGAATAGAATTAGCCTTTTTGAATTTATTTATGAGGTCCACATTATCAGTCATCTTCTTAACTTTATAAGAAGGTGAAAAATATAGATTATCAGATATTTGAACTTCAACGATAAAGAAGAAGGTCTTATAAATTAGGTTGAGTAAAAATGTAAGTGTATCCAATAGATCTCCTTTCTGCAGGGTATTACATAATATATTAATAATAAATAATATAAAAATTATCATTAAAAATATCTTCACTAATGTTTTTAGAAATAAATATTGGTTAGAACTTATTGGTAGGAGTGGATCAAGTATCTCTACACAACTCATTCTCAAAACTTCTTTTGCCTCCTTGTCAAAGACTACGATTACACCTACTCACGTCTTTATCGAGCCAAACCATCTCAATTGAGTATGGCAATGAAGAATTTTCGTAACTTGAGTGTCCATAACCGTATCACTCGTATACGTACATACAAATTGTCGATTGTATGATTGATTTCTGCGATTTTGTGAATACCAGCCATTAGAATAAGTAGAGAAATTTTAGATTTTGGATGTATGTAAAGAAAATATTTGATGTACTTTGAATTGTAATGCTACACATATCTCATAACTTATACTTTTATAGTTGACTCATAGCTAAAATTTTTTAAATTTGATTGACTTTAATTTAAATTTAAATTAAATTTGCAGATAAAATAAATAAATATATTAAAAATTCTTAAAATTCTAAATTGACGGAAATATATTTTACAATCTAAGTAAAATATTTTAAAATTTAAAAAATAACAACCTAATTACACTCAATCTAATATTTAAAAAATAACAACTTAAATAAAATAATTTAAAATTTAAAAAATAATAACCTAAATAAAATAATTTAAAATTTAAAAAATAACAACTTAAGTATAACAACCCAAACAAATAATTTAAAATTTGAAAATAACAACATAAGAAAATAATAATTTATAATTTATAAATATAGATCTAAAAATTTCTAGTGATGACACCTAAGCATATACCATATAAGCTCCCAGACCTAACGTATGAGTGCCACATCAGCATATAAACTCCCAATTTGTATTACTATATATACAAATAAAACGATTTAAACATTAGAGACATAAATATGACTTACATCAAATATTGGAGACAAAAACGATACTTTACTCTTTATATAATAAATAAATAATATTTTTATATTATTATACCTAAACATAATTGATAAATAAAATATTTTTTATACAAAATATCTAAATATAAAATTATTTTATTTTTCTAAAAGATCATTTAAAAAAACTAAAAAAGATCTTTTATTAAAAACTTATTCAAACAAATTTGTAAATAATTTTACACATATATTTAATTATGTAATATTACGTTCAATAATAATCTAAAAAATATATAGTTACAACTTACAAGACAGCATAAAATATTTTAGACAATTAGTATACTAAATCGTGTCAGCTATTGGGTTGGAAGTTCCAGGCTGAGACTCTAATCAGACTGAGGCGATTCAACATGATTCTTAGGCCAAATTAAATTCGTATGGCTTTGGACTCATTTTGTGCGAGATAATTTTTTCTTTGTGGAGTCCTTTCCATATTTTTTACTTTTACTTTTACTTTTTTAAGTTTTCAGTAATCTTTTTATTTTCCTTGTAAATTTATCTTTTTAATAAAATTGTTCTTTTCATTTCTTTTAAGAGTTTTTGTATTTTGTATTTAAATTCAAAGTCGTTTAATATGGTCAAAGTAATTTATTACTTTCTTTAAATTAAATATTATTTTTTCAAAAATTAGTATCTATAAAAAAGTCTTGTTCTTAAATCATTAGATATAGAACCAATTTAAATTTGCTAAAAATTTGTATAACAATAATAAAAATAATGATGATAATGATAATTGAAATTTAAATAGAAAATAAAATTAATTGAAATAAAATTGATTATATACTGAAATTTGTATTTTAAATAAATAAAAAATTAATATTTTATGAGTATAGACATATTCAAAAAAAATTATATATATATATATTTTTTAATTTATCTTGTTAATACTATAAATAAGATATTTATAAATATATTTTGTTTGTATTGCTAACAAAATACGTGTAAAAAATTTTAAGCACGTATCTTGACTACACACTATATTAATCCTTAGGTTATTGAATTATGAGATACAGTAGAAAACAGGTAATCTTTTTACCACTTGTTGGCTTTTCCAACTATTTAAGATATTTTTTATATCAACACATACAACATTAATCAAAGCAAATTCTATGCAGTCCAGCCCAACTTAAGAGAACCTAAGGTTCATGATTTCTTCCTGGTTATTTTTTTAGTTATTGCAAAAGATTTGGTGTAATCCTTTAATATTAGAAGTAAGGATGTTTTGTAAAAATATGGCGGCCGTATAATTCGCAAATAGGGATAGATTCTGGCTTATACATTCATGAAGACAATACGCAAAAGACGGAATTTTTTTTAATATTTATATAACAATACGCAGAAGGCGTATTGTGTTATTTAATATTAAAGTGATAATATACAGTCTACGTATTGTCAATACACAGATTGTAAATTGCAAAGACACAGACTGCGTATTGTGAATTCACAGATTATGTATTGTCGTTTCTTAAATAAAAAATTATAATTGAAGTACTATAAAAGAAGGAACGATATTAGGTTGATTGACTATGAGAGTGTTTTATTTTTTTGAGGATGTAAGAGTATAAAAATGGAGAGAAGTATTAGTTTGAAAATATATTATAATTGTCAAATCTTTTTCCAAACATATGAAAGTGTGAGTTTTGTTTGTGAGAATCCACGTGATATTGTTATTTCTTTTGCAATAACATGTGAGGAATTTAAGAGTATACTTTGTCAATGTAGTGATAATCAAATATTAAAGAGAGTCGTAAATATTTTTTATAGACAACCTGTTTTAGTGTTCGGTGGTTTCGTTCAGTTTCAAATAATGTATGTAGTTGACGAAGGAAGTATGCAAGGGATGTTTTCAATCTACTAACAAATACGGGCACAAGTGTCTGTTCTCGAGTTGTATGTTGAGTTTGAAGAATTAGTTGAGGTTGATTTACCGGAGGCTAACATCAACTGGACAGTTTATAATGCTAAAAGCGAAGAGGAATTTGAGGGCACTTACCATATTGTTGGTCTAACTGAAGAAGTGGGTGAAGATGATATAATAGTTGAGTCTAACGTAACAGATGTGACAAATGCACTGGCGAGCCAACATCCATCTAGAGAGCCTTCTTTCATGCATGCTTTAGATGTAGACGCTATGAATGCACTAGAATTTCCTGAGTATATCAATTCAAGTAAGCAGTTATTATTATTATTGAATCGTAAAGCAACAATGTTATTGCATCAATTAAAGATTATACCATTCGTAGGGGAGTAGATTACTGGGTGTGTGAATTTGAGTCAACCACTTTTTATGCTAAGTGTGTACAATACGGAACAAGTTGTGATTGGCTTATTAGGGCTAGTCTTATTAAGAGAAAGTTTTGTTGGGTAATAAGGCGATACAACGATAGTCACACATGCACCAGAACTATAATTTCTCAAGATCATGCCAAGCTAAATTCAAACATGATTGTAGAGGTGATAAAGCCGTTGGTTGAAGCTGATCCATCTTTGAAAGTGAAATCTGTGATTGCTGAAGTGCAGTCAAAATTCAATTATACGACAAGTTACCGCAAAGCATGGCTCACCAAGCAAAAGGCAATTGCGAACCTTTTTGGTGGTTGGGAAGCTTCTTATGAAGCTTTGCCGTTGTGGTTTGAAGCAATGGTACAAAAAGATCCATCAGCAGCAGTCGAGCTCGAAACTGCACCACCATATCAAGAGGATGAGGTAGTCTAGGATGTTAGGATACTGACACGGGTATTTTGGAGCTTTTATCCTTGCATCAAAGCATTTAAGAGCTGCAAGCCAATCGTACAGATAGATGGGACACATCTGTATGGAAAATACAAAAGAGCTCTATTAGTTGCAGTTTCTCAAGATGGTAATGGCAATATTGTGCCTCTTGTATTTGTCGTTGTTGAGGGTGAGACTTTTGATGCATGACACTTCTTTCTTACTCATTTGTGCACACATGTGGTGACTCGAGATGGTGTTGGGCTTATCTCTGATCGTCACGACTCTATTACCTCAGCAATAGCTCATAGTAATGGATCATGGGAACCTCCAAGAGCTATCCGAATGTTTTGTGTTAGACACATAGCATCCAACTTTTTGAGGAATTTCAAGGCACCATATTTACAGAACCTGATAGTCAACATGGGTACGTAAATTATTGTGAAATAACAGTGTATTTGTTTTTACAAGGCATATAGCATCCATCTTATTGATTTTGTTTTCTTGGTTATTTACAGGCTATTATAGGACTGTGCGTGAATTTAATGTGCAGTATGCAAGATTGCGTGAACGTGGTGAGGCTTACACGCGATGGATTGATCGAATTTCACAACAGGAATTTGCATTGGCATTTGATAATAGATACCGTTGGGGTCATATGACCACAAACCTAGTGGAGTGCATCAATGGAGAATTGAAGGGAGCGCGAAATCTTCCTATCACGTCAGTTGTGAAAGCAAATTTTTACAGACTAAATAGGTTGTTCACTAGGAAGAGGGCCGAGGATGAGGTTCAAAGGAATGCAGGACATGTATTTTCTGAATATTCTAGCAACAAACTGCAATCAAATCAGCAAGCAGCGGAAAACATCCAGGTTAACCTTTTTGATAGGAAGAATGAGATCTTTGAGGTACGTGAGATGCCTAGTGGTATCGAGTATGCGGTGAATCTCTGTTAACGGTATTGTGATTGTGGTGAGTTTCAGACAGATCGAATCCCTTGTCGCTATGCCTTTGCATGTTGTGCGAACCAACGACTTGATTAGCAACAATACGTTCATGAGGTATATAGGATGGATGAGATAAAAAAAGGTGTATAGAGCACGGTTTAAGCCATTAGGAAATCCAGCAACGTGGCCGGTGTATCAAGGACCAAGACATATACCTAATCAGCACTTAAAGCAGGTTTCCAAAGGGCGTCCCAAAATAACCCGTTTTTTGAATGAAATGGATATGCGTGATATGCGTGGTCCTAGACGTTGCAGGGTTTGTGGAGGCGAGGGCCACAGTCGAAGTAGATGTCCTCATCGTGCAGGGTCTAGTGTTGGTGGATCTGCACCTATGTCTTAGTGCATTTGGTTTTTCCTTTATTAGGAATTGGATTTATTTCATCAATTGTATTAAATACTATTTTATGAAATCCCTGTGTACTCGAATTTGATGTGAATTTATAAAAATTCATAACAATTACAATAGCAGTCTTAAATTATCAGATAAATAACAATTATTTGCTAAATGTCTTTTTCACAAATTTAGTACATTTTTCAACTGCCTTTTTTATTGTGGAAAGGGTATATCTACTTGCACTTCTACGTGTTGGGTCAATCCTCAGATTATACCCTTTATCATGAATATCTGGAGTATCCGCCCTATCCGCACCTTCCACACCATCTATATGACATCAAAAACTACAATAATAAATATATCACAAGAAAACACTAATATATCACGATAACGAATACACAATAACAAATACACTAATATATCACAATAACGAATACAAAAATATATCACAATCATACACTAATATACCAAAATAATGAATACAATAGTATATTATTACCTGCATCATCATCACCATCGCTGTCATCGTCACTATCATCCTCGCAATCATTATCATCATTTGCCATTAGCGCTTGCACCTGAGAAAAATCAACAGCATTACTAAAACCAATCCCTCTAGCGACACTCTGGATCAAATCACTCTGAATCGAGTCAATAGACGTTCTAGCTCCAGATCGTGGAGAGGGGCTACGACGTCGTAGTCACGAATCAACAAATGACCGACCTGAAACAATTTGAGACGATTGTCTACTACACTGCGGAGCCTGCTCGTTAATTTCAAGAGGTTGCGACTGGAATTGTTGCCCTTGCAGTTGAGGGTCCAACAAGGCAACAACTCATTTATCCATTACGACGTGTCTGTTTCATGAACCCACCGATACAACTAACGATTTGAAGATTGCTCAGTTGTGTCCCTCTGCTGTGACATAGCGGGTCAATAATATGCTTGATATGGCGGCATCTGTAATGAATGTGAGTCATGAAATAATTGACTAAAGAATGAGACTCCAAGCTCAGTGTACGGTTGTGTGTATGGGTATTGGTATGGGTGCATGATAGGTTGTGGTTGTCGCTGTGGTTGTGGCTCTTGTTGTGGCTGTGGTTGTGGCTATGGTTGTGGAACATAACCAGTTAAACGTAGGTGAGCCCCATATTCGTCATTATACCATTGCATATACGCTTCAGATGCTTGATAGTGCACTACGGGATCACCAACTAGAGCGGAGGTCAAATGGTTTATCCATCTCATAATGTATGCATAATGCTCATCTCTCCAATCTTTGTTCTTTGGTCCAGTCAGGACCACGTTGTGAGCTTCTGCAAGCATCATAGGTTCACTAGGAACTTCCTGCTGTAACCCAAATTGTCTTTTGACCTTATCTGATGCATGTCATTCAATGCACTCAAATGATATCAGTGGCACAGTTGCACTCTATGTTAAGCGATGTTGCAAGATTTCATTAGGAATTACAATGTTTCCCATACGTTCATGGCTGTACGGGTTTCACACAAACTGCAAACGCATAACAAAACGAACATATAAATATAACTACAACACAATGCACAATAATAATAAAACTTATAAATGTAATAAAAAAAACTTACCCCATCTGCAGGAATATCATCTATTAACTGCCTAATATGCGAGATGGTCCACTTTTTGTAGCCATGAAATTGCGAGCACCAAGCAATCCAGCTGAAATAAAATGAAACTATATTATACTAAACCGATATATTTAAATCATATATTTGAACAATACATACTAAATAATTCATAGTAACATGTTATATTAAGATTAGTAACTTTACCTGCATGCAAGCGGAAAGCTTGGTTGCGATTGCACAAAGCAGCGCCAATGGACCATCCACATCTTTACAATCATAATGTGATACCCGACATAATGTCCTATACAAACGTGCCAGGTAAGCGAAACCCCAACTAAAGCCTTTAATCTCAGCAAAATTACGGAGCAGAGGCAAGTACTTCCAGTGGACTGTCATTCTAGACTTGTCACAAAATAAATTTGTGCTGAACAACAATAATATATGAATCTTTACGTACATTTGTCTGCCCAGGGCGGTATCTAACTGCATGCGCCGCTTTAGGGTGCGGAGCCATGCAAGTTTGACACCACTTTCCTTTGTGATCAGCTGCACTAGGTACTATCGCAAATTATATCATGAATTCATTTTTGAGGCTACTACTACTGCTATCTGTAAATCCTGACATCGGTAAACCATCCGTGGGGAGTCCAAAAATCATTGCAACATCTTCCAAGGTAATTGTGCATTCACTGTGTGGAATGTGGAATGTGTGAGTTTTCGGGCGCCACCGCTCAATCAAGGCATTGATAAGTGCATTGTGCAAAGTAAGTTTTCCTAGTATCTGATATATGTGATAAAATCCACTATCCCTAACTCGATTTCAATTCGGGGATCATACACATCTTGGTGGAGATATCTTGATCCCAAATCTCTTAAATTTTGAAACAATTGAAAAATATAATGAGTATCAAAAATAACAACAACAACGACAATAAGAACAATAATAATAATAATAATAATAATAATAATAATAATAATAATAATAATAATAATAATAAATGAACAAAGATAAAAAGTAATTACATATGATGGACGATCCAGATATTCAACAATATGATTTTTAGGACGCGTAATGTCACGAACCATATTTTGCGTTTATTTTTTCCTGAAAAAAAATATTATATAAACTTTACTAAATCTGAATTTAAATATTCATATTTAAATTAAATTTGAATTTAAAAAATTAACTCTTATTTAAATTTATTATATTTAGATATTTATAAAAAATATCAAATATGTTTGATATGTTTAAAATATACTTAAATTAAAAAATATTTGAAATCAAACTTAAATATATATTTAAATATATATTAAATTAACAATTAAAAATATTTTTAATTTTAAATATATATTTAAACTATAAATATATTCAAATTCAAACTTAGATATATAGTTAAATTCGAAACATGTTTAATTTATATCTAAATTCAAATTATAAATATATATTTACTCAAGTTTAAATAAATACCGGAAACCAAAATGTAATTAAAGACATTTTTTTGTCTGTATTTAATTTTAAAAAATATTTAATTTTAAATTATAAATATACATTTTTATATATTTAAATTTTATTCAAATTTAAATTTAAATATTTAATTAAAATCAAAATATATTTAAAGTCAGATTTAAATTTAAAATATATTTAAATTTAAATTTAAATTTATAATTTAAACCAAAGTAAATTTAAAGTCAAATTTAAATACATATTTAAATTTAAAATATATTTAAATTTAAATTATAAATATATTTAAATATGTTTAAATTTAAATTTAATTTTATAAACAAACCTGAAATATAGTAACGTCAAATTTACTTATATATGTAATTTTGAAATATATTTAAATTCAAATATCAATATAAAATTAAAACTGAAATATATTTAAATATCTATTTAAATTTAAAATTTTAAAATATAAATCAAAATCACAATTATATTTTATTTTCAGATTTAAATAATTTAAATAAAAAATTATATTTAAATTTAAAATATATTTAATACTAATCACTAATTAACATCATCGTCATTCATTTAAATATATAATAAAGGTATAATTTTTACTTATGTATTTTTTCACTATTAATAAATAAATACCATTCAATTTAAATAACAACTATACATATTATTATCACATTATTTCTATTCCATATTAAAAAAATGCCCAATTAATTTATTAATTATATTAGTAATATTAAAATAACTTACTTCGTCACAAAAAAAAAAACTTACTTGTTAATTTTTGAAGAAAGAAACAACTTGACAAATGAAGATGGAAGTCTGTGCAGGAGGAACTATGGAAGGATGGAACTAAGGAGGCATTGAAGAGTAGAAGGAGACGAAACCGAGTGTGTGAAACTGTGGTTGTGTCTTTGAGAGTGTATAAAATTGGAGAAGGTGTGTGCGAATTGAAAAGAGAGACAGTAATTATTCACCTTATTCACAGATTTGCAGGGATTCGACGCGTGTCGACTATGCACGCAATATGCGTTTTGCGTATTGTCAAGGGAATACGCACTTTGCGTATTGTACTTCCCGAAGTATACGCCCCCAGACCCCATTAAATACCATTTTTTCTAATATCTTCGTAAATCTCACTTTCTTCGTCAATAATGAAATAAAAAAATCCTTTCTTCCTTCCTTTTTTTTCTTTCTTTAATTCTCTCTTTCTTTCTTCCTTTTTTTTATTTTGTACCATCAATTTTACAATTGTAATTTGACGAAAATTATTTTTTTTAATAAGAAAATAGAATTGGTGTTTAATTTTAATATGGATATCAAATATATTTTATAGTATTGTAGATGTATAAAAAAATACTGACAAAACATATTAGGGATATATTGTTGCCGTGCATCAGAGATTCGTCGCAGCTTTATACATGTGTTGGCACTCGAGCAACACGTGAGGTGTGTTGTTTTAGCTTTTTCAGAGATTCTGAGTAACTTTATCGATGTGGCGACACCAAAACAACACGTAAAAAGTATTGCTTCAACTTTTGCAGAAGTTTCGAACAAATTTTTTCAAAAATTTTGAACATGTTTTTTAGATATTCCCAACATCTTTTATAATACGTGGAGGAAGTGTTGACAGTTGTTTGTATGCAATAGACTGTGTCCTTTTTCGAGAACACGTGACGCAGAGATGAAAGCTCTTTAAATTGAGTTTAATCCCCCTCTTTTCTTCAACATTCGTAATATGCATAGAGTAAGTAAACGAGAGAGAAAGGAAAAATAGAGTGAAGAATATAGTTGTTGATCCTAAAAAAATAGAGTGGAGAGAATATCAAAGAGAAAAAAACAAATATTGTGTATTTAGAATTAATTTTATACATAAAAAATTATAAGTTTGTATTTATAAAAAATGATAGGTGATTATACAACAATGAGGGAATATATTATCAATTATTTAGATCAATCTAATTATATAAGTTGATTATTTTTGTTTATTTATTGTATTAAAGCTTTTTATTTTTAGTTAATATTATTTTTAATGTTAGCATTGTATGATGATATAGCATTATTATTTTAGTATTATATTTAGCATTATTACTTTTATTTTACTTTTATTTTAGTATTATTATTATACTTGTAATTATTAAAATTAATAAATAATATAAATATTAAACAATAAATTTTTTTTGGATAGTATTGTTATTTTTCTGTTATAATATTATTTTATTTTATATTCGTAATTAATAAAATAAATAAATAATGGGACAAACTCAACTTTGTATACTATATGAATTTTTGACATATTGTACACATTATTGATATACACCTGCCAATTAAGGCGCTAGTTAGTACAGTAAGCAATAATGTGGCGATATGTTAATCGCTCCACCTCAAAGTGTCCACAGTCATACATTCGTCGTGCAAGATCAATTACTACACTTTTTCATTAGGCATTTTGCACATCTCAAACGCCTCATGTTATCTATCAAATTGATGCACAATTATATTTTTTGCACGTTGTATATTTGTTTCTATCTGCTGAGTGACAAATTTAGAGTAAGTAAATCCAGTATGCCTGCACTCGTGAGCCTTAGCCCTCTTTCGCGTAAATAGCTCGTTTAATTGATAAGATGTTGCTTGGACGAGCGCCAACACAGAAATATTTCAGACACCCTTCAAGACTGAATTTATGTACTAGACAAAGTTCGTCATCATGTGGTCCCATCGATGTCCCTCGTCAAATGCCAATATCCAGTTTGTAACTTCGATTGTGTCGCACCATCGGATATATGCCTTGTCTAACTCTTGTAACCTCTTGTAGTTGATGTTGTACTCATCCACTGTCTTTGAATACCCAACGTTGACAATAAATTTTTGCAAGTACGGGGCCTTGATTTTCCTCAAGAAATTGCTATCGATGTGCCTAATACAATACATCCAGTATACTCTTGGAGGTTGTCAATTACCTCCACTGCAATTTATTGCTGTCCGTATTGACTCATGTCGTTAAGAGATTATACCCACACAATCTCTTCTAATAACATGTAAGGGTGTTTATGGGTCGGATCGTATCCGCATATCCGCGGTAAATATCTGCACCCGATTCGAAAATTACGGATACGATCTGATCTGCACATTGATCGGATCGAATAGGATCCGATCCGCACCCTTTATGGATCGGATCGCGGATATCTGCTCTACATCCGTATATCCGATCTGCAGATCAGCACAATAATAATTAAAAATATATATATATATATATATATATGTTTGGTATTATATTTATTTGTTTGTATGTTTTAGTTAGTAATTATTATTCATATATTGTATTATTTTATTTTTGTTATTTAGGAAAAGTTTGATTAAAAATATTTTAGGAATAAATAAGCTTTAAAATGTGAAAGAAATATTTTTATTGAATTTTTTACATAGAAATATGATTAAAAAGAGAAGGTTCAATTATGCGGATATATCCGATCCGATACTAAAAAGCGCGGATATCATATCCGATGAAAATTGTGCAGATCGGATCAAATTTTTGGCGATATCCGATCCGATCCGATCCGCGTACACCTCTAACAACATGCTTACACAAATTACTGAGAAAAAAAAAGTACCACGTATTAGCGGTCTTCACCTCCAGGATGACAAAGCAATCAACACAATGTTTTGGTTCTCTTTTTGTGCAACTGTAACTAAAAAACACCTTTATATTTTCTGTAAAGATGTGTGTCATCAATCTGAATCAGAGGCTAGCATGCTGAAATGTTATAATACATGGATTGAAACTCCATAATACGCTGAAGTATTTTGACACTGTCCACCTCTTCACTTCCATTATACTAGGGGTGTAAGTTACCGAACTGGACTGAAAATTATCGCAGAACCGAACCGAAATTTACAACAACCGAAAGAAAAACCGAAAAAAACGTTTTTTTTTTCCGAACTAAACCGATCAATTCGGTTCGGTTTTCAGTTGTCTTTGCTGAAACCGAACCAAACCGAAGAGTAAGGGTTCAGTAGCATGTGTTTTTACTAAGTTGTCCTTTAACCTAGGTATAAAAGGGCCAATCACTCAATCAGCCACAAGCCCACAACGGCTTAACCCTAGCTTTCTTCTTCTCCTTTCATGCGAACCCATCCACAAAACACTTCTATCTCCCATTCTTCCACGGTTCCACCTCCGACCTCCATGCTTGAGAGAATGAGAGCCTGAGGGAGCCAGAGAGTGTTGTCCGCCGTCAAGGAAGTCGCCTATCGTCGCTCAAAGTCGTTCATTCATCGCCGTCGCAGGGTCGCCGTCGCAACAAAGCCAAAGCCGAGCAGCACTCCAATCCAGTCCGTCCAACAATCCATTCGCCGAGCAGCAGTCCGTCGCCGAGCAGCAGTCCGTCGCCGAGCAACAATCTAGTGGCCGAGCAAGACGCCAGTGGCCGAGCAGTCCAACTCGAGCAGCACTCCAGTCATTGAGCCCTCTCCTGAACAATGTCTTCTTCGGAGGTTAGAATTTGTCCTTGGTTATAATTTTTTTTACAGTAATTAATGTATATATTGTCAACAAATTCACCATATATTTTTTCAAAATCTCATAATATGTTTTTCTTTTAATTGTTTTTGGTTCAGATATGTAATTCTGGGTTGAAAAGTGTGTTTCTGTGGTTGTTGAGGTTTGTGTGATTTATAGGGTTTGATTGAATTGCTTGAGTTGCGATAAAAAGGCTTATTTATGCAATAATATTAGTGAGTATTAGGGATTTAGGGTTGAACTTCTTTTTCCTTTTGATTATAAAAAGTTTGGAAAATGCATTTTTTGTGGAGTTTGTTTTGTGATTTATAAGGTTTTGATTGGAAGGATTGATTTGTGATTAATTAAAGAAAGACCATGTTTTTGCAATAATTATTGGATTAGCATCAGGAAGTAATACTTTTGCCCTCTTATTACATTTGTTTATTTTGACATTTATAATCATGAAAAACAAACTTGTTTCTTAGAAGTTTCAAGTTTGTATATTCTATAAAGGGCATGTGCTTGTATTTTGAAATGTGTAGTCTGATTGGATAGAAATGCTTGAGAAAGAAAAGGTTTACTTTGTTAGAAACTTTGAATAAAATGGTTTTACCTTTTAGTGTCTTTTTGAATATATATGGGTAGCTGTCTATGAATGTGTATGGTCATTTAAATTCTGTTGATTGGCTTTAAAAATGAATTACTTATGGTTCTGTTTATGAGCTGCTTTGGTTTTGTTTATGAGCTGTGTCTAAGCTACTTATGTCTTAGTATATTTGTGTTGAATTATCTCAAAATAATGTATGGTAGTTAGTGAAAATTAAATGATGCAAATAAACTAGCTAGTTGTACTGTTTTGTAAGTTTATAAATGTATGTTGAGAAACAAAAGTTTTGGTGCAAGGTGTTGAAGTTGTTATCCAATGCTTGTTAGAAGAATACAATTCATTGTTAGATCATGTTGTTTTTAAATTCAATGATGCTTGTTTGGTGAATTGAGCAAAAAGTGAAATAAGATAACTATTAGAACTTAAATTTTGATAGGAATAGTGTGAACAACTTAGTACTAATTATTCTTTGAAATTGTTTTATGATATAATTTTGGGATTTTATCAGAAATAAAATAGAAAAATAATTATTTTTCTATATCTAATTATTGGTCCTTTCATTACCACCTTCCTTTCATCATCATATGGGTTTGAACTTTGAAGATTCTTACTTTTTTGTATCTTGTTATTTGTCATGATTAATAAGTATTTGCTTCTAATTAACCTTGCTGTCTTTTTTGTATCTTGTTATTTGTCTTCTAATGATGCAAATAAACTAGCTAGTTGTGTATGAGCTGCTTATGTCTTAGTAGATTTCTGTTGATTGGCTTTAAATTCTGTTAATTGCTTATGAGCTGCTGTGGTTTTAATATATATTATGTTTATATTTATAATTTATATTAATTTCTTTGTTTTGTTTTTGTAGAAATTACACCAACTGGGGAAGATGATGATGAGTCTGGTGTAGATGCAGATTAAGCATGGTGGCTGCTTGATTTTTATTTGGTTTAAAGTGGCTGTTTAGGTTTTTAGTATATTTTAAAATGTGTTTGTTATTGTTGTTTGCTAGACATTTTTAATTGTCTTTGTTTTCTGTTTAATGTTGGGATAAGTTGAATTTGTATTGAATTTGAATGTGATATACTCTTGTTATTCTAGTTTATTGATAATTTTAAACATGATTTATAGGAATTTAAATTCTGATTATTAGGTTTCAAAAAACTGAAAAAATCGACCGAACTAAACCGCTATTAGTTTGGTTCAGTTCGATTCGGTTGTCCAGACAGCAGCAAACCAAACGGTTGATATAAGTGCAGAACCGAACAGGTCGGTTCGGTTGGTTTTCGGTCCAAAACTGAACCAAATCGAACCGATTACACCCCTACATTATACATGGGTCGTGTTTCTGTTTAGACAATTGAGACATCATTTTTTGAATCATTACTTAGAACCACGATGGCAAAATTTTGTAAGATTCTTCCTAACTATCTAAAAATTTAGGTATTGACTTATCTTTACCAACCAAGCCTTTCGATAATTTATGGTGTAGTTGAACCTTAATTGGACTTCTGTAATTATAGATTTCACCTTCACGGATGAGTCAGTCTCAACCAATGGCCTTATAACCTCAGCAACCGTGTTTGAGTCCAACTTGGAATGATCATTTGAAATCATTCCCATGATGTATGTGTGACTCCCGTTGTATCTCCGTATCTTTCAACAACCTTTTTTTTTATCAAGCTGGCTTGTCCCATCGCGCCCACGGCCATACGTCTTGTATTTTGCATAGAACGTATGTGGCTTGGACTCATAAACATATTATAGTCGACTCCTCTAGAGATAGTGTAACTCTTAATTACCGTGACGACCACTTTTTTAGAATTGTATTCCATTTCAGTTCTGAACCCCCTGTCCTTGGATTAGCAATACCTACAAAAAAATTTCACTCATTGATCCATCCAAAATATAAATTAAGAAAATGTATTACTCACTCCTCACGTACCTATATTTGCATATTTGGTAAATTCTGGTGCATGTATGGCGTCAAGATCCAAGCCACGCATAAAATGTAGAACGTCCATTGGTTGACTAACTGTGGGAGGAACCACTACATTCTTTACTATTGTCTCACATTCCACATCACCATCCTCGTCCTTCTCACCAATTTCGTAGGTAGTTTCAAAGTCCTATTCGCTATCACTATTTCATTTCTTTGTACACTTCAACTTTATCATCTTTCATGTCTGAATCATGTTGAATTTCTTCTGCATCTATATTTTCAAACTCGACTTACAACGCAATATTTTGTTTTGCACCTGAGTCTGCTGGTGAATATGGAACATATGCTGCATATTTGCTTCGTCAATAATCGGTATAATATCAAACTGTATTAGACCATCAAATACTATAACGGGATTTCGATATAGAATATTACTCATTCTCTTTAAGACATCGCTCTCTATGCTTTGATAGAGACCGTTCTATAGCTCTACGAACGTCAGGGTGCATGGTACCATAAACAAAATGGATTCTCACACACAAAGCTCATCCCATCCTGAATATTTCGTATAATTTCACTATTATAATACACTTGTATATTTGTAGTATCCTCTATCACACCACTAACATACTAAAATAACTCTCTTATTTGCAATGAAATGTTAACGAACTTCCCATTATTTAAGAAGAGCACTCGACATTAAGGTTACGTGTACAACACGCCCCTATGTGTTGGCTAAGATGTCACCATGTGGTAATACATTATCAATCTCGCTACATGTTCAACACATATTTTTGCATGCTGACTCAACACGCTACATATGTATTGCTCTTATCTTATTTGCAACAACCGACTTTTTTATTGAAATAAATATAGAAAAACTTTTATTTCCCTAAATACACATGGATAAAAACTTTTTCCAAGATGCGCAACACCAAATCATGGAAAGCACCCACGAATTGGAAATAGCCTCCATCTCAACGCTGGCACCCACGAAATGGGACATTCCATAAATGGCATCCACGAAATGGGCATGTCAATCGCAGCACATACAAATTGGGCCATTCCAATTCAGACACACACGAAATGGACTTTTTTGTTTTAATTTAATTAAAACATGTATTTTAATTAGAAAAAAATAGTTTGTTAAAAAATGATCCCCATTTTAGATGTACTCATCAAACAAAATTAATCCTTAAGGAAACAAAAACCCTACGACAAAGAAACAATCAATCTTTGACAAACCAATGTTTCAAATGATCAAAATGGTGGTTTAACTAACTTAATTAAACTATAGCTTATCTGGTGGATCAAAGATTACATAATTTAATTAATTAAGTGCGTGGATGGGATTACAATCGTTTAGGCAGTTGATTCTTTATTTGCTCTCTTATTAGTTTCATTTTTTAGGCAATTGGTTCTTCCAACGTAATATCATTAGAAAACGGTGTTCTTGTATATGGTAAATAATAATAAAATTTTAATTCACAATAATCTTGATGGCAATGCCAAAGAAATTATTGTGTAGTTAGTGTTTGCTGTTTTATTGTGTATGATATGGTAGGTGAAAATAAAAAACAAATGTGAAATATGTGTCAATGTATATTTTGTTGATGTTATTTTTTCTACTCCTAATAGAACTCTCTCTTCCTTTATTGGGGTTAAGAACTTGCTATAACTAACTATAAAAATAATAGCAAACTATATAAAAATAAAATCACATGTGAAAAAATAAAAGAGTAATACTCCAAATAGGTCCCCAAAGATTTGGCGGTCTGACAGATTTATCCCCTAAAAAAATTAACTAGGTCTCGAGACCCCAAGATTACTAGTATATGCCATATAGGTCCCAAGGCAGGTTGAACCGGTTAAAAAACACTATCTCTCCTACGTGGAGGTTGTAGGTGTGACGTGTCAGGTAAAGCAACATGTGTCGTGCTCAGAACAGATTAGTTCATGGACATGTGGCTAAAACGACGTCGTTTTGGAATAACGCCAAACGACGCCGTTTTGAGGGGACAAATTCGTCCCCACCTTTATTTCCTGGTTCTCAAAACTTCGACATTCCAAAGTCAAATAAGTCCCTAAAATTTTTGTTATAAGTAAAAAAGGTCCCTAAATTTAAGTAGGTACCTTGTATAAAAAAACGTATCCTCTCTCTTTCTCTTTGTAAAATTACAAGTTTCCCAAATTTTTACCTAAATTTTACGATCTAATCCTACATGTTCTTCATCCCATTAACGTTTATCCAAGTTCGTAATGGTGCTTTGACAGTGTGTACAGGGACTGCTTGGTGGTGGTGTGTCGTGTATATTGTCATTGTTCGAGATAAGTTAAGTTAGTTTTTGCCGTATTAAATTGGCAGTAAAGAGTAAAGTATGATGAATGTGCATGTGATGTACGTTCAGGGTAGATAAAAAACAGTTTATTATAGGTGTAGCTTAAGTGAGAGTTGTGAAGTGGTTACGGATAGATATTTGATAATAACAAAAACAACGTAGATATTTGAATTTTGTTATTCTATTATGATGTTGTATTGTGTTGGTTGCTTGGTTAACTTGTGACAGAATTTTATCTTTTGGTATTTAGATGAGTAAAGACATAGTATCTGTATTTTACCATGGTAAAAATTTTGTTAGAGACAACAAAGGGGTACTTGTGCACATTAATGGAAAAGTCAAAAAAATTTTCGCAATAGATATTGACTTGATCTGTTTCTTTGACCTATAGAAATTTTTCTTGGACTTGGGTTACCATGACCACAAGGCAATGTATTAGTATGATCCCACTTCTGCTAACTTGGAATATGATATTCACCCAATTAATGAAGATAAAGAGATCAAAGTTATGCAAAAGAACAAGATGCCAAATGAGGATGCTGACGAATTCTAATTGTTTAACTGTAATTATACTTGAGATATGTCATTTCATGTGCTTGGAATTGCATATTTTGACATACTTTGGATAATTTCATCATGATTTGATTCTAGTTGCTTAATTTGAGGGGACCAATTTGACATATATACTATAAACTCAAGAACCTTTTTGATTTATAACAAAAATTTTAGGGGACTTATTTAACTTTAGAACGTCGAAGTTTCGAGAACCAGGGAACAAAGGTAGGGACGAATCTGTCCCCTCAAAACGGCGTCGTTTGGCGTTGTCCCAAAACGACGTCGTTTAACCACGTGTCCAAAGACTAATTTGTCCTGAACGCGACACGTATTGCTTTACCTGACACGTCACACTTACAACCTCCACATAGGAGAGAGAGTGTCGTATTAATCGGTTCAACCTGACTTGGGGACCTATATGGTATATATTTAGTGGTCTTAGGGACCTGAGACCTAGTTAATTTTTTTGGGGGACAAATCTGTCGGACCGCTAAATTTTTTGGTACCTATTTGGGGGTATTACTCAAAATAAAATTAAAACTACATTTCATACCACATAATGTTACATACAAATTTAATAATAAAAATATAGTGATAAAATGATTAAAAAAATAACTGAAATGAATATATGCAGTAAATGGTGGTAGATGGTCAATATTTTCAACAAATAAATTATTATATGAAAATGGTAGTGGAAGACCAATACTTCCAAATTATTACAACCTAGTTGCTGCATTTTGTGTTTGTTACTAATGAATTGGGTCCAATTCGCGTCTGACCCCTTGAATTTTCTCTCTGTCTCTATTTCGTGGATATCACCTCTGTGATGGCTGAATTCACGTTCGCCACATCGGAAAAGTCCATTTTATGGGCACCATACACAAGATGAATTTCTGTCACTATTTTGTGACCAACGTTGAGATGGAAGTTATTTTCAATTCGTGATACTTCTCATAATTTGATATTGCGCATTTTAAAAATAGTTTTGATGTATGCTTATTTAAAAAATAATAATTTTTTTTGTATTTATTTCAATAAAAAAAACCTGCAACAACCACCCATTTGTAATTATATTAGATAATTTTATTTTCAATAAAACTAATAGAAAAAAAAAAGCGATTATTTGACAAAATTAGTTTTTTCTTTAATGGTTGATCCGGAGAAGGTATATACCTAGTTTGTTTTATAAGTCTTTCTAATACAACTATTTTCTTGTATTTAAATTAAACTAAAAGCGAAATATCCCAATAAAGTTGACTAACTGATTAGTCATCCCATTGACTCATATTACGGAAAAAAAACTATAAAGACAAAAAAAAAAACACCAATGATGTTAGTTTTGTGAATAAATACAAAATGATTTTATGTTTTTTTATTTGTTTACACATCGTAATAAAATTTGATATTTTGCGTCTAGTTTTTATTTTTATTTTTATTACTAATTTGAAAATATAAAAAATATATTAAAATGTAATATTTTACAAATAGTTTAGCTTGATTTTGAGAACATAGAAACTTTTTTATTAAAAAATTAAGTGTGTTTTTTATTTTTGTTTTTTTATTTTATAATTTTATGAAAAAATAAAATAATAAAAAATGAAATTTTATTTTTTATACAAAATTGTAAAAATAAAAATGACTAAAATTGAAATCAGAAAATAATAATACAAGTAAAATACATTTTAATTTTTATATCAACCATATTATATACTAAAAATCAATTGTAAATTAGTTTTTATATAAAATAAACATTGTAATATAATTTACATTAAAAATATATAAATATATAGTTATTGATTTAGTGATGAATAATTTTTTAAATTATAATAAAAAATAGAAAATAATTTATTTGCTGTCAACAGCTGGCAAAGATGAAAAAGAGGGAGTATTCAATTCAATATTTTTCTCTTTACTACATTGCGCCGGCAGATCCGGGCACACCCCCTTTTATCTCCTTTGTCTCCTTTGAATCTGCAACGTGTGATGACCGATGCCAATGGTCCACCCGCAATTCATATCCATCCCCAAGGGTATTCTCGGCATTCTATATATAATCCGTGTCACTCACTTATTGTCCTGAGTCATCATCCTGTCCTAACGAATCTCCACCGTTGATCTTCTCTCCACCTCAGATCAGCACATCTCGAAACCCTAATTCCCACTCTTTCCACAGAATTTCCTTAAAATGATTAGAGCCGGGATGTCAATTTACTTTAGTTTATTGCTTTATTGATACTATTATTAATTTGTAATATAGTAATTAACGTGAGAATAATGAATATAATAAATAAATTTTTATTTTTATAATAAGTAATTAATTTCTTTTAGATTAAAATTTAGGAGTCAAAACAAAAAAGAAAATCAAAATCGAAAAGAACAAATATAGAAAATAGAAAATAATTATTACATCACCATTTCAGAAAACAACGCTCTTTAAATTGCGATTCAAACCTATCCTCCGCCTTCTGAAATCAATCTCTTATTCCATTGCAGCCAGCCAGCCAGCAGAAGAACCGCCTCATAGCCGAATTGTGCAATTCAATTCAATTCTCGTTTTTTCGTTGCGTTCGTTGTGGGTTGATTGATTGATTCCGATTAGGTTATAATTAGGGCAAGGTATGGCGTCGTGTGTGTACGTGAGGTGGGAGGAAGTTTGGGTGTCGAGGGAGAAGGGAAGGAGGGAGGTGCATTACGTTCTGAGGAGAAGGGATGGGAGCTCAGATCTGGCACTTGTTGGCAAAGAGAAGAGCTTGAGGCACATGTTTTATCACTATGCGCTTCCCACCCAGAAGAAGCTTCTTGCTTCCATGGGGTCTTCTGTGTCTTTCTCCAAGCTCAAATCTCGCAAAGAAGTCGTTGATTGGTTGGATTCCCTATTCTCTGGTTCGTGCCCTAAAACTCTCTTATCTTTCTGTTTCTCATTTTTAGCCCTTATGATAATTCACTGGTCCTTTTCAACCGGTTTTGAATTCGGGGTTGATAATTCGCTCGTTTTTGTGAAAATTATCCTCGAGTATTGAGGTTTCGCCGTTTCGGCAACACTCAGCTTTTTCCCTACTTCGAATTTTCATTTGGGTTTGCGATGAAAATTGAATTTATTGGTTTGGATACCTTGCCTTACCAATTTTCGTCTTCCTGGGGTTTTATCTTCTCCTCAATTCTCGTGTGCTTCATGTTTTTGTCACGCTGATTTACTGTATTCTTCGATTGTTTCATTTTTTCCCTCCTTACATCCATTTTTGTTTTTGTGTTCCAACATATTATGCCACACCGCTAAAATTCATGGATTTGTTTATCTACTTTTTCGATCTTACAAGTTCTAAAAAATACCTGGCATATTCATAATTTGATATGTGATAGGTGTTATAACTCTGTTTGCCTGTGGCTTGATTCTCCCCTGTAAGCCCAGGTATCCGTGTTTAACACCACTGGTTCTTCGTTTATAGAGTGCTAGTCTTTGATATTATGCTAATTTTTATTTTTTGATTTGTTTAACTTTTCAGATTCCTCCGCAGAGAATTCAGCTCGTGCAGCTGATGCTGAAACCTTGAAGGTACTGATTATGATTTATGAAGCAGCAATAGGATTTTGGTAATTTTTTTTCTTCGAATGTAAGCCCTTGTTTGTTATATGATCCATTTCTTTATTCAATTCTTCTGTATGTTTTCCAGGATAATCAATTGGGGAAGCTGGGCCATGGTACAAAAGAATTCTTATGGTTAGGGTCTCCTTGGACTTGCAAGAAAAGAAGAAATCACTATCAGTCATTTAAGCGAAACGGTTTTAAGATATCTGTAAGTCATCGTCATATATATATAATTTTTAATTTTTTATGCATCTCCTTCTATTCCCACACCTTATCTATATTTGACTTTTCCAACCTGCTTGTTTTGCCTGATTTCAAAATGTTTTCCAGGTTTATGATTTTGTATATGTTTTAGCAGAAGAAGGCAAACGTCTGGTTGCCTACTTGGAAGACATGTATGAGGATTCCAGAGGCAACAGGATGGTTGTGGTACGATGGTTTCACAAAATTGATGAGGTTGGTATCGATTTGCCTCATGATTTTTGTGAGAGAGAGGTTTTCTTTTCTCTTTATCTTCAAGATCTAAGTATTGAATGCATAGATGGATTGGCTTCTGTCGTTACTCCACAACATTACGAAAAGCTTCAGAGTGTTGCGAGATATACTCGCTGGGAGCCATTCATATGCAGAAAACAATTTGATAATGATGATGTCAAACCCTTCGATGTATCCCAGCTTAAGGGTTACTGGAAACAAGATATAATCAGATTCATGTGTGCGCCTTCTGAATCAAGGTCTCATGGGAGTTCTGGTCTGTCTGACAATAGCCAAGGAAACTCCGATCCAGCTGCTGAGAGTAGACCTAAGAAGAGGCGGCGCCTGACAAAAGTTGGTAGCAAAGAAGTGGCTGATTTGGCTGCTGTTAAACTAGATTTGAGTAATTCTAAATCCAATACCAAAATTGGAACTGGGAAAACTTCGTTGAAGAATGTTTCTGATGACTATTTAGTTGTAGGTTCCCAAGTTGAGGTTCTCTCACAGGACAGTGGAATGAGAGGCTGTTGGTTCAGAGCCTCTATTGTTAAGATGCACAAAAATAAAGTGAAGGTTCAATATCAAGACATTCAGGATGCCGTTGATGAAACCAAGAAGCTTGAGGTATCTTAATAAGCGTCATCTTTAACCTCTCTTTATATCGATTATGAAGTTGTCCAAATGTTAACATTGCTTTTTTTCCTTTTTGGTTTAGGAATGGGTTTTGGCTTCCAAAATCTCAGCTCATGATGATCTGAGGCTACGGAAGTATGGAAGGAATAAGATTCGGCCAGTCCCACCACCTCATAGATTTGAAAAATCCACGGGGGTTGATGTTGGTTCCATTGTTGATGTTTGGTGGCATGACGGTTGGTGGGAAGGCATTGTTGTTAAAATAGTGTGTGAAGCTAAATATCGTGTTTATTTCCCAGGTATGACTGTTTGCTCTTCCCTTATTTTTTTCTCTGAAATTTGCTGCCAACACTTGACACCTGTTTGTGCTGTGGTGTAATTGACATTTATGTTTGTGACCTTTGCAGGGGAGAAGTTGGTGTCAATGTTTGACCTTGATAACCTACGACAGTCTCAAGAATGGATAGGGAATGAGTGGGTGAAGATGAGGGGAAGGCCTGACCTTGTGGATTCTGTATTGTCAACCTTAAAGGCAAAACAAGGTCCCTGCAATTCAAGTGAATTATCCACAGAAGATGTCATACAATCAAAGGAGGCTGATGCATTCTTGGATTCTGAAGGGGATAAAAGTAAGAAGCCTGAGTTGTTTCCAGACCTCTTGAAAGATGATATACTATCTCAATTACGGTGGTCATCTAGGAAGAGGAGACGTAGTAATGGCACCTCTTTGGGAAGTGATAAAGATAGGAGAAAGTCCCCAAACTCTGTGGAATCTGATGCTTCTGACAGTTTTGTGATTCCAGCATTTGTGAATGCTGAACATGACGACTTCACATATGGAGGGGATCCTTCTGTTTTCAACTCTTCGGTTGTCCCTTCCTTAACCAACTTAGTTATGTGTAGGTAATGTGTCTTTGTTTCTTTTACTAGGTTTAGGCTCATGGTTCTTTCTTTCTTTAATTTTTTTTCCTTTCCCTAAGTTCGAATATTTAGCTCTCTTAGATGAATAATTTTCTTTTTTGATATTCGAGTGAACTGTGGTATCGTGGCTATGATGCCAAGTAAGTTTGGCAGATAATTTCTAGATGCAGTGGTGTAACCGCTTTAGCTTTGACGTAGGATAGTTTTTTTTGTAACGGTTCTTTCATTCTCTGAAAATGTTCTAAATGTATCGTGTAATTTAATCGAATAATGGAAATACATATATACCATTTTGTACTCGCTGGAGAATATCACGAGAAGTACTTGAAAATTATGATTTACCGATTTACCTTGTTTTCTTCGATTAAGCTGAAAGGATTGAAAGTGCTAGAGTAATGATTAATAATGTAGTGCGGGCGTGAAAGAGGAGCTTTTCATTGATGCACGAATGACCCTATATCTTTCGGCGATATTAGGCTAACGTAAGATCATATTTAAAATGATTAATTACCTTTACAAACAGTAGCTAAACTACAACATTAACTAGGCTCATTTCATTGGGGGAGGTTGATTATAGTGTCCTATCATATATGTGTGTTTAGGACAAGCATAATGCTTTAGCCTTTATGGTCATAATAAACCTGATATACAAAACTGATCAACTTAAAACAGCAAAACTAGAATTCCTTTGCAACCTTTGTTAGTACCTTTTTTTTTTTGTTTTGACTGGTTGTTAGTACTAGTAGTTACTAGTTAGTACATAATTTGGCCAGTCAGATGACAATAATGTGTTCCCGAAAATAACTATATTGCCACTTGCCAATCCAAATAACTTAGACTACTTGATAAATACACCAACACGACATAAACACTTGTGCTTAATCAATGTTCCTAGATACGTGTAGCGTTTTCTTTCTTGTTTTTGACTACTGTATCTCTACTCGTACGAGTAACACAGAAAATTAGAAATAGAATACTCGGAAGTCAAAGTATGGTGGCCCTCAATGGAACGTTGCCCCTGCTGCCGTATGCAGGAGCCCGTTGCTTGACTTTAGTTGTACACGAGGACCTACGCTAATGGATCCAATGCTACTAATCCTATGGATAATAATAATTAGATTGTCTTAAATAATATATCTATACTAAAATCCTTCAGAGTCTTGATTTCACTCTCTTTTAATTCTTCAGCTTCACTCATGCTATTGGTTTAAGCCAAGCCAGAGTCAAACAAAGCTTTAATTTTCATTCTTGAAGCTGCGCCAACTAAGCACGCCACTTAAGTACACTTTGCATTATTGATTCATTCAATTAATCTGGTGTCTGGTTTAGGAAGCAACCATGAAAGGAATAATTAATTCTGGTAAACACAAGCACTATTAAATGTGGGGCCTTCTCCTTTACATAGTGAGTGAACAATCAACAATCTGAGTTAACTTGGTCATAATAACTTTCTTTCACACTTTACTATTGCTGTTTTATCATGATCTCTCTCCATTTTCTTGTGCCTACCAACTTCTGAATCCACCCCAAGCATCCCAAGAGATGGAATTGCTCTATCACCTTGGAGGAAGTTGTTCATAGGTCATTTTCCCTGCACATTCCACTCTTTCCAAGATGGAATTGAACCATCAAACTCGTTAACTACACACATAAAAAGGCATTTTTGGTAATGGCAGCACACCTAATTATCACAGGTATGGCTTTTGAAGATGGTTCTAAAAAGGAGCTGCATAAAGTTGGTAGAAAAATGTCAAAGCGATTCTCTCTTTCTGGGACTAGTTTGGCTTCTATGGAGTCTTTGTCCCGGCCATTAGTATGCACTATTTACCACCACTCTTTCTTGCTCATAGTTTCTGTATCAAGTATAGAACTTCATCTAGTTTCTATATTCTTGAGTCTAATTTTTTTGTTCTTATCTGAGAACAGGTCCAGGAAGTTGTTCTTTCCGCAGATATGCAATGTGAAAAGTGCCAGAAGAGGGTTGCTGACATCATTGCTAAAATGCATGGTAAGTGTTATTTTCCTCTTACTCTCTTACACAATGGACATCTATGTTTGTGGAATTATATGTTACTATGTTGCATGTGATTGTCAAATTGTTGATTCGTTTTGAAGGGCCCTAATAACTTTTTCTTCTTACTAAGGCCATGATATTCACAAACACTTTCCCTCTCTCTGGTTTGCAAGAAGAGGTTAGATAGAGAAGACAATGAGAGGAATAAGAGAAGTGGTCACTCTTCTTGTCACTTCAATATGGTGAAAACAGGAATTTAAACAGTTAACTTATATTCATTTCACATTGTATTACAATCCAGCTGTTAAATTTTATGGGTTTGGTTTCATTAGACACTTACCTACTCATAAAAAACATGACCCTACTATTTAAGGATATAGATTAGTGAATTCTTCTATTTGATGAATTTTGAAACACAAGTGTGATGCAAAATGTTATGATGTTTCAGCAGAGACAGAGTCCATGGAGGTGGATGTGTTACAGAAGAAGGTGACACTCACATTTAGGTTGTTACCAACTGTTGGTAAAGTAATCACAGAAGCACAGCAAATTACTCCCATTAACAGGAACAATCTCCCTAAAGTTGCCATTATTAAACGGATATTCCGCTCTTCCCATGGTTAAGTACACCACTCACAAGTCACAAAGGAGAAAAAAGGATCCAGATTCACATGTGTATAAGATTCTCTAGACTGATTTTACAGTGTATAGTAGTAGAATAAGCTTTTAGTGTGTTCTTTATTGAATTTGCTTTTTCTCTGAAGAGACATTAAAAGGAATTCATTGTGTTTTGTGTTAAACAGGAAATTCGGACCACACAATGCATAGCCAAGCAATGTCATTCATTGCCTTTATTCGATTTTATTATACCTTGGTCTGCTCAACTCAAATTGTAATGGTGAACTGAATTTCATGTACAAGGTGTTAATGTTAATTTTAAGACTGATTTTTACTACAATATTAGAAAATGATAATGATTAGATAAAAGAAAACTAAGAGAAAACGATTTTGCTTTACCTAATGGCATTGCAAGTCGTGGGCATCAAGGGATGCTTCCCCTTAATTAAGCGTCAAGTTGAGAAGATAGAATGACTTGATAAATAAATAAACAAGTTCATGGTCCTCTTAGCTTGCTTTCTTACCCCAACAAACAGAATCAGATTCGAAAATGAAGGAGGCAAAATAATATTATATGTTTTAGAATTTTGAGTACTTTATTAGAAAACGTGTCAGTTGGTCCACATACACTCATTATTCTCAGAGTGCATAATTTTCATCTTATCCAAAAATAAAGCTCCATCATCGTTGGTTCTTTCAAATTCCAACTCTTTTCTGCAAGCATATATTCTCTTCCTCTAAATAGATCAATCTCCAGCACTATTTATAGATTGTAGTGAAGTTTCTTTACTTTTTCTGTGCCCTTTGAAAAATTTTAGTACTGTTGCACGATGATGATGATTCTCAAAATTAAATTGATTGACTGCATGCACGTATTAAACTTGAAGGAGTTAAAAATGGATTTTTCACAAATTTTGGATACTGATGAGTTATATAATAAACAATTATTTTTGAGGTGTATGGAATTTAATTCTAATGCATTATCAATCTCAAATACCGTTTAAACAGTAATTTAAAGTTGTTTTACAGTTTTGGATTGCAGTATTTAAAATGTAATTATGTGACTTTTTGATAATGTGCCTAATAATCCTTTTAATTTTAAACAAGAGTAATAACACAAAATGTATTTTTATTTCAAACATATAAAAGAATAAAAAATATCCATAACTTTATTGGTTTAGAAATTAGAAAAAAATTAGGAAAAATATAAAGTAATAAAATTATAAACTAAAACATATTGTATCCAATTTTTGGAACAATAATAATAAATAATAATAAATGATCTTTTTTCGAGTTATCTTTTTTTAAAAGATCTTATGGAGAAGTAAAAGTAATTTTATGTTTGAATATTTCATATAAAAAATTTTTTTAATCTATCAATTATATTTGGATATAACAATATAAAAGTATTTTTTTTGTTTATTTATTACATAAAAAATATTTTTTTTTTTTAAAAAAATCTTTTAAAAAAAATATAAATTACAACTTCTCAAAAAAATTATTTTTTTCTAGTATTTTTATTTTTACTATTAAAAATTTAATAAACACACTAAAAAAATATTTTTTTAACAGAATAATAACGTCAAAACAAATAATAAATTATTTTATTTAGCAATTGATTGAATCATTGGGTGTGGGCACGCTTAAGAAGGAGGAGGCACGTGCGATGATCGGCGAATATGATCCTCAATAATTTGGTTCTGTTGTATGTATTGTAGCTGGCCTTCTGAATCTGATCCAATACCATTGCTCCGCGCGTGCTGCAACCGTACGATCTATTCTCTCCCGTTCAACCTTCCTTCATATTCAACCATAACACCTCAAAACCCTAACCCTAACCCTAATCCCAATCATGGTAACCGATTCCCACGACTCTCGTCGCAAGCATCGCCGATCCTCCTCTCCCGAAGACGCCGATAGATCCTCGAAGCGCCACAAGCACCGCCACCATAGCCACCGCCATCGCCACTCCACCAAGAAACGCGATGAAGACACCGAATACGATCGCGGAACTCTTGCTAGGATTCCTTCTCCAGCTCCTGTTTCTAACTCTGCTCCGTATAGCTCTCTCCCTGACGACGACGTCGAGGAGGGAGAGATTCTCGAAGAAGGTGAGATTGGAAAAAAGCAGACAGAATCTGATGCAGAGCCTGGTGAAATTGAGCTGTCAGGAAATCGAGATTCTCGATCCGATAACAAAATTCCGGTATGATACAATCGAATTGTTCTTCGTTTATCTATTTATTTTTTTAATTCGGCTTTATTTTCTTTTAATATTGTGGTGAAATCTGTTTGGTTTCCGAGAAAGCAGAGGCCAGAGGAATGGATTTAAAAGACGTCTTACTATTGTAATTGTGTTGTTTTGATTGACGAAACCAGGATGTGTTCATATCTTCTTTAACCTTCTGAGATTTATCTTAGTATAGGTAGGTGTTTTAGGCGTCTCTGTTCTCCTCGGCGACCAAACAGAGCACTGTGTTTCCTTTTTTGGATTGTATAATCAATTTTTTCATTCGTGGCGTGAGAGCTTGTTAGAGTACCTTGTCAGTGTTTCATAGATATGTAAGAACCTGCTTGCACTACACGAACATGAGTGAATTGGAAAAGAAGTCTCTCTAGGCGTTTCAGTGAAGACTGGTGGCTTACAGTTAATTTGTAAGAGCTGGTTACGTTTTTTTTTAAATAATTATTGTTATACTTCATTTTTTGCCCATGGACCAAGTTAAAAGGATTGTTCAATTTCTTTAGCATCGCTTTAAGTAGACATTTGCATTCAATTTCTTGTTTGTGATGGGCAGGGACCTGTCACAAAAAATTCAAAAACTGGAAAGGAGGACAGAAGTCATGGTAAATATGTTAGTCCTGCATTGGATACTGCAGACAAGCACCCTGGACTTCATGATGACTATGGTTCTCCTAACCAGTCAAGCCCTGAGCTTAAAGGTGGAAAGAATGCTAGAGATACTAAAGATGGTTTGGGTAATGGGTATTTGAACCCTAAATCATCCAAAGAAGATAAGAAGCAGAATGAGGGCCCTGGACAATTGAGAGGAAATGAGAAACTAAAAGGTGACTATGAAGAGAAAGAGATACAGGCAAATGGAATAAAACATAATTACCATACAAATTCATCATCTGATAGTGAAGGTGAAAAATATAGAATGTTAAGAAGTTCTCCTTCTCATGATAGATGTAGAAGTCGATCAAGATCAAGTGGTCATCCTAGGGACAGATCTCGTTCTCGTAGTATAGCAGATGAATATGCTCATTCCAAGAAAAGGCACTCTAGGGATCAAGGGCCCCTTCATCATAGTGGCAGAGATAAGACTGACTATGAGCATGATGAGGAAGGAATGAGAGCACGTGGAAGGGAGCATGGTCGTGGCAATGCAGACTTGTTGGTAGATGATAGGAGGGGACGTAGTTCCAGGTATCGTAGTCGAGAGTCCCAGGATCGCAGTAGGGACAGTCATGTGGATAGGGATTTATACAGGGAAAAGAAACGAGACGAAACAAGCAGGAATAGGGAGGTTGATTGGGTGCGTAAAACAGAAAAGGAACGTGAAAGGAGCTATGAGAGGGATAGAAGGGACACAATAAAAGACAGAAGTAGGGAAAGGGAGGAGGATAGGGATAGGAGACGAGAAAAGGAGAGAGGCAGGAGCAGGGAAACAGATTTTGAGAGGGATAGAAGAAGGGGAAAGGAAAGGGACAGGAGTAGGGATAATACAAGGGGTGGTGAGAGAGGAAGAGATTGGGATAGTGAAAGGGATGATAAGAATCGGGAAAGAGATCACATTAAGGAGAGGGAGAGGCGAGATGATAGATATAGGCACACTGATAAAGACACCGCATATAATAAGGATAAGCATTTGCGTCATGAGGATGGTGAAGACATTCGAGACAGATATAGAAAACATTCAAGACACGAAGAAACTGAATATCATCGGGAGAGAAACAGGAATTCTGATTCTGTAAAATTTTATAATTCTGCAAGAAGTGCCATGGAAGAGAATGAAAGCAAGCTAGAAAGGTATTTCACTACCTATAATTTTTTGTTGCTATCATAATTTTCTTCCATTCATACAATACTCTCTCTGGAATAGCACAGTATCTATTTTTTTATTTTTAATTATTTTGTCTATGTTGATTGTAGAGGTGAGGTTGAACAAGATTACTTAGATGAGGATACTCTGCAATTACCAGAGCAAGAAGAGGAAGATCTGAATAGGATTAAGGAGGAAAGTAGACGGAGAAGGGAAGCAATAATGGAGAAATACAAGAAGCAGCATCAGCAAGCAGAACAGGCAGCTGAAAATGAAGGAAAAGGTATTGTTCTTCTCCCCTCTTTTCCTTCTTTGTGTTTCAAAGTGATAGGTGATAACAAATTAGAAAGTAGCAGCTATTTACCATACAATGATTTTCGGCCACTACTACAAGTTGTAGTTCTTTACACAATTATCTTCCTAACATAGTTATAACCTCTAAAATTTTTCCATGAATATGTTAATTTTCACTATTTTGGCTCCATTAGTGCCATGTAATCTTCTCTTCTTAAAGTATGAGGGGTTGTCATTGGTTCTAAAGCCCTCCACTTTTTCTTAAATTGAGCTGGACTTGGTAAGGATATGCATTTAAGTTTCCTATGCTACCTGTTATCTATTTGTTAATCCGTGTTTACTATATTTTGTTAGTTGTTTGATGTGTTGTTCATGAAACATTCATTTTTCTTTTTGATAAACCCCTATCATTACCCTTTTTCTGAATCATTGTTTTTTGCATCTCTTGAAATTCAAATGTTCTCAGTTTAGACATATGCTTGATTTCATTTCTATGTAATAATGTAGACTTCTTGCAAACCATTATTGCTATGTTTTCTTTACCGTGAGAGTGAGTTCTGAAGTTAAAAAGGAGGAATGATAGGCTTGGAAATTGGATTAATTACAAAGTAATGTCTTCTTGTTTTTCCATCACTGTCACCATTATTTGGACTATCTTTAGTAATTTCATGATGCACTATTTTTAGACAAGGAATCCGTGGACATTCCTACTGATGTTCCTGAAGCACATGATGGCAAGAATGATGGTATTGATGATGTAGAAACATCATTTGCTGTTGGGAAATATACTCCTGAAAATTTGAATGTTGCTTCTAAGAAGATATCTGGTGCTGGTGGCCTGGGTGAGGGTACTCCTAAGGTTTGTCCTTAAATTTGTTTACATTTTTAATATTAATTAATTTGATTTTTTTTCATACTTCTATTTATTGGGTTTTGAAATATTTTTTCTGATCTTTACAGAGTGAAAGATCAGACGACATGTTTTGTGATGATATATTTGGTGAGACACCAACTGGAGTTCGGAAATCAGTAAGTTTTGCATAACCGATTCTATGTTTAATTGGAGGGAATTTTGTGTTGACTTGTTCCATGTGTTACTAACCTCAGAAATATATGACATGGTTTCTGATTCTGGGTGTTTCACTTATTTAAAATGTTCTATAAACCTTTTATCTTTCATCTTTCTTGCAATATTAGTTCTCACCTGCCTCTGTTCTCTGCCTACTCTAAAGATTTTGTTTTAGTTCCTGGCTTCCTGCATGTCTTTTCACACACACACACACATGTACTCACATATCTCCCAATCTATGTTGCTTTTAGTGCAAGAACAGGTGAATTTCCCTTGTGGGTAACCACTCTATAATAACTTAACCACCTTTTGTATTTATTCCTGAATCCTGATTGTAACTGCTAACTAATACATAATTTTTTATTTTGGTATTGTTTGATGTTCATTGTTCTTCCATATATCATACTTCTACATCTATAACTGATATAGTGATTTTCCACCTTTCTTTTAGGGAAAAGGGGATGGTATACTGATTGAGAGGGTTGGCCTACATGACAATTGGGATGACGCAGAGGGGTATTACAGTAAGTAATTGATTATTGTTTCAATCTATTTCAGTTGTTCTCTTTTGATTGATGTGTTAAGGCTTGAGTACTTGACCTGAAATTTGTGCCTTGTTTTGCTTAAAAACATGATTAGATGGTGATGCAACTTCCTTTATTGGGAAGAATTATTGTTAAATGTGTTCCTTCAAGTTTGATGCTTTTCCACCAAAATGAAGTGTGCTGGTTCTGTTGTTAAACCTGTCAAAATGTTGTGGAAAATCTTTTGGGCAGCCAAATTTCTGCTGGATTTGGTTGCCTGTTATTGCATGAAATGTCTCCAGATACACCTATTCTCCTGTTCATAGTGTTGTGATATTGCTGTGTAGGCTATCGTTTTGGTGAAATACTTGATGGCCGATACGAAGTCACTGCTGCACATGGGAGGGGTGTTTTTTCAACAGTGGTTCGGGCAAAGAATCTCAAGACTGGTAATGGTGAGCCAGATGAAGTTGCTATAAAAATCATTCGTAATAATGACACCATGTGCGTTATCTTCTTCTACTGGTTATTTGAATTGTACCTTTTGCTTTCTGTTAGTGTTGTGTTTACTCACTGTTACTCATCTCTAATATGGTATAGGTACAAGGCTGGTATGGATGAGTTGGTCATACTGAAGAAATTAGTAGGTGCAGATCCAGATGATAAGCGTCATTGTGTTCGTTTCCTTTCAAGTTTTAAGTACAGGAATCACCTCTGTTTAGTTTTTGAATCTCTTAATATGAATCTGCGTGAAGTATTAAAGAAGTTTGGTCGCAATATTGGCCTTAGGCTAACAGCTGTGAGAGCATATGCAAAGCAACTATTTATTGCCCTGAAGCATCTTCGGAACTGTGGTGTTCTTCATTGTGATATAAAGCCTGATAATATGTTGGTATGCCAAAAATAATTTTGTTTAAATGTTTCTTTTTTGGATGCTAGTTGTGTTTGTTTGCAAGAAGTAATATGTTGTCTTCTAACCTTTTGTGTTCTTATGGTACAAAAAAAGGTGAACGAGGCTAAAAATGTCTTGAAGCTTTGCGACTTTGGTAATGCTATGTTTGCTGGTAAGAATGAAGTCACACCATATCTTGTCAGTCGGTTTTATCGGGCCCCTGAAATAAGTAAGTTCCATTCATTTACTTATGAGATTCTTAATCACTAATCTCGGGAAATATCCTATGGTTGCCAACTCTTGGGCTTTTGGATTTTTATTTATTTATTTCTTCTCCTGCAGTTCTTGGCTTGCAATATGATCATCCGTTGGATATTTGGTCAGTAGGCTGTTGTTTGTATGAGCTCTATACAGGGAAAGTTCTTTTTCCAGGTCTTACAAACAATGACATGCTTAGGCTTCACATGGAATTAAAGGGTCCTTTTCCAAAGAAGATGTTGCGCAAGGTATTTACTGTTAAAATTTTTTTTAGGGTTTAATACTAGGGTTTAGCAACCATTTGAGCGCTGAGTAAAAATTGTTCTTTACTGTTTGATTCAGGGTTCTTATATATATATAGATATCCTGTGGTGAATGTTTTCATTGTTTGCAATTGAGAAATTAGTTATTCATTTTTCTTTTTCTTTTATTCATTTTATCACCATAGGACGAATTGTGGTCCCCACTATGAGAGTGAGTGGCACTCCTATCTCTACTCTCTAATTAGATCTAAGGTATTTTCCGGACCTTGCAGGGAGCATTCACTGACCAACATTTTGATCATGACCTGACTTTTCTTGCTACTGAAGAGGATCCTGTGACAAAAAAGGTTAGACTTTTATTGTATTTTGAACTTTTTTTTTTTTTTTTTTTTACGATGATTCGAAGTTTTCCTAAGAGCTTAAATATTGATGGTAATATTATTTGTTAGACGATAAAGCGGATGATTCTCAACATAAAACCAAAAGATATTGGAACAATCATCACAGGCTCTCCTGGAGAGGATCCAAAGATGTTAGCCAACTTCAAGGATCTCATGGATAAAATTTTTATCTTGGACCCAGACAAGAGGTTGACGGTATCACAAGCACTGAACCACCCGTTTATCACTGGCAAGTGAACAGTGTGCTGCTTTTGACTCCCCGAAGTGATGTTCACTGATATTTGTACATAGTGATCTGATTTAATTCACATTGGGGTTCTAATCATTTGGCATTATTTATCTGTTCCGTACTGACCAAGGAGTGTCATCACGAATATTGGCTTTTTGAAGTGAAAAGAGTGATATCTGGTCAGGCGTACACTATACTGGCGGTTCTTTCACTGGAATGTACTGTTTCCTATTGTAAGACAACTAGCCAATGGCAGTTCCCCCCTTCTTGTGTGGCCATTATGAAATTTAATCTGTTAGTTTTTCATAGTATAGTTGTATTTGTACTTCAAACGTTTGTTGCAATTAATTGCGTAGAAAATTTTATTACAGCGAATTCAATTTTTCGCGATAGTAAACTTGTGCTTCTATGATCCTTTGCAGAAGTTGGCCCTGTTTCTTTCTTTGGACATTCTTTTTTCTCATTTATATTACTTCTGCTAACCTTGCATAACTGTTGTAATCTGGATGATTTATATCATTTGCATGTAATATCTTCTGATCCTCCATAGTTTCTAGTTATCATTGCCAGTATAAATGTCTTTACAATTTCATAGAACCTCTTTGGATTCTGGAGATTCTAATTTAATTTCTCATCCAGGAGGCCTATCAGTGGTCTGAGGCATCCCTCCCGTGCCTAGATGCTTAAAGGGAACCCAGGAGAAGGTACCTTGGTTTGTTTATTGGGAGATTAATTTCACCTCTCTAGAATAGATTGTTATTTCTATTATAATTTATTATCAGCTTCAATGGAATAGCATGAATGATTGTTTTGGTTCTGAGGAAAATCAACGGTTTTAGTTGCCTATAAGCACATTGAAACATGTGATTTTATTTCGTTTTGAAAATATAGGTATGTTAATGAGGGGAAGGGGAGTGGTTAGTGTTGCATCTTCATCCATTAAAGTGATGCAGGTTCCATTAAACCAAATGCCTAAATACCACACCCTTTCAAATAATTGTAAGACTCTTAAGTGACAGAATAACTTCCTTTATTTTCCGCCTCTTTGATCTTCCAAGTTTCAGCCATTAGCTACACACAATTTTAGTTCTTGAATTTTACTCGATCATCTCTTTCAATCTACTACCTTGTATTCTTTTCTGAGATTTTGTTAAATGCATATCCTAATGAAATTGTCTTGCATCTTATCCATGATGGCTGCTCATTTTGTTGGAGGAATTTTCACTGGAGATGTTTGGCTGTGTTCTTGAAGCAAATTCATATATCTGTGAGTAATTGATCCAGGACTCTTGTGTGGGTTTGATTTTTCTTCTAATTTCGCTAAATATTCATTGTTTGATTTCCTTTGTCTTTTTAGGTGCTGTGTCTTGGTCCTTCAATTTTGTAAGTATATTTAAGTCCAATTCCTTTATGATCTATGTCGGCAGTGATGAGATTGATGGGTCTTCTGGTTTCCAGTTCTGTATGATGAATACTCTCTATCCTTGATTCTCATTTTGGAAGTTAATATTTCACGTGCTTGCTCTTAGGTTTGTTAAGGTGGATGTTGGTGGTATTTAATAGCATTTTCAGTAAAGTTTTTCTGTGGGTGTGTTGTTTGTTCTTGCTTAGTATGGTGTTTTTGGGCTTGCCTTTTGCCTTTTCTCTTCTATGCTGTCCTAAGCCCATAACAATAACTTCACGTCAGATCAGTGTCATTATTTAAGTATAATTTGGAAATAGGGATTTCCTTTTTCTATATGGTGTGTTGTAATCTTCGTTTTTTAATGATGTTTTTTTAAGGGGTAGTGTGATGTCATGTCCTATAATTATTGTAATGTTACATGTTATCTATCAAGAACCTATTTCATCTCAAATATTTTGCAGGGACTAAGCTAATGTCGTGTATCCTTAAAAAACAAAAATACATGTTTATTTTGAGGCCAATAATTTGGCTGCCATCTTAGTTCCTTTCATAAAGTGACTTTGTTGTCTCTTCCAGACCAATGAGTCACTTCCCACTAATATCTTTGCCTGTGGAGTATGCTATGCTGTATGTTAGAAAATAATTTTAGGCATAAAAAAGTTTGTGTATTAACTTAACACTGGAGCCAAGGGGGGCTATGAATATGGTTTGCTATAATCCTTTTGTTATGATGGCTTGTTTCTGACTATGAAATTCCATAGAAATGATCCTATTATGTGATTTACTTCCACAAGGCGTAAAAGGTCAGGTTAGTCAACATTGAAACGAGAATGTATTGGTGGGTTTAAAAGTTTAAGGACATTAAGCTGTTAAAAACAACAATTAGATCCGGGTAAATAATGAAAGGTTTCATTATTAATGGTGGAGAGTCACTTCAGTACTTTGATGGATATATCATTTCATGAGTTATGGAAGGTCGAGAATCTGGTAGTGGAAGTGGAGGGAGAATAATAATAAGCATGATTACAGTCTGTTGTATCAATAATTCATGCTGGCAAAAGTAAATTTTGTACCAATGGATATGCTACTTTGATGTTTCTTGTGATATTTAATTCTGGCTGCCTGGGTTACTTTTTTTTTTGGTCATTCTGGATGCCTGTGTTTTAACTTTAAACATTCATTTATGGTGCTTTTGTTCTACTTTAGTGTTTCTGTATTAACTATTAAGGTTGACCTGCGCTGCTGACCCAACTTCCATTTTCATCAAATGCTAAATGCCTGGCCTCCTATCCTAGTTACTATATCTTGCAGTGTGGATAATGTACGGCTTAGGCATATTTGTGGGGTTTGGGCAGTCAGCGAATGGTTCGGAAGTTTCATACGAAACGTAAACTTTGCAGGTATAAAATAGAGGGGCTTTTGTGTCAATACAGGGATTGGGACACTATAATAATTTATATAAAATATTTTACAAGAAAAGAACATATACGTTATTAGTCCATAGAAATAATCTAAAATAGGATAAATTTCTTGGATACCCTTGACAGTTTAACCGATCCTTGGAAATATGTCCTGACTATTAAGTTATTTTTAATTTTTAATTACGGGCTAACTACTTTGTTTTATTATTATTATTATTGGAAAAATGGAAGTAACGGACATTGCTTAATCTAAGCTAAGAATTGTTAGTTTGTTACAATGTATTAGTAATTTAGTTTCTTTCAACTTTCTCGAGTATCAGTGAAATCCTCGATAAAAAAAATAATATAAGTTAGTAGTAACGCATTGTAAATTTCTGAATTATATTGTTGAAAGTTGAAACTATTAATAATCGAAACTTGTTTGGGAATGTTACTTCGTAAAAATAATGCGCTAAATCTAATGGAAGAAAAGGGGCAGAATTCCTAATAAAAAAAGGGTATATATCCATTTTGGTCTTTAAAGAATTTTGGACTAGATACTTTAGTCCCCAACTAAAGTTAATTCCTCGATTGATGCTTAACAATTAATTTTGTCGGTCACTTAGGTCTTTGGCTCCGACAACTCTAACGGAAGATAAAATAGTTCCTGACAATTTTAACATGGGACAAAATGATGTTTGACAACTTTAATAAGGGACAAAATGATCTTTAATCTCTTTATTTGAAAATATACTGTTCTTCTCTAATTTTTATCATATCTTGTATAACCGTAACATTTAACACACTTTCTAAATCTTTGACTGGTACACCCACTTCCTCTACACTTCACTTACCAGAAGCTTCCACTTTCACGTATTTCATAACAGCATCACTTTTAACCCTGACAACGTCCATCACATTCTCAAGACCAAGTTCCACAACTATCCCAAAGGCATGCCTTTTTCCACTCTCCGACAAGTAATATAGATTGTTGGATATTAGGACATTATGAAACAAATTTTCTTCGACATATGCAAATTCTCATTTAAAATACACACGGAGTGTTCTTTCTTTCCCAGAGTCCAAGTTGGCAGACAGTTTTGACTTCACATCTAAGCTATCAGTACAACGAGCAATGTCGCCATTGCCGCTCATACAGAAATTGAAGCGATAACTGAACATTAGTTCGGAGAAGAAACTGAAGGAAGTGATCGAGGTGGTGGACAATGTGGTCATGGAGATGATAGGGTAAAGAAGGCGGGAGATGGCAACGACGACGACGGGTCCCCTCCTAATCAGACTTGTTGTCTAGATTCATGGGATCTATCGAAGACGACAAGTACTTGAGAGACATAGTCATTAGTTTCCTGAGTATAAATTGGTTGAGAACATGTTGAGGATTTTTTTCGTATGAACATTGAAGTTGTAAAGTGTGCATTGTGTAGCTTGAAGTTACAGTGTTAGACTATTAATGTTATGCGAGATATGATGAAAAATGGGAGAGAACAATATCGTTTCCGAACAGAAGAGGTCAGGAATCATTTTGTCCTCTATTAGACTTGTTAGGGACTATTTTGTCTTTCGTTAGAGTTAACAGAGTCAATGACCTAAGTAACTGACGGAATTAATTGTTAGGGACCAATCGAGTAATTAATTTTAGTTAGGGATTAAAGTGTCTGGTCCAAAATTTTGAGGACCAAATAGGGATATATCAGTAGTCACCAGATGCCCTATATTCTAATTTCAATATATTACCTAAAGAGCACGTGATGGCAGTACCCTGAAATAGAAGGTTGTGCGTGTTGCAAAATTTGACCAAAAGCATGAACTCTCAAAAGATTGCAAGAATATTTGACGACATATTCATTTGTTTAACGGAAAAGATTTATATCCTTACATTTTCGGGGGAGAGTAAAAGGTCAAGGATAGCAATTTCCTTTATTATACTCTTAAAATGTTAAAATTCCAATCAAAATATGTTTATTTTAATTGAAGTTAGTTTCTCTTTAGTGAAGGAGCAGCGGACCGTCCGATTGTCGTGATCTGCTTCTCATGATTGATAATAGTCAATAAGTTGAATTTTGTAGATGACCTCTCCATTTCTGTCTTCACCGTTTCTTTGCGTTTGATTGGTTCATATAATCTAATTCTGCAATTTAGCCCACACCTCTCTCAGAATGTGACAACCGATCGAATGATACTTGAAAATTGAAATGTTCACACCTTGACACTTCACTCACGCACTAACCGCGTTTAGTACTTAGTAGCTGTCTCTTGTCATATTACGCTTTGAGCCTTGCCTATTAAGAAAACTCTTACATCTCGAAACACCCACTACCATTACTATATATTGTAATTAATTAATTGTAAACATATATAAACACTTTCTCTCAAGCTTATTATTCACATTATTTTCAGCACCATCACATTGTTCCCGTATCATATGGGTAAGAAACTGGATGCTCTGTTAGGTAGAAACTTTAAGGCTTCAAAGTTTACGGCAACCGTTAATCTTGCCTTATCTCGCCTCGCTATCCTAAAAAACAAGCGCCATGCACATCTCAAACTAGCCCGTTCTGACGTTCATCAACTTCTCCAACTTGGTCACCATGATCGCGCTCTCCTCCGAGTAAGATATAGTTTAATGCTATATATCATTTGTTTTGTCTTAGTTATTGGTTTTGGGAAACTGATGGGTTGCTATTGACACAGGCTGAGCATGTGATCAAGGAGCAGAATATGCTGGATGTATATGACAAGATTGAAGGATACTGCAACCTCTTGTTTGAGAGGGTCCACCTCATTGCACAAGAGAGGTTCGTTTACTTTATGTTATTTACTATTTTATCATCCTGCTGCTTATGATTGATTGAAAGCCTTTTTTCATTCTTATTTTGAATTATTGTTGTAGAGAATGCCCGGAGGAACTAAAAGAGGCTGCATCAGGATTACTCTACATGGCTTCAAGGTGTGGAGATTTACCAGAGATTCTAGAGATTCGTGCAATGTTGACATCAAGATTTGGGAAGGAGTTTGCTGCTCGTGCTATTGAGTTAAGAAATAACTGTGGTGTTGATCCTCAGGTATATATATATATATATATATATATATATATATATATGTTAATCGTGGTTCTGTCACTTCGATTAGTATCTATTAATCATTATTTTTTCATTCCAACCTTTTTTTTTACCCGCGCAAAAGATTATAACTTTTGTGATCCTTTTAATTTGCTTCAAGTTGATACAAAAGCTTTCCACAAGGATGCCAAGCTTGGAAAGCAGAACGAAGGTACTCAAAGATATTGCTTCTGAGAACAACATTATTCTACTGATTGAAGAAGTTTCTTCTGTTACAATTGAGGTATAGTAAGTGCATATAAGAGCTAAAGCAACAAATACGCATTCTTTTTTCTTTCCTTTTTTTTTCTTTTTTTTTTTCACACTCTGTTAATCAAATTCTTACAGAGAGAGCCTGATGTGATCAAATGCAGGAACAAGTCAATGTTGTAAAACAAAATCAGCAGGAGACTAGGCTAAAAGAAGAAGAGAACCTCCACAATTTGCCTAGTAAAGAAAAAGATGGGGAGTCAATTGATTCCTTTAAAGCTATGAAGAAGTATAAGGATGTAGCTGATGCTGCAAAAGCTGCTTTCGAATCAGCAGCACAAGCAGCCGCTGCTGCAAGAGCTGCTCTGGAACTCTCACAATCCAGTCCTCACGGTCCTGATGATGATCATAATAGTCCAAGCCCCGGACCAAGAAAATTCTTGGATGAACAAGATTCTGATTTTGTGGAAGTTGTCCCTCGGCTGGAAGATTCAGCTGATGAGATTTCAAATGGGGAGTCCGTGTCATTGGTTGCAGAAACCGAGGCTGATTCACTTGTGAAGGAACTAGAATTTGATGAGAGTGATGATGAGGCTGATAATAAAGACAAGAGTAATCAAACTTCTAAGCAGACACCAAGAGTATCAAATGATGTTCCAGAATCCAAGATGCATAGCAAACCTCATTTGGATTTGGAGAAGAGGCCGTTTTCAGTGAGAACTAGACATGGTTACTGAGAAAGAATGAGTGTAGGTGTATGCATAATGAGACTTTTCTTATGAGATTTGAGTTATGCAGATAGTTGGGGATAAGTGTGTTGATTGGTTGAACCAGTTACTTTTATTTCACAAGTTGAGCAAGGAAAAATTGTCCGTTTGGATTTTGTGTATTTAAACTATTGATTTGATATAGTAGGAGGCATTCTCAAGGCACGGACATAGGAAACAGAGAAGTTCCAGTTGATTCATTTAACAAAAAAAAAAAAGTGTGTTGTATTTGGCCACTAATATATTTATGATTGCAAAAATCTATGAATAGCAGAAGTATCCAATCACACTTCATTTTCCTATGTAAAATTTCTTAATCATTTTTGTATAGTTATTCATTTTTGGTTGATTAAAGAATCCTGATAATCTTTAAAGGTATTTTTTTCCTTTGTAAAATGTTATTTTGATGAGCTAAATATGGGGTTTCTACAACCTAAAAAGATTTAGAATTGCTTAGATTTAGTTTTACTTCTTGGAACATGTTCCTAATCAGTAGATTTAGATCTGCTTTCAAGTTTAAAAGTTTTTTGGTAAGATTTATAATATAATAACGCTTTGTGACCTTGATTATTAGGATAATGTACGTTGCACAACGTTACAAATATCAGATTCCTAAGAAATACTACATAAGCTATGTATGTGTCTGTCTGTTGATCTCTCCTCTCCATAAATAAACTTTTTAATGTCCCAAAACTAGTGTACTGAAACGCTGATATAAAGACATACCAAACCTTTAAAGTGATAAAAATAAAAAAAGAGAGAAAGTATCAATTAGCGTATTAGTTAGCTATAAAAATATGAGAAAGTATTATGGTGAATAATTGACTATTATTATATTAGCTATGTTAATTATATAATTTTGATAACACTTAAAAAAATATTATTAAAATTAAAAAAATATTTTTATATTTTTACAATGATTTTTATTTTTTTAATAAAAAAGTATTAGCTACTGTAGCATGCAATATATATATATTCAGCCACGGTTGGCTTGACTCTATATATAGAATATATTATAGAAATATATATACCACTTGCTCAAGTCTGCTTCATATGTTGGCTTTACTAACTCGACATATTTGACTTCACCTATCACATTTCGAAATTAATCTTCCTACCTTGGTTTGAAATACCAATGAATCTAGCCCATGGATTCAATCACAAACTGTGGGGAATTCCTATATATATATAAGCTTACTCTCAATATCTTCTAACCAACCCACTCATATACATCTCAACCATATAGTAGTTCATTCCTAGCCTTAATTATTCTTTTGCACACACAAAATTTAAACATGGGACTTCAACTCAAGAAACCAGTCTTTTACACTAGTATTATTACACTAGCACTTACCTTAATTACAAAACTCTTGTGTTGTCAACTTTCTATTCCTTTCCCTTCCTCGAATTTCGTTGTTGCTGTTGCCACTCTTGTGTTTACGTTGTTCCTATACTTGAACAAGAACTCTTCTACCACACTCCCTCCAGGGCCTCTCTCTGTTCCTATATTTGGAAATTGGTTACAAGTTGGCAATGATCTCAACCACCGTCTTCTAGCTTCATACTCACAAAACTATGGCCCCGTTTTCCTTCTCAAACTTGGTTCCAAGAACTTGGTTGTGGTATCTGATCCAGAACTTGCCACCCAAGTCCTCCATTCACAAGGTGTTGAATTCGGCTCTCGCCCTCGAAACGTTGTGTTTGATATCTTCACTGGCAATGGACAAGACATGGTGTTCACTGTTTATGGTGATCATTGGCGCAAGATGCGAAGGATAATGACCCTGCCATTTTTCACCAACAAGGTTGTCCATAACTACAGCAACATGTGGGAAGAAGAGATGGATTTGGTGGTGCATGATCTCAATGGGAATGTTGAGAAAGTGAGGAGCGAAGGGATAGTTATCAGAAGGAGGCTTCAGCTGATGCTGTATAACATCATGTATAGAATGATGTTTGATGCAAAGTTTGAGTCTCAAGAGGACCCTTTGTTCATTGAGGCTACCAAGTTTAACTCTGAAAGAAGCCGTTTGGCACAGAGCTTTGAGTACAACTATGGAGATTTTATACCTCTGCTTAGACCCTTCTTGAGGGGCTACCTCAACAAGTGCAAGGACTTGCAAACTAGGAGGTTGGCATTTTTCAACAACTATTACATTGAGAAAAGGAGGTAAGAAAGTAAAATAAATCTTTGATTTTACATTTAATTTCCATTTCTAACAAAAGGTATTCAACATTCATTCATTCAACTTAAATTTTGTATTCAGAATTGGGGACCTAAATTTTATGTTTTATATACCTTAAATTCCATAAGAGAACAAATGAATAATTAACTGTCATTAACTGCCTAACTAAAGGAGAGTTATTTAACAATTAATAATACTATGCAGATTAATTTCTATATTAACATAATGGACCAAATATAAAAGATGAAAACTCAGATGGAGTCGACTTCACGTGAAGTTGATACTTGAAAGCGGTTAGATGGAAATTTAGTCAAATTAGGCAAATCATCTAACGGCTTTCAGGTATCAACTTTACGTGAAGTCGACTGCACCTGAGTTTCCACCATAATAAAATTCTAACACCTATGTGACTTACTGTACAGAAATATAATGGCTGCTAATGGAGAAAAGCACAAGATAAGCTGTGCAATTGATCACATCATAGATGCTGAGATGAAGGGAGAAATAAGTGAAGAAAATGTGCTTTACATTGTAGAGAACATAAATGTTGCAGCAATAGAGACAACACTGTGGTCAATGGAGTGGGCAATAGCAGAGTTGGTGAACCATCCAGAAGTCCAAAGAAAGATTCGTGATGAGATATCAAAAGTGCTTAAAGACCAAACAGTTACAGAATGTAACCTGCATGAACTGCCATATCTACAAGCCACAGTGAAAGAGACACTAAGACTTCACACCCCAATTCCTCTACTTGTGCCACACATGAACCTTGAGGAAGCAAATCTAGGAGGGTACAAGATTCCAAAGGAGTCCAAGGTGGTAGTGAATGCATGGTGGCTTGCAAATAACCCTGCATGGTGGAAGAAGCCTCAAGAGTTTAGGCCAGAGAGGTTCTTGGAAGAGGAGAGTGAGACAGAAGCAGTGGCTGGAGGGAAGGTTGATTTCAGATTCTTGCCATTTGGTGTTGGAAGGAGGAGTTGCCCTGGGATCATTCTTGCAATGCCAATTCTGGCTTTGATCATTGCAAAGTTGGTAACAAACTTTGACATGAAACCTCCAAATGGATCAAACAAGATTGATGTCACTGAAAAAGGAGGCCAATTCAGCTTGCACATTGCTAACCATTCCACTGTTTCTTTTCATCCAATTAATTAGCAAATTATTTTCCTCTTGTCAACTTCAAAATCAAATTGTTTTTCCTTGTTTCTTTGCTTCTTTCTCAATTATTGTGTGTAATGTGTCACATCACCTTGTCTTATAAATTACTAGGTTATATTTACGGTGAAGGTGTTTTTCAATGAAGAACAATAATAATAAAAAAAGACATAATGTAGTATGCATATTTTTCTCAAAATTTTAATTATAATTTTTACTCTTCTATACACCAAATTTTATAACAGCACGATTCATTTAAATTAGTTCCTATCCTGAAGACAAGATGCATATTAGAAATTGTTACGAATTACGATACAGGCCAAACTGTCCATTTAACTGAAATGGATATCTTTCACTTTTAATTTTATATATGAGACTAAAAATAAATATAAAAAAACAATAAAAAATTAAATTTAATACTGGACAGTGGACATTATTCAATTTTTTTTCCACTGAAAATGATTCATTCTTCCGCTGAACCCATCTCCCTGATTTAGGCTGAGTGATCCACTCACTCTTATTTGAGCTTAAGGATTTTTTTTTTCAAATATAATATTTATATTAAATCATTTAATCAAATATATTATTTAACATTTTGAATCATCATATTTATATGAAGATTATTCTAACAATGCTTGTCTGAGTAGTTTCTTTATTATATCCAATATTTCGTAAATAATTCATATGCTTTAATGTAATTAAATGACAAATAAAAAATATTTATTTTAGAGTTTAAGTTTATACAATTATCAAATTTATTTAAAACATTTATGTGTTTAAATAAATCTTTTATTAATAAATTTTGGATAATTTAAATAATGTAATTATATAAATCTTTTTAAAAATTTACATATAATTATCTTTATCTAAATTTAATATTTAAAAATTATTAAATAATTTTAGATATGAATGTTCAGTTTTTACATTGTGAAAATTAACTACCTTATGAAAAATGCGTGGAACGGTGCGTTTGGGTAAAAAATTGTAGAGAAGCATAGAGATACGAAGCAAACGCCATTTCCGTGGGGTTGTGTGCGTGTGACCACGTTGAAAAACATTGGTAACACTTCTCTCTCTCTCTCTCTCTCTCTCTCTCTCTCTCTCTTCCATCGTCTTCTTTTCATCGCTGTTAGGGTTTCCGGTGTCCATGCATACTGTCTCTCATTGATGCATTCTTAATTTTCTCAACTCTACTCCACTGCACCCTAATTCACTCAACACTAGATCCCAATTCCTGCTTACTTACCTCCCCAATTACAAACCTCTTCGCTACGGTATTTACCTCTTCGATTCACTACTTCTATTTCATTTACATTTTTAATTGCACACCAGTTGAGTAGCCTGTAGCTTAATTTAATTTAATTAAAGTAAAGTATTTTCTAGTTCAAGAGATTTTGTTAGGCGATTTCAAAATTCAGTGCTAAGTATCTATTTTTTATTTTAGTAGTTTGTAGATATATATGATCTTATTGCAATTTGATTAATTTGTTGATTATGCCAGAGGTTTTTGGAATAAAAGGAAATTTCCATGGCTGATGAACCGTTATATCCGATAGCGGTGCTTATAGATGAGCTGAAGAATGATGACATCCAGCTACGGTTGAACTCTATTCGCAGGCTTTCCACGATTGCACGTGCACTTGGCGAGGAGCGAACGCGAAGGGAGTTAATTCCGTTCTTGAGTGAAAATAATGATGATGATGATGAGGTGCTTCTTGCTATGGCAGAAGAGTTGGGAGTGTTCATTCCTTATGTTGGTGGAGTGGAGCATGCTAGTGTGTTGCTCCCACCTCTTGAGACACTTTGCACTGTTGAGGAAACTTGTGTCAGGGATAAAGCAGTTGAGTCACTTTGTAGAATTGGATCTCAAATGAGAGAAAATGATTTGGTTGAACATTTCATCCCATTGGTGAAGGTCAGTAATTATTTCCTCCTTAGTGCTTGTTTATGATTCAGGAGGTGTTGTTTGTATCCTGCCTAATTCATGTTATAAATTTTGGTCAGAGGTTGGCAGCAGGTGAATGGTTTACTGCCCGAGTATCTGCATGTGGATTATTTCATATTGCATATCCAAGTGCACCAGAACCGTCAAAGGCAGAGCTAAGGTCGACATACAGTCAGTTATGTCAAGATGACATGCCAATGGTTAGGAGGTCTGCTGCATCAAATCTTGGAAAATTTGCTGCAACAGTTGAATATGCTCATTTGAAGGCAGACATCATGTCAATTTTTGATGATCTTACTCAAGATGGTAATTATATATACATATAGTTCTTTCTAGATAGGGAAATGTCTTTCTTTTGTATATTACCAGTGTGTTCGATTATGGTGAATAGCTTATTATCCTTTTCCCATTGACACTGCTTCCCCTTCCCCCCCCCCCCCCCCTCTTCTTCAATTTTAATATGTAGTTGCTATTTTAAATTTGAACAGATCAAGATTCTGTTAGATTGTTAGCTGTGGAGGGTTGTGCAGCTCTTGGCAAGCTGTTGGAGCCTCAAGATTGTGTTGCGCATATACTCCCGGTTATTGCTAACTTCTCCCAGGTACACTTGAGCATGGATTAAAATGTTAATAAAAAAAATCTTTACTTAATAGTATGTACCATATACAGATTTCATTTTTCAAACTATGTACTATATATACCAAGGTTTCTATCCTTTTGTTCCAACTGAATTTTATGGATTTTGGCTGTCCAGAGATTATACACTTCTCCTGATTTCACACATGAAACTCGAGACTATTTATTAGTATAAAATATTCATCTCTCATTCATGATTGTGTTAATTTCCCACTTAAATTCTTAAACATAGCCATTGCTTGGTATCTTGTGCAATGTTTTTTCTACCATATCAATCCCCCCCCCCCCCCAAAAAAAAAAAAACTTTTAATCGCCTGATGTTATTTAACTGATCCTGGATAGGATAAGTCCTGGCGCGTACGGTACATGGTTGCAAATCAATTATATGAGCTCTGTGAAGCTGTAGGCCCCGAACCTACAAGGTATTATTTTTCAGCTGAATATTACACCTGCTGCGTATATGTGAATATATTGATTTATGATTATGAGCTATGTTCTTTAGTTGGGACTTGGGCTCATTATGGTGATAGTCGAAGATGTGATTCCTATAATTATATTGATTTCCTCCTATGTTTAACAAGGCTAAAATCTGAAGTCCTATCAAATATATCTACTTTTCTTAAGATCTTATCAAACTATTTCTTTGTGAAAAGGACGGAACTGGTGCCTGCCTATGTGCGGTTGCTTCGAGATAATGAAGCTGAAGTACGCATAGCAGCTGCTGGAAAAGTGACCAAATTTTGCAGGATTTTAAGTCCAGATCTTGCGATTCAGCACATTCTTCCTTGTGTGAAGGTGTGTGTACCTTTGAAATAGAAACCCTTAATACATATATAATGTTACCATGGCTCTATTTTGTTTTGATTTCGTAGTTCAGTATTCTAAAACTATATTTACAGGTTTAAATACTTTGGAACAACTTTTGCAGGAACTGTCATCAGATTCTTCACAGCATGTACGTTCTGCTTTGGCTTCAGTAATAATGGGAATGGCTCCTGTATTAGGAAAGGTAACGTTCTAGATTGGGAAGTTCATAAACTCCGTGAATTTCATCACTCCTCACCATTATGTACTTGGTTCTCATATATTGCAATAATATGAATTTATTCTCTATTGTTTTTATTGTGCCATCTATATATACTTTTATGGTTGGCGTCTTTTTTTGTTATTCTGGTAACTAACTTCTGCCTATTGCTGGTATGCAACCTTATGTTAAATTTGATGGATTGTGCTAGTTTAATTCTTTAACTGATTTTTGTGGCATTGGATTTTAGCCTTTTTATTTTTAAATTTCTAATAAATTACTGCCTTCTTTTTTTCATCTAATTATAATTTATCCAAAATTTTTATTCTTTTTAATTTTTTCTCATTCTATACCCTTCACCACTTATGATGGTAGTATCTTTTAGTGTAAATCTGATTCTAGTTCTACCTTATCTTCATTGCAGGAGGCAACAATCGAGCAGCTTCTTCCTATTTTCCTTTCCCTTTTGAAGGATGAATTTCCTGATGTGCGCCTAAACATCATCAGCAAGCTTGATCAAGTAAATCAGGTTGTTAACTGGTTACATGTTCTTAAGTCGTTTTAGGTTGCAGAATGCTTTATATTCTTTGAATAACCCTTTTTCTTTTCATCCAATAATGCTATTAATTCTAGCATGTGAAGTTTATGCTTTCATTTTGCCTTATGTCTGCATGCTGCCATATAATTGCAGAAAGTATGAATCAAGCAAATAAAGCAGACTTTTTAAAGTTATGCTGATCAAGCTATTCTTACAGGTTATTGGAATTGATCTGTTATCTCAATCTTTATTACCTGCCATTGTTGAACTTGCTGAGGATAGGCATTGGAGGGTCCGGCTTGCAATAATTGAATATATACCCTTATTGGCAAGTCAATTGGGGGTTGGGTTCTTTGATGACAAGCTTGGTGCTCTTTGCATGCAATGGTTACAGGACAAGGTTTCTGCTATCCTCTTCCCTGCTAGTGTGAGGGTATCTTGGGAACCACACTATTACGGATGACTATTTCTACTTACTCTATGAATGCTTAATGCAGGTTCATTCAATTCGTGAAGCTGCTGCTAACAACTTGAAACGCCTTGCTGAAGAATTTGGTCCTGAATGGGCTATGCAGCACATAGTTCCACAGGTTCAGTTTTTACTTTAATTTATTATATACCATTGCATAGTATGTTTGTATTCGTCCCAATTAGTTTTTTCTTTTGTCTGTGCCTTTACTATATGTTGGAAATCGGTCCCTATACAAGTATACCCATTTGTTTAGCCTGTGTTCTTTTGGCTGTGGTCTCTGTTAACCCATTTGGGGGGTGTCAATATTAACATTATATACCATGGGCTTGTTATAGGTTCCATATGTGTAGGATTCGAAAATGCTTTTTATTTAAATATCTGCTTTATAACAACCACACACGAGTGCAACTTCACAATATCGTATGATGTGTGTGAACAGGTTTTGGATATGATTAGCAATCCACACTACTTGTATCGAATGACCGTTCTTAGAGCAATCTCTCTGCTTGCTCCTGTCATGGGTGCTGAAATCACTTGTTCAAGGTTGTTGCCTGTTGTTATTGCTGCATCAAAAGATAGGTAATTATAATTTGAAGTTTGTTGTATGTCATAGCGTTTGAGTGAATGCAATGCCATAGTTTCTAATGGGGATGCCTTTTCACTCTCACAGAGTGCCCAACATCAAGTTCAATGTGGCAAAGGTATTAGAGTCCATCTTCCCCATCGTTGATCAGTCTGTAAGTGTCGTATTTTCTTTTGCTTTCCATCCTCTGTTCTGTTTCTTTGTTTGTCGTCCACTTTAATTTTGGGAACGTCATTGCCATTTAGGTGGTGGAGAAGACAATCCGTCCATGTTTGGTTGAGCTCAGCGAGGATCCCGATGTTGATGTGCGATTTTTTTCCAACCAAGCTCTTCAGGCAATCGATCATGTCATGATGTCTAGCTAGACAGAAATGTTTCGCCCGGTATTGAAGACGAGGACACCAGTAGATGAGTAAGAGGGTGCTAATATTTCCCATCACCATGATAATACTCACGTAACTGTATTAATAGCTATATCGTTTATTGTGACACGATACCCCTTAAAAATTGATGTGATTTAGTTCCCATAATACGTTAATTTTCAGATATCTGTATGTTTTTACTTTTTATTACATTTTGCATAGGTTCCTTAGTCGTGCGCCTTGTACAATCATGTTACTGCTCGCATGTAAGATTTTTCTTTATTTCATTTTGCATAGGTTCCTTAATTGTTCCTTGTACCTCTAGCCCCCACGTGACGAGTTGCTTATGCATATGATTGCTTTTTAAACCCTTCTCTCGCATTTTGATTTCAATTTGCGTGGGACGAATTTTGAACAAGAGTAGTGTCCTTTTATATTAGCTACATGATCAACAAAATTTATTATTTCTGGCTACTGTTATTCAATAAAAATATTTTTATGCTAAATTTTAATTTCTAGATCTTAGAAATATGAAATAAAGTATTGGTCTAAAATATTATCCAACATTGATAAAAAGTATTGGACTTCTAGTGTTTTTCTTTATATTATTTTATGGGTCGAGGATTTGTTATTCTCTCATTCTCTCGCTAGTTTGAAAGTAACACATTTCAAACACCTAATTCTATAAATAATAATAGATAAGACACTATATTTGTTAGATTAATTAAAAGCAATTAAAAATTGTGCCATTATATTTGTTAGATTAACTAAAATCAATATCAATATATAACGTGCATGTTCATAAAATCTTAAATAAATACAATGAACAACAGGAGATTTGAATCTAAATCCCTCTCTTTTGAACAAATATTTAATGTCACCAAATTAGTAATTCAATTTGTTAATAATACATAAATAATATTGATATGATAAAATGTGAAAGGGTTAAATACTTTAATTTTGAAGTAGTTTTAAACGAGTATCTAATTACGTAATATTACATCAACAAAAATAGATACTTTTTACATTGATCGCGTATACGATCGAATGTTAGTGCATCAAAATTAAACTCTAAAGACTATATTTGAGTGAATATAAATTTGTTTTTGCAAGTCGAACTGGACATATTCAAATTAAGATTTTTAGAATGTGGATAGAAATGTTTAGAATGTGAATAGAAATCAGATTGAGAAGTTTAAACCGGCAAATTAGAAATTAGAATAGAGTTTGAATCCCATACTAACTTATCTGTTGTCACCCTTATTTCAAAGAAGCTCCATCACTTTTTCTAAGAGGAAAGTATTGTTTTTGTCCCTAATGTTTGTGGTAAGTCCTATTTATGTCCCTAACGTTTAAATCGTCCTATTTGTATCCCTAACGTTTATAAAAGTGATTCAATGTTATCCTATTATCAATTATACTAATAAATCAGATTATATTTTTTAATTATTCTCACTTGAATGTATTCATTTTCAATTAGGTCTCACTTGGATGTGTTCGTTTTTAATATTATACCCACTATTTGTGTTTAGATTCAATTATGTCCCTAGAAAAGTGAATTATGTAAATGTTGTAGAAATTAGTTTTAACTTTTGATGAACTATTTTTCGGTGTGGAACATCAATTCTATCGCAGACATTTGTATTCTAACTTCAAGAAGAGATTTTTAAAACTCAAACTAAAGTGTTCATGATGTGTAATTGACGGCACGGCAGGATAACATTGAATCACTTTTACAACCGTTAGGGATACAAATAGGACGATTTAAACGTTAGGAAGACAAATAGAATTTGGGACAAAGATACTTTACTCCTTTCTCTAAACTACACTATAACTCTGTCTATCACCAACTTGCGATCAAACATCTGTAGCTATTCAGTACATTACTTCACACGGTAAGCAAGAGTGAGAAATCTCAAGAGTCAAGTCTCAACTTCCACCAGATCCGACAAATAAATAAATAGCATGTTTTTATCACTCAAAACGGGGGTTGAGGCATGCATTCCCAACCACCACTTCACCCTTTCTCTCCACTCTTCATTCCCTTTAAATAACTCTCCAAACTATTCTGTCATTGCCTTACCCCCCCCCCCCTCTCTCTCTCTCTCTCTCTCTCTCTTCTTTATTTGTAATGCACATCACTGAGCTAATTAGCCACCTGGATTTCTCTAAGGATAATTCCAATTTTGCATTCAAGCAATATAACGTCTCCTCAACTGTGCAGGGATCCAAGGAGCAGAGGTTGTGAAACAATGGAACACTCATTTGAGCAAGATAACACAAGCAGTTTATGCAGACAATGGGGTGAGGTTTTAAGCAGTTTAAAAACCTCAACCTCGAACCTTCATCGTGCATGTTCTGCAATGGTTGACCCAGTGGTTCTGTTATAAATAGTAGCCTCTCTCTGTTCTGTTTATACATTATAATGTAAAATTTCATAATCTGATAATTATGTATAATTGTACACAACAAATCAGTCATCAAATTATAACTCATTTTGTTGCTGATTTTCTGTGTACACGTAACATAGTTGTATTATATCTAAAATGTTAAGAGTTATAACAGTTGGATTCAATGTAAAATTACACTACTCTAATAGTGTGCTTATATAAAGTAGTATTACAACAAACCATAACCAATGGGTTCATATTAATCAGAGAGACATGATGAAGGACTTGAGACAAGACATCATTTGATGTGTTGTGTATTTTGAGATGTGAGATTTGCTGAGAATCTGAAAGGCATGGCCGACACCTTTGAAGACAGAATATTCCACTGTGATACCCTCTTTGGCCAAAGCATCACAGAACTCCAAGTTCCTATCCTTCAATATATCCATCTCTGATATGCACACCAATGTTGGCACCAATAAATTCTTCAACTTCACTGACCCTTTTGCAATAGGATTGCACCACGGATGATCACGGTCCGCCCCACATGGCAGCGCCAGACGCCAGTAGGCATCGGACGCTGCCAAGTTAAGGGCAGAGCCAGGTGATTCAGCCATGGATTTCTCAGATGCTGTTCTCGCTTCTCCACCGAAGAAAGGTTGTATCAGAACAAGTCCCTTCAAGTTTAAAGGCCTCAAAGCAGATTCAGATTCAGATACCCTTATGGCAACGTTGTAAGCTATGTTAGCACCTGCACTGTCACCTCCTAAGAACACACTTGAAAAGTTGCATTTCTTAGTCCACCATTCACTATCATTGTATTGGTATAGAAATTGTTGTTTCACCCACATTAGTGTCTTTATTCCATCATCATATGGTGCTGGAAGAGGATTCTCCGGTGCCAATCGGTAGTTCACTGACATAATCATGCACCCTACTTCAGCAGATAGCTTAGCGAGGAAATCATGGTAGCAACTCCATGCTGCTGATCCAATGCAGAAGCCACCACCATGAAAATACACCAGCAAAGGTATCTTATTGTGATGGTGGAGATTTGGAACATAGAAACGTGCCCATGTGTTTGTAACGTTGTCAATGACCATGTCTCTTGATGTAACTTTTAGTTCCGGACTCAGAGCTGAAGAACTGACACATGGAACAACTTGAGGTCGTTCTATGTATCCATCTTTGTGAACTCTAATAAGCCCTTTGATTTCCTCAACAACAGAACCATGATGATGTTGTTGATATTCTTTGCTTCTTGTTCTGTATTGTGGACTAAGGCTTAGGCTTGATGCAAGAGCAGCCATTCAAAGAAGAAACCAAAAAAAAAAAAAACAAAAAGGATTTACTTGGGGCAATTTAATTTTGGGGTTTGTAGCTTTGTGGTTGCTTACATTTATATACAAATAATGAAGTGATTGGATAGAAACATTTATATACATGTAGTTTTGGAATTGATAATGGCATGTTCTAGGAGGGTGCCTGCTCCACTATTACGGTTTTTGGAAGTTATTTTATATAAAGACGTTTAAAATATTTTTTTTAATATTTTTAAATAATAAAAATTTAATATATATAATTCATTAAACTATATAGTTTTAATTAAAAAAAAATAATTTATAATTTTAATGTACTTTTAAAATACAAGATAGGTAAACGCATACTATTAAGCTACCAAAATTAGCTCTAAATTAATTAATCACAATGATATGCTTGTTTACACGCCAGCCGTTCATGTTTGACCTTAATCATGCACAAAATTGACCCATGTTGTTTTCTTTTAATTAATTTGTATGGTATCAAGGTTTTCATTTTTTATTCTGATTCACACCTCTCTCACTCGGCTTCAGGTATGGTCATGGAATTGGAAACTACTCCTATGTTGTCTATTTCTTCCCGTAAACTTTCATGTTGATCACGAAAATTTATATGGAAATTCTGCCGTTTAAACTTTAAATTATTTATTTAAGATGCATACGCGTTTCATTTTATTTCAAATAAAATAATACAAATTATTTGTGTGTTCTAAATATGAGCTTTCGTTATTTATATTTATTTTATCTAGTACAAGAATCAACACATCTCTTTACAATTGATAAATTTAAGTATGAAATTCACAATAAATTGGTAATAATTAGATTGTTTGACAACTAAATATTAAACATATAATATCTGTCAACATCTTAATTATTATTGTTACACGAAAATAACTCCGTATAAATAGCTACTAAATTTAGAATAAAAAATTTAACAGATACACTAATTTTCATGATGATGGTTTGCTGTCACTAAGCACGTATAATGATGTAGGGATAGAGGCAGAATCTAAAAAAAGTTTTGTTAGGTAAATAATAATTTTTGTAAATAAGATGAATAATGAATTTTAAAATTAATTTAATAAAGTAAAAAATACTCTATTTTTAAATTATTTCTTAAACTTTAACATTAGGATAATTATATGTACATTTATAGTGAATTAAACATCTAGTCATTGTTAACTGTACATAAATAAATTAAATCTAAAAAAATAACTATCCAATTAAAAATAATGAACATAATCATTTGCATACCTATTGAATTGAGCATCCGACATATCTATTGTTCACATTATTTATTATTCTCATTGTCTACCTATACTTTCCTATTTAAAAAAATATGAAGGACAACATTGTTGACATTTTGTGTTGGTCAACTATATTGTTGAGTGCAAATTAAATATTAGGCTGCTTCCCAATAAAATCATTTCAGGAACACTGTTTTGGGACATTACACAATTAAATCACTCTAGATATTTCTTAGAAAGTGGAAATTGGATGGAGATTACTTTTCTTATGGCCATGGATATTGGCATGTCACTAATAAGTTCCTTTTCGAAGGGCCTCATGTATTTTATTGGTCACAAAGCATCCAAACATGCATGGAAGTTGGAATCTCTCTCCGGTTTTCAGGATGTCCATTGAACATGCTATACTCTCTAAACACTCCATGTCTTTGGGACTTGAAAAAGTACAACAATTGGAGCTGAATGGGGTCAAAGCCTATCAATGATGTTTGCCTTTCTTTTGAGTCGCACACATTCATTCATTCATGCATCTTCTTCATAATAATGGAGCGCCATCTTAGCTCGTTGATATGTAATTATGTTACCTTTGAAATTTATTTGGCAACCCAAATTGGAAGGACTATAATGACTAATTAGGAAGATTTGCATTCTTAAGCCATACTCTACTACACTTGTTATTTTTTCTATGCTGCATGGTAGTTTGTAACACAGAAGAAAAAATAAAAAAATGTGCTTTTCAATTGAGATTAGGGATGTCAATGGAGCGGGGCGGGGGCGAGGGATGCCTCCATGTTTCCCGTCTCCGCCCCCAAAATTAATCTCTGTTTTTGCTCTATTTTTTGTCATGGGAGAATAATTGTCTCCATTTTCATTTTCCGTATTTTTCACGTTATCTGCGGGCTCATTCTTCATCTCCGTATGTTTAACATTCATATGAAATTTATAATAAAAAATATAAAAAAATCAAAAAATAAATCACAAAATATTATTACAAACACACAAACATATCTTATCCAAGATTATAAGTCTAGAAATATAACATAACAAATCATAGTCCATAAAATAAAATCTTGAACAATAAAATTAGGGTTTTTCAATGAGTGAAATTACTAAAAAAATCCTATATTAGAAATAAAGTAAAGGTTATTAAGTAAGTTCAAAAATTCGAAAAATTATCGGGATGGGACGGAGATCCCCGCTCGGGTCCCACGTCTGTCTTGGAAAATTTCGCTCCCCATCCCCACGGAAAAAATTATCCACCATTAGAGCCCCATTCAGGGCGGTCCCGCGAAAATTCCGGCCTCCTGAAGATTTTTGACACCCCTAATTGAGATAAAAGAAATTGGTGTCTCCAATATTTTATTTAGTTGTAAAGTATTCCCAAAAAAATTAAACTTATCGATTTACATTGTTTAACTTTTAAAAAACAATCACAAATTGAACAATCTAATTTACATTTTTAAAAATTTAAAAAGTAAACAATAAAATCAAATTTTTCGATTTTTGTTTTTAAAATTAAAAGTACAATCTATTGAGTTTACAGTAGAATTTCGACTTCTAATAGATATAAAGTAATATGAAATTGAACACTACCCAAAATAATGCACTAACTATAACAAAACTAATATCAGAAAATATGATGTGATTACTCTATATAATATGATGTGAATTAATTTTTTTTCTTTTTTTTATGATTCAATTACAATGTTATAGAAATATATATAGTATCATCTATGTTATAATTTCAAGGGCAATTTACATAAATAAATTGTTTGCCCCTCAAATTTACGAACTTGCATTGTTTCAAATATAAAAATGCAAATACATTATTTCATATATCTATAGCAAGCAGCGGATTACAGAGGCTATCGCGTTTGTTGATGTTTGGGCATAAACCACTACTGACAGTAGCGGTTTATGTGTATTGGGACACGTACGTAAATCGTTAATGAAAAATATTTGTTTATGCTAAATTAAGTTACAGAAAGATTGAGAGAAAGAAAAGGAGTATATATTTTTTGCAATCATATGATTTATATGGATAAAAAATAAGTAATTTTTAAAGAAAAAATGTATGCTTTAGTGAATTTTTTACTAAAAATAAATTATCTTATCATTCATGAGTTTTAGAAGGGATGAAAATAAAAAAAATTAGTCTTAGTTTATATATGTTAGTACTCTGTAAGTACTCACTCTTTAATTTGCTATTTGGTCTCATTTTAATAATAAATACAAATAAAAAATTATTACATGTATATTTATATTTTTTATTTTATTCATCAAAATTATGATGCTATCACTATTATTTATCCAATCATTCAACTATAAAATACAAATAGTTTTTATTTTTTTGGCATAAGACGACAAAGTTACACAAATAAAAAAATTCATTTAGCTAGAACCTCAAATGCAAATCAGCAGCAAAGAACACGACCCATATTCCAAATTCTCCGAATCTCCTTTTTATGGTTGATATAAATAAAAGAGAATGAAGTGATTTTTAAGGAGAAAAATATATACTTTTATGAACTTTTGGCTAAAAATAAATTATTTTATTATTTATAAATTTTAAAAGAGATGAGAATAAAAAAATTAGTCTTGGTTTATATAATTTAATACTTTAAGTATTGTGTTTTTTTATTTATAATTTGATCTCACTTTTAATAATAAATACAAATAAAAAATTTATTACATGTATATTTATATTTTTTAAATTATATTGTGAAATGATAAATTAAATTTTTTTATTTATGATATTATTTAAATAGTATATACCATTAATTATTTATTTTATAATTATTTTTTTAGATAAAGATTAGTTTTACTATTTATTTTCATACTCAACGTAAACCGCTACTGCCTCCAGCGGTTTACACACGTATCCCAGCGGTTTATGGCCAAGCATCAACAAACAGAAAACCCGCGATAGCCTTTAACAGTTTCTGTGTTCCCCCATTTGCATGTAATCCATTGCTGCCTATAGCGAATTATGTGTTTCGGTAAACCGCTACTGTCTATAGATATATGAAACCATGTATTTGCGTCTTTGTATTTGAAACAATACAATTGTGTAAATTTGAGGGGCAAACAATTTATTTACGTAAATTGCCCTAATTTCAATGAATAAGAATAAAATCCTTCTATGAAACTCCCTACAAGTTATCTCCTATTAAAACTCCTTGCAAACCTTTCTCAGTCCGTAAATTTGATCTTTCTCACAATTCTCCACCTCGATCACAATTTGAAAAACTGACTCAAATTTTGAACGAACAAATTGTAGTAGTCGTATCTGGTTGCATCATCTTAAGTTCTTAACAATGACTGCCTACGTATCCTTTACCAGGATCAAACGAAACGTAATTCCTTTATTCGCTATGTAATACTTAACATGAAATAATGTTGAGCAAATCCAAGCAATGCTAGAATTTATTTTCCGACACTATTTTAGTCAACATGTCTGCTGGATTTTCGTTTGTGTGTACCTTCACAAGAGAAATGTTACCTTTCTCTGTAACATCACGCACAAAGTGATACCTAACATCAATATGCTTAGTACAAGTATGATGAACTTGATTTTTAGCCAAATGAATCACACTTTGACTATCACAACTAAGTTTCACACAATCTTGCTAAAAACCCAAATCATCTAGAAGACCCTTTAACTACAATGCTTTCTTCACCCCTTCTACTACTGTCATGTACTCAGCCTCTGTAGTAGATAGTGTTACTGTAGCTTGTAACATCGATCGCCAACTAACCGAGCACCATATATTTTATATACATAACTAGTTGTAGATCGTCGTCTGTCTAGATCACAAGCATAATCAGAATCAACAAAACCGCTAACTTGACATGATGATTTATCACCAAAGTATAAACCTATGCCAATGATACCCTTCAAGTATCTTAATATCCACTTGACTGCTTCGAGTATGTCTTTTCCGAATTTGCCATAAACCTGCTAACAACACTGACTGCTTGTGAAATGTCTGGGCGTGTGCATACCATAGCGTACATTAGGTTGCCTACAGTACTTGCGTAAGGTACATTGTCCATGTAAGTCTTATCTTCTGTTGTTGTAGGAGATTGTTTCCCTGAGAACCTGAAATGTGGAGCCAATGAAGTCACCATCGGCTTAGCTTTTTCATCCCAAACTTTTCGATAACCCGTTCAATGTATCCTTTTTGGCTTAGGAACAATTTTTGACTTGATCTCTCTTATAATCTCCATGCCTAAAATTTTTCTCGCAGCACCCAAATCTTTTGTTTCAAACTCTTTATCAAGTTGAAACTTTAACCTATCTATCTCCACCTTGCCCTTGGAAGTAATGAGCATGTCATCTACATACAATAAAAGATAGATAATCACTTCTAGAAAGCTTATGAATGCATACACAACAATCATAGTTACTTCTAAAGAAACATTGTTTTAAAATAAAGAAATCAAATCGCTTGTACTACTGCCGAAGAGATTGTTTCAATCCATAAAGTGATTTCCTCAAGCGACAAACCTGACCTTCTTTACCGTCAACCTTTTAACCCTCAAGTTGATATATGTAAATTTCTTCCTCTAAATCACCGTGTAAGAACGATATTTTCACATCTATTTGTTCTAGCTCAAGATCGCCATGAGCTACAAGACTTTAAAGTATCCGAATGGAAGTGTGTTTTATCACAGGAAAAAATATCTCATTATAATCAACTCCTTCTTTCTGTGCGAATTCCTTGGCCACTAACCTAGCCTTGAATCTTGTACCATCCGATTTAGTTGGATCTTCTTTTCTTTTATATACCCACTTATAACCAATAGCAGTCTTTTTCACGGACAATGGGATTACCTCTCATGTCTTATTTTTATGAAGAGATTGCATCTCTTTTTCCATAACAACCAACCAGCTCTCACTATCATTGTCCTTGATAGCTTATTTAAAGGTGACTGACTCATCATCCTCCACCGAGAGTGCATACTCTACCAATTTTAACTATCCATAATGCCTCAGAGGCTTGTTTGACCCAAGTTTCTATACGAGTTTGTAATTTCTCTTTGGCCTAGTGGATGCCAAAGAATCCTGTTGTTGCTGTTGTAATACATATGTATTTTTTCACTAAATACTCATGATCAAGTTCATCGTCCTCCTCATCTTCGTGAGTAGTATTAAGATGCTCCATCTGAACATGACTAGAGTCTATTGGTTGGTTTTTAGACTCTATCTCCACCACTTGAGCGTTTATCGTTTTTCCAATATCACCATCATCTGGCGTCATAATTTTAGACAAAGCTACCATGGATCTTTCATTAAAGGTCACATTCCTACTGATTACAAACTTAGAATCACTTACGCTCCAAAGACGATAGTCTTGAACCCCTTTTGGATACCCTAAAAAGATTGTCTTCTTAGCTCTTTCATCAAGTTTATTGTCTTTGACATGATAATAAGCCGTGCATCCAAAGACTCTGAATTTTTCGCAATCTCCATGTTCTCCTGACCACACCTTATAAGGTGTGTCTCTATCTAAAGAAGAATGTGGAGATCGATTCACTATGTAGCACACTGTAGCAACTGACTCAGCCCACCATTCTCTGCCTAACCCAGAATTAGAGCGCATACACCTTGCCTTCTCAAGTAGTGTACGATTTATTCTTTCCGCTACTCCATTCTGTTGTGGTGTGTCTCTAACTGTCCAGTGTCTCACAATCCCTTTCTGAGCACAGAACTCCTTGAAATCTCCATCCGTATACTCTGTGCCATTATCAGATCACAGAGTTTTTTAGCTTCCCACTTGTTCTGTTTTTAACCATTTCTCTGTACCACTTAAAAGTATCAAATACCTCATTCTTATGCTTGAGGAAGTAAACCCAAGCATACCTTGAATAATCAATCATCAACAAACGTAACAAAGTACCTAGAACCACCCTTGGAAGTAACTTTAGCCGGACCCCAAACATCAATATGCACATAATCTAACAACCTTCTGCTTTTGTGTTTGCTTGTAGAAAATTTCATCCTATGTGCCTTTCTATATACACAGTGTTCACAAAACTCAATTTGTGGTTTCTTCATATTTTTAAGCAAACTTGTTTCACTAAGTAATGAAAAACCCTTTTCCGACATATGTCCAAGCCGCATGTGGCAAATCCTCGTGCAGTCTGTTTGGTCTTTACTTCCACCGATTCTAACTGCTAGCTCACTTGTAACAGTTAGCCCCCAAAGAGGATAAAGATTACCATGACGAACCCACATCATCATTACCAAAAAATCACGAACAACTTTTAAAATTCCATTTTCAACAACAATTTTGCAACCATTTTTCTCTAACAAACCTATAGAGATCATATTTTTTCACAAGTCAGGAATATATTTCACATCCTTCAAGGTTCTTACAACTCTATCATGCAACTTGATTCTTATAGTAAATACCCCTACAGTTTTACAAGCATGATTGTTGTCCATCAAAACTGTGCTGTCATTAGTACTTTGATAGGTAATAAACCACTTTCTATTTGAACACATGACGAGAAGCTCCAAAATCAAGCATCCACTTACCAAATATCTCGTAAGAATCATCTATTACACAATAACAATCTTCTTCATCATTTGAGACGTAACTTGCTTTTTATTTTTCTTTTGAGTTGTCATTGTTCTATTTCTTGAAATTTATCTTTTTATTTAGGTAATTTGCTTTAAAATGTCTAGGCTCACCACATTTAAAGCATGTTCTCTCTACGTGAGGTCTAGATTTTAGCCTAGACTTTCCATACTTACCTTTTTTCTCTTTCATTACTCCTCCCTCTAGCTGCAAATAATCCTTGTGCTTAATCATTATACTCTCTTCCATTTGAAGATGACATTACACTCGTAGCAACCTTACGTAGATCATCAGCTAAAAGTGATGCCCTCGTCTCATCTATGGTCAGAGTGTCACCCACCAGCATCAAAGTCTGCACTAGATTTTCATAGGACTTCGGTAATAAAAGTAATAATATGAGTGTCTGATCCTCATCATCAATCTTCACATCTATATCCTTTAAGTTTGATATAATTCTATCAAACTTATTGATATATTCTCGAATTGAGGTGCCTTTCTCCATTTTACATGTATACAATTTGGATTTTAAGTAGATCCTGTTAGTTAGAGTCTTTGTCATGAAATTACTCTCTAACTTTAACCAGACGCTTGCTGCAGTTACTTCTTCATTCACCAAGAAAGCAACATCCCTCTCAAAGCATAAGATTATCGCAGCTCGCGCTTCAAGATCTAATTCTTCCCGATCCTCATCCTTCATATTCTCTGGATTTTTCTCTTTTTTCTCCAGTGCCTTGTGCAATTTATGTTATATAAGCAAATTTTTTATCTGCATCCTCTAATAAGAAAAATCATTTTTCTCATTAAACTTCTCGATTTCATATTTGCCTACTTTAACAATTTTACTAGTAGAAGCCATTGTATTCAAACTTAAATTTTACCACTCAAATAATGAATAATATAATATTGGTTCTTGATACCAATTGTTAAGTCTCCAACGGAATTTGAATTTTTAATAGATAAAAAGTAATATGAAATTGAACACTATTCACAATAATATACTAACTATAACAAAGCCAATATGAAAAAATATTATGTAAATTAATTTTTTTTACTTTTATTTTTTTTATAATTCAATTACAATGTTACAGAAATATATATAGTATCATCTATACTATAATTTTAATGAATAAGAATAAAATCTTCCTATAAAAATTCTCTACAGGTTCTCTCCTATTAAAACTTTTTACAAACCTTATTTTACTCCCTAAGTTTGTTCTTAATCTTCTTGTACTCTCACACAATCGGATCTTTCGATTTATAACTTATTTTTCCTCTTCAAATAAATCAGATATTAATTTAAAAAAAAATAGTTTCATATTAAACAAAAACACCATAGCTTCTAACAACTACGTATTACATACATATTTAATTAATACAAAAAAATTAGCCTACTCTACTACGCTATTTATATGAAGTTATGAACACTAATTCACCTAATAAGGTCCCGGTTTCGGCAATTAAAATATCAAATAATTTTGCGCAAGATGAATATATTTAAGTGAGAAATTATATTTGAATAAAAAATGTGTAGACACTATAATCTTTTATTTTTCATTTTCTCTCCCATCCATATGAAAATGTCTAGCAGTTTTTCCCAGAACTACACCCATGCCACCATGCTTTAATATCACCCATCAAATATTAATTCAGTGCTTATATTAAGATTTAACTAATATATGCCTTAAATACATGCTGAAGTTATAAATTATAAAAATTATAAAAAATTTATTTTCAATATTTTATTATATATTTATCACAAATTTTATTAACAATAATATTAATATATGGCCTAAAAATGTCAGTTCATGTTACAATTTATAAAGTATGAGCTAAAGACTAAAGTCTCAACAAATCTTTTTCTATTATTTTTAGTCGGTGAAACATTTTCCATTTTTTTTTGAGAGAGTATTTTTTATTTTTTTATTTTTTTGTTAAATGAATCAAATAGCTTTCAATTTTAAGCATTATAAATTCACTCACATAGTCACACCATGTATATCTAAGGTAGCATTTATTTTGAGATATTAAGACGAAAACTAAAAGAGTGAAACTCAGTATCATATTTATTGACCTAGAGATTAATACTAAAATTTCAGTTCTCATTTTTAAAATTTCAGTATTTCAATATTCCCAAAAAATAGAAATACAGAAAATTAAAATTGTTTAGAACAGAAACTGAAATCTAAATAATATTATATGACCAAAATATATTCGTTCTAATTAATTAATTCTAAATTTATTTTTTGTGTAAATCCAATTAGGGCTACTTCTTCACAGCTTCTCACTCGTTCATCATCTTTTTATTAGGACTACTACTGCATCGTTGCCATCGTAGCTCTAGCAAGCAAATATGAGCTTGAGCAAATCCTGAAAATTAGCATACAAAGTTATCAATCCATTATAATTAGGAATTATGTAATCATCTAGACCAAAAATGCATCCCCAAATCCAGTGGATTTGGACAAACCAAAGAGAAAAGTAGAGATTAAGAGAAAGAGAGGAAAGTAAAAACACAGCTCCAAAGTAAAAAGCAGACATGATAAAGAACAACGGCGACAATGATGAGGTAGATGCAAAGATAGCGAAAGACACCAAACAGATGACTTTGCGGAGTACTTGGTGGCACGATTGAGAAGCTTTGGAGATGTTGTGATGCGTTAGGCTCGACGGGAGAGTCATTTATACCGGCGTAAGCAGCGTTGCCGGCAAAGGGATTGATAGACGGCTTGTGTCCTTGCTGCTCAGTTCTTCAAGTACAGGAAAAAAAGAGAGTGAAGTTTCATGAAATTTGACATAAGTTGAGAAAGGGATTAAGTTTTATGATCTTAGAGAATATTTAAGTAATTTATAATATTTCAATATTTACTTTTATTTCAAACCAAATAAAATACTGAGACATAACTTAATTCTATACACTTTTATACCAAATACAATACTAAAATTCATCTTAATCTCAGTCTCTTTTTTAAATACTACTTAAGGATTTCATACTTCTATCCACTATTTGACCTAATCAAATTTCGAATCCAAATACACTTATTACAAGATATACATGATGACCATTAAACCAAGACCTTGCATGCCCATTTTCTTACTTTGTTCTGTTCTCTCTTTTTTTTTTTGGTCAATTTTCTATTCTCTCTTGTGTTGGATGCTGTTATCCAAAGCCCAAGAAGAATGATAGCTGATGGGCAACAAAGGGAAATGCCCAAAGAATCTCTAACCGATAGCCTGGCCCAAAACAGGCGATAACTAGCTCCAACAAAAAAGATGTTCCGTCCAAATACAAGGGGGCTCGTTCACCAAAAAAAGAAAATTGGAGATAATGAAAGAATCTTCAGCCGACATTTGTCTCTGGCATGTAGAATTTCAAACATGAGTTAACCAAAAAAAAAAAAAAAAGAATTTCAAACATGCAAAGCAAAGATGTGTTGCGATCTGGACCCCACGTTTTGGATCATCATAGAAATAATTATTGAAAAAATATTATTCCGATAATTTCCTTCCAAGTTTAGTTGTAAAGATACAAAGAAAATAGATGAAGCTAATAAATTAGTAATTAAACTTGTATATGACAATAGTCACCAAAAAAACTTGTATATGACAATAATAGTTGTGTCAATTCTTCTACATCATAACACATGCATACAAACCAAAACCTAATTTTGCTAGATAATGTTTTCACTTTTCACAGAGATTAAGAAACTATCTATGAAAGGTATACATATAGAAAGATCATAATTTGCAATATTAATGAAAGCACACATGACACATCCTTATCATCCTAAAGAAGCTTTTTCTTTTATTTTATAATTAATTAACTTTAGATTAAACGTCCTTGATAAAAAAAAATAATTGGAATTAATAAAACATTGAGCTGTCCATATCAATAATGAATAATGAAGCTAAATTAAATTGTAATGTTTATTAAGTGATGGACTGATGATACCAGTGACTTGAAGCAATGGACAATCATGTTAGGAATCTGAGATATTTATTATTATGTTTTTAAGATTGCACTTGATTACTATAATAGATATAATAGTAATTTCTATGGGCTAATGATGAAATATTGAATATTTGGCATAAGTCACGGATATGAATATAAGATGTAATCCTGTTCCTTTATTATGTTACCAAAATGAAATTAATTATTACTACCATAAAAGAGCATCCCAAATGAAGTAGATGTTGATTAATCAATCCACACATTAGGATATACAAGTTTGACCCTTTATTGTCAGTTATAATTATAAGATTATATGTGATCCAACACCAACAAGATACTCTTAATTGACGTGTTGTTATTGCTTAAAACACAAAACAAGTATCATTAATACAACGCATAAAATTGATATTTTAATGGTAACCCCAAAACACAGGTTATGGTTGATGTTGATGTTGATGTGGATGAATCAGAACCATTAAATGTCACTAAGAAAGTAACCGCCAAATACCTTGCGAACCAATTCATTTGGATTATAGATTCAGTGACTATATCATCATCAAATATATAAAGTACGTGACATTTGCTAACGTACGAAAATGGACATATTCTTCCAATTTGGACACTATTTTAGATTAGATTAACACTTCATGGACCCAATACACTGACAACTAAATTATTTTTTATTTTTATTTCTAATTACTCCTCCATATATATACATAAACTTCAGCATCCACTTTCTTTTCAAGTTATGGAGATGGAGATGAATTCAAATGCTAGGGTTGTTTTTGAGGCAGAGAATGATGATGATAGTTTCTATGCTGAGATTAGGAGGCAGATTTTGCTGTTAACAAGTGAAGAAAATGAGGATGTCATAGAGAAAAACCATGGTGGTGGTGATTCAAATAGGTCGGTTTATGGTGTTGGTCCAGCTGCAGCATCACTTCCTTTAAACAGTGGCTTTGGCAGTATATGTTGCTGGGAATCAGATGCCGCCGGACGGTTGCCGGCACCGGCACCGGCACCGCCGGTTTGGCTAGTGAACTTGTGGAAGCATGGAAAAGGGACTGGTGTGTTCATTCCACAAGTGCCATGCAGCAAAAACAAAAGATCAGGTACCTTTTTCTTTTCTATTCTATTTTACTGGTTTAGACTTTAGAAAGATAGATGATAAAAGTTATTTTTTTAAGGAAAGTTTTAATACTTTAATCTAATCTTTAATGGTATTGGTACTTTTTGAATCTTGGCAGGAAGAATGAACAACGGCAGAAGAAGAATCTATAGACCTGTGGTGAATAATAAGGATTGAAGAATCTCATGTCTTTTGAAAGTGAAGATTGTAGCTTACTTATGATACAGCTCACATGATTTAATTAGAGTAAGGAATATTAGAAAAGAGAAGGTGAAAAAAAGGGAAGAAAAGTATGTGAAAAGTTTCTTTCATTCATCTTGTAAATATTATTGTTCAACTTGATGGTGTATCTATGTTCAGATCATACCATTATTGGAACAGATTTGTGGAGAATATATATTTGTAAAATGTGTTAATATCATCTTAGTACTGATATAACTAGATTCAGAGCAAACTTTTTTCAAGTTTTCTTGGTTTTTATTTGTTTGGGTAAGCTTGAACGTGTGAACTATATACAGAGCATTTCAAAAATTCAAGAAAGCTTGTAAGATCAATGCAATTAAAATTTGAGATTGTTCACATTGTGGCCAAACTATAAACCATTTACTTTTTGCTTTGAGGGTGGAAACAACTCATCACCAACTACCTATTACTACAGAACTACCAAATCAGCTTAGGAAACCAGCATTATAAAGGTGGTTGCAAACTATACATATCTATGTCAGTTCCTACTCTTTAGGACAGGCTAGCCATAATGAACTAAGTGCTCGAAGCCTAGAGATGTAATCGTTTATGACCAAGAGCGCGCGAGCGGCTTGGTGTGTCGCCAAAATTCGTTGCAGCTGTTGCAGTGCTTGTTGCCTCAAAAGGTCAGCCTAACAAAAAGATCATGTTAGAACTTAGAACACATTGCATGGTAACATTCTTTGAATGGAGGAATAAGAATTAGCAAGTTTGATTCATCTACCTGGTGAAGAAAATTCTCAAGTGTGGCAAGTTTGCCCATTGCAATTGCCATTAGGCCCATGTACTGAGCAACATTTCCAGAACTGGTAGGACCTAAGGAGGTGGAGGAAAGTGTCTCCGAAAGAGATTGATGCAATGCTTCCATGCCTTGGGATAAAGCATCCTCTGCCTGCTGAGAAGACTGCTGCAAATTATAAATTCCCATCAATTGCTCATCTGTTAAGGGCTCGAGGTGGTTTCTAACTATCTGAATAGTGAAACAAACAAATGTCATAGATAGCTTTCGGCACAAGGTAAAGCACAAGTGAGCAATAATATGGATGATCAATCACCTTAAGAAGCTCTGATGGACGGAATCCACCTAGCCACATGAAGCATCTTTCTGCAGGTGTCTTCCATGTTCCGGAAAGTATGTGAAATACATCTGCCTTGGCCCCTATGGTTTTTAACCGAAATAGTTCATCATGATGTGCCAAGACACCATCAACAAGAAGATTCAGTTCATTATCACCCATTTGAGAATTTACAGCTGATCTTAGGTCACTAATCAGCCGTTGATGCTCATCGACCCAACGCGCATAGTCCATATCAAATGCTAAGGCACCTAAAATATGAACATTTCAAACCAAGAGATTAATTTTCCAAGCTCATTGAACTCAGCAACAAGTATTCTATCTAGCTCTTCATAACTAAACCATCAGCCTAATTATCATTCAGTGATTATTTAGTTTTATGCAAGGGAACCTAGAATAGAAAAGTTTCACACAAACCTAACAATTTTTTATTTTGTTCCACAAGACATCAAGAAGATCAGTCACAACTCAGATAAACATTCTCTGGCTTATTTATAAACATTACCATTTCCAACAACTGCGCGAGCATGATCCCCCACAGTTCCAGTTGCAGCAAATACACCCTAAAGGAAACAGCATCCCATGGACATAATGGTAAGCAGAAATAACAACAAAACCATATTGTACAATCTCTACAATCAAATTAAGACCTGCTGACGTGCGCGTTGAAGTTCTTGCTCTAATTGTGCAAGCCTAACTCTACTATTCTCCAATTGCTGCACATATGCCTATTGAAAAACCAACACATATCAATCATTCAATGGTTGGGGGCTTAATTGAGCAATCTAACATATCAGGTTGGGAGCAATTAACTAATTTACCTTCTTCCTCAATCGACTCTTCCTAGCAGCCTCACGATTCTGAGCCAGTCTACGAAGAGTCTAGAACAATGTTTACACAAAAATGTAAGAATCAGTACTACCAATGAAACAGAAATTGAAATAGTAAGCAGAAGAAGTAGCACACTAACAATGAAACAAACCTTCTGATCCTCATGTTTAAGCTTAGTTTGATCACTGGAGTCCACAACTACAAGTTCCCCATTCCCAGCCCTATTATTGCACTACACAGAGTTGAGAAGAGAAATAGAAACACTCATGTAAGATTCAAAAGAATAAACAAAACATGCACATGTTTGTGTAAACAGAGGAATTTTGAGAGATACATGGGTTTTATCATCGGTGTCAATATCAGTGGAAGCATCATCGGTCTGTTGACTATTGTCAGCCATGGCTGATTCAGACCGAGTCTCAAAATGCCCCTTCTGCTGGAACATATGCTGCTGCTGCTGCTGTTGCCCTGTCTCAACGTAACAACCTGAAGAAGCAAGGTTCTATAGAAACACAACATTTCAGATAAGGTTCTTCGAAATCCAACTACAAGAGAGAGAGAGTGTGTGTGTTCATACGGTGTTGAATGTCCCATACTGCAAGTTACTTGAGGCAACAGCAACATTGTTGAACTTGGCAGTGAAGGGAGGAGAAGCTGAAAATAATAGTAAAATAATGCAGAGGATAAGGTATGCTTGATAAATAAGAGAGTGAGAGATAAGAGAGTGAGAAAGAGAGTAACTTGAGGTTAAATCAAAGGCATGGTGATAGTGCTGTTGTTGAAATACAAGAGCAACGGCAAGATCAGAATCAGTTAAACGCGTTGTTGGATTTGGAGTTGTGGTAGTGTCATCTCCCCTGTTTCAAAAACACTGAAAAGAATGAGTAGTTGTTGCTTGGTTGGTTGCTTCATAGAATGAAGAAGAAGAAACAAGTACCGAAGGTGGAAGAGGGAGTGAGAATAGAGTGATGGTGGTGATTCAGTTGTTGACTTGAATCTTTGCATCTCTGTTTAGTTTACTACGAAAGCAAGCATGAAGATGAAGATGAGAGAGTGAAGTTCGTTTCTTGTGTCATCAAAATTGAAAAGGTTTCATGTACCTTTACGAATAGGGTAGTGTATGACTACACCTCATATGTATTTAAAGCCTACTAAATCTTTCTAAAACCAAATTTGAGTTTATAGTATTAAAAATTTAAATTTTATTTTATACATGCAACAATCTATTTTACTAAAAAAAATTGACTATAAAATCTACTGAAACAAAGAAAATCATCCTTTTAGTTAATTCAGTTTCTTTTTTGTTCCGCTGCGCAATGGGCCATAAGATTGAAATGATAATTTATTAAAAGAATGTACATTGACTACATTCTAAACTAGTGCCTGACATGCAAATGGGGCTTCACAAAAATTTAGATTTATTGGTTTCTATGAAGCTGAGGGTTCAAGACATGGATTTAACTTATGTATTAGAATTAAAAAAAAAAATCTATATAACTGTATGTACATTCGATTGAGTGTATAAATTTGTGATATAATGTTTAAAATTAAATTTTTTTATTTATCTAAAAAAATAATTATATTATATATATATTAAAATTAATCATTAATATAAATATATATTAAAATATAAAATACATATTAAATATAAATTAAATAATGTCTAACATAATATGTTGTGTAAAATTTTGAAAATCACGATGTTATAAAATTTGTATACAATTATATCAACATTTTTATTTTAAAAAAATACTATAAAAAAAGATAAATATTTGTATTTAAATAACTCAATAATTTTTTATATCAAGTATTTTATATATAAAAACAATTTTATTCTCGCATTTCTGACTAGGGAATTGAGTTTCCCAACAAGCTCACACACTTCAATAACCACCAGCTCAATCTTTTCCTTTCTAGTTTCTAGTTTCTACTTTCTACTACTACCATGTTAATGAATTCAATTATTATACATAATGTGTTGTTCTTATTTTTATTTTAATTTATGATAATTATTTGAGTTTAGAATTTAAATTCATATTAACAATACTATAAGTTTTAAACCTTATGAAAAGATATATTCTATTTAATATGCAATCTAAAATTATATCATGTTATGTATGTTTTTTTTTATCAAAGATAATGAGATTCGAATCTGTGACTTCTCAAATGAATATAAAAAAATTATGTCATTTGAGTTATAATTCATTAGTATATTATGTATGTTACTAAAATATATATAATATAAGGTATACAAATTTTCTTTTATTATTAGTGAGTTATAACTCAAATAACATAATTTTTTAATTATTACGTATTAAAAATTTTTAGGTTTGAACCTCATTCTTAATTTAAAATAAAAAATCTTGTATTGGGTGGTAGATTGTAGTTGGGGCCACACAACTCAAGGCATAAAATACGGAGTACTATAGAGTATATGATTGATACTCTTTCTCTCTCTCTAGGCTTTGTATATATAACTGTGAGCTCTGAGGTTTTCAGTGTTTCTGGCTCTACAACCTGCAAAAGTCTGTGAAATACATGGATATACATATACGTTAACTTCAATATTATATGCCACCATAATCATATATTCTCTAACAAAATTTAAAAGCTTATTCATAAAATCGGTGATGATGACAAAAATAGCTGGCTATAAACTTTTTATTTATCATATATGGATTCAGTTGTTCTTGTTCTAGGATGGGATGTTGATGCGATTGAAAGTTTAGCTTAATTTAATTGAGATCGATCAAATTACACATTAATTAACATTTTGAACATGATAATTAAAATTCTCTAGCTATATAGTGTTGAAGAAAGAGGGTAGCTAAGCTAGGTAGAGTTCATTAAAGCAAAAAAGCTTTGCTTGAAAGGAACCTCATAAGCAGAGAAGAAGAGTAGTGCGTTGTTTTGGGGAGGTCTTTTAATTAGGAGCAGAATGTGTCAGAAGAGTGTATTCACTTCGCATTTCTATTTCTATTTTACGCTATTGTCACCTATAAGCCTGCAAACTGGACCAGACACAGTGTCAGACACACACACAAAAATAAATAATAATTATATAAATAAAGCTTAGTATTATGAGATACGGATTTTCTCTTTTCTGCTGATTCTTTGTGTACTTAATTTGAATCATTTTTGGCATTATTTCACCTGTTGGTTTACTTCTTAGTTCTTATCATTACTTTTTTTTTTAGACTTTTTGGATGAGTTTATAAAAAGAATAATTATTTTTTAATTTTTAAAAAATAAAAATAATTTTATATTTAAATATTTTATATAAAAATATTTTTTTAATAATTATGTTTAAGTATAATAATATAAAATAGTATTTATTTATTTTTTATGTTAAAAATATTTTTTAATAAAAAATATTTAATAAAATTTAAATGGTAACTTCTAAAATTTTTTGTGTTTTTATTTTTATTTCTAAAATTTTGCCAAACAAATTAAAAAATAACAAAATCTTTATATTCCAAAACAAGCTCTTATTCATAAAATAATTCATACATAATTTAGTTGAGTAAATAGTCAAATTAATTTTTAAAAGATTAATTATTCTTTAAATTAGTCTTCGAAATTTTTTTAATTAAATTTGTCTTTAAAAATGTTTAAATTAGCGATATCAGATCAAATTAATTTTAAATTAAAAAATTCTAATTTTAATTAGATTTTAATTTGATCTCATTTTATAAATTTATCATAAATTACGATTTCTAAGTATGTGTTGTGATATCAATGTATCATATTAAAAATTTTAAATTAAAAAGAAATTAATTTAAAATTTTTAAGAAATGAATTTAATTAAAAAAAATTAGAAGATCAATTTAAAAAATGAGTAATCTATAAATTTGACTGTTATTCTCATTTATTTATTTAAGATTTTATATAAATACAAAACATTTTATATGCAAAATTTAAGTGTACAATGTCATTTTTTATTGTTCCTAATTCCTTGTATACACGTTTATCTTTTTAACTTTGAAAGCAAACTGAAGACTAACATTTTCAAGAGAAGTGAAAAGTAGCCTACTTCTATGGCCAGCTATCATTTATGACTTTAAGCAAATAAAAGATTGGTTTTAAAAGTAAAATCTAAATAGCCGTCATTGGAATTTTTTTATTTTTATTCTTTTGGTATGCGTAGAAATTGGATTATGCATAATGAGTAGGGTTGTATACAGATAGGATCAAATTCAATATAGTCTAAAATTCATAATTTTTTAAATCGGATCCGATCCGATTCAATTCGCAATTGGATATCGAGTATATTTTCATAATTCAAAAAAAATGTTTTCAAATTTCATTTAGCTATTTTTACAGAAAGAAAAATTATTTTTCACATGTTTAAACATATTTAATTCTAAAATATTATCAATAAAAAATTTTTTGAATAACAAAAAAATAATAACACAAGATTTAAATTTAATTATTCTAAGTCGAAGTACGACATAAAAAATAAAAAATAAAATATCATAAAATTTATAAAACAACACACTAAAATTCATATCACATTAAAATTTATTTTCTTAAACTATGCTATTTATATGTGATGTGCAGATATGCGAATTTGTGAATCGGATCCATGGATATCACTGCCAATTTCGCAATCCAATCCTATCCGATCCGATCTGATTCAATAACAATGCGAATCAGATAATATTCGCAAAATTCGGATCAAATGCGAATAATTACCACGAATATACGGATAATTTATATTCATTGTTTCTAAATCTAAATAAAAAATTTAAATATTTTTATGTATAAGATATACACCATCACCGTAATTCAATATGTATTATTTTTATTATATTAATAACTTTTATACTAAATTTTTTATATTTAAAATAATAGAAAAAAAAACAAAGAGATCGTTGACTTTTTAGTCGGCAGAATTTAAGTTTTCGAAAATTTGAAAATACATTTAAATTACTTAAATTACTGATCTTCTCAAAATTTAGACACATTAATTCTTACCGTTCATTTGAATTTGTCAAACCCAAAGAAAAAATCAACCATGACTCTTATTATACTGACCTAACCGATACAAATGTCCACGTGAAAGAATTTTTAAAATGGTACAAATTAAATCCAAACATCGATGTGGCCAAATTTTTAAGAAATTAAGAATTTAATTATATTTTTAAATTCTCAATAATTTAAATGTCATAGACCAAAAAATCAAAGATAAATTTATTCTTTTCTCTTAAATTAATTTCATATAATACCCGATTTATTTGGTTTAGAAAAAATATGCATATCCTGAATACTGAATAACCAATTTGTATTGTTAATAATATTTTGGTCAGAATACCGAAATGTGTAATGTGTATTTAAATTTATAATTTATCTACATATTACACATTTCATTAAATATTATATTTAATTAATTTAAATATAATAAATTTCTTTTTTTACTTATATTTAATAAACATTATCATTTATTAACTAATGAAATTAATTTTTATGTTTTTATGATGTCTTATAAATAATCCTATATTACTATCCTGCATTATGATTTTTAAAATTAATCATATTTGTATTACTGTTTGGAAAAATAATTTTTATAATGATCAGATTTATATATATTTACTAGTAGTAAATTGCATCTAGTAATAATTAGTTCAAATTCAATTAATTCAATTTATGTAAATATATAAAATACTACTAATTCAAATTTGTTTAATTCAATTTAGTACTAAAAGACCTAAATCGAATTTAATAAATTCGATTTATATAGATATATAAATAAAAATATACATATATTGTCTTTTGTTTTGAGACTTTTGCGTAATATTAATATGTATTTAATTTATGCACGTATTTTAACCTAAAAAGAGGGAGGTGAAAACTCTTGTATTGGCAATTTAGAGAAAAAAATTGATCGCATTGATTTGAAGCTGAAAATAATTCGGATTCATCGGTTTTTAAATTTGATAAAATCGGACTATTGATTTTTAATTTTAAAAAGTAAAAAAATAAAATAAAATACGAAATCAGACCGAACATTTCTTCTTTCAAAAAATTAAAAATTGTAGTAAACAAAAATTAGACCGATTTTTTTATTGGTAAACAATTCCCAAATTATAGAAAAAAAAAAAGCAATATACATGAAATTCACCCCGTATTAAAACTTGTTATCCTCAATATTCCGTGTTATATTTGGATTATTATAGATTGATTTTGATATATATTGGGAGTTGGGAGTGATTGAATTGATGTTGAAGACAGGTATCGTATCAATCTTATCATCTGTGCTATAAAACACAGAATTTGCAGAGTGGAGGGGCAACAGTGAGATATCAGATCTTGGGGTAAAAGCCAAACAACAAAATATTAAAAGGTACAAAGATTGAAACAGATATACGGAATATGGAATCAATTTTGATCTCAAGAGCACGTCAAAGAACCTTCCATGTAGTAACAAAATCTTCACACTGCATAAGGAACCCATTTACTTACCTTTCATTGGTTCATTACTCCTACCAATAACAATAAAGTTAGGGGTCAAGATGATCTTACAAAAACTATGTATTTGTTGATTTAATTTTGAAGGATTATATATCTTATTTCCATGAAAACGTGAGTCTAATACTGTTGATCATTAATAAATTCTTTTGATGTAAAATATTTTCACAGTAACGTATATGCCAAAAATAAAGCTTTTGCACTAGAATAAAAATAAAAAATAAAAGGAAAGAATATAAAGCTGTACATTTTCCAATTTATATACTGGTTCAGACATACGAATATTTTAAGTCTCTAAAAAAAAAGGAGAGTTGACTATGAATTCCCCTGTATATAGAAAGACCAAAAGGGAAGCAACCATGGAAATTGCCTTGTATGAAACCAAGAAAATGAAATCACTATATATGAATTAAAATAAGAAAACTGTTGGGAGTATATATGCATGTATGGATATGTATGTATATATAAGAGAATGTGGTGTTTGGTCAAATGGAAGCATTTCCATCGAGACGATAGCGGGTTAAAACTTCCCTAGCTCGAGCACTTCTATGTTGAAGCCTCTGATGCAGTGTCTCTGATAACTGGTTGAAAAATTCAGTGTCCCATCTTTGTATCAATAAGGGGTCTTCTGCATAGCATATATATATCGATGTAACAGCACTTTCCACCACAACCATTGCCAATCCAACCTGGGATAAAAAAAAAAAAAAGGTTACACTTTCATGCAATAGTTTGTTATATACACCAAACATTCACATATTCAACAATGTACACCTTGACTGATTCTTTTCTAACGGTCAATATATAACAAAAATAAAATAATCATATGCATGACATGCCGTCGTTAAGATTTGTCCTATATGTACATATAATGAACAATTTGAATGTTTCATAGTCAAAGTAAAAGATAGGATATATCTAATTATCTATGAGCAATTCAGGTCATGATTAAGCTTTCACCAAGAAGGATCCCTTGGAAGTCAACAAGAGATTGTAAACTCACCAATACCATTCCCATTAGCATGGACGTGGACCCAATCATCATAACTCGGTCCTGCCATTTGAACCAAGCCCAAACACCAGAGCAAGTTCCGGTTATGAGCCCGCCGAAAACGGTGCCCATTAGCAGGACAGCACCTGAGCAATCATAGGCCACAAGTGCTTCGACCCCAGTTGATTGGAACAGCTCCCATGCATCTCTAGCCGAACGGTTAAAGCTTTTACCATGCACAGCAATCTGTTTACGGCACACGACCATGAACCATTCAAGCATAAGATTTCCCACAAAAACAAATGAATCACCAATGTTACAATGGACAACTTTTTCTGCCAAAAACAATTTTTTTTCAACATGCACAGAACTGCAGTGACCATTCCGGGCCATTTTCTGTCGAATACAGAATTGTTATCGACATGGACTGAGTTGGTGGACACAGTAATTTACCTGAACATAAGCATACTTGTTGAAAAATCGGACAAGAGTCTCCACAAGATGGAAAAGGAAATCGACACAGCACAGCAGACACTCATTGTTGCCAATCTTTGAACGAAACCCACGAATCTGAGACAATTCAAAAGGTGGATAAAAGAAAGAGAGGAAAGATAAGCTACCACCAATAAAAGAAAGTTCCAGAAAACAAAAGTGGTTACCTTCCACCTCAAGGTCCTAATAGCAGCAGTAAATAGTGAGCCATAGCAGATACTGCCAAAAGATGTTGTTAAAGCATACTGTAGAGATTTCATTAAGGAATCATCGGGAATTGATGCCGCCTCTCTACCACCATGGAAAAGAACAAGAAATACCATCCCAGACACTATAACATGTACAGTATTACAGAGTACTGCGCCCGTCCAAAATAAGCTTACAGAAAAAACCTGCATGAATCAATAGCATGATCACAGTACTGAGATGAGGAAAGCTTAAGTAATCTGCTCCCACAACCAATCTCAACAAGAACAGAAGAATGAAGAGCAAAACTTGCCAGCTCACCACAAGAAGCCACCAGCGTCCACCATCACCGATACTTGAAGCCACAACACCAGCTGCTCCAAATGACCATAAGGCCATCCATAAAAGCACAACCACCATAAATAAGTATGCCACTCTCATAACCTCAGGAAGATTCCATACCATCTTCACAGCTTTTTGCAGAACCAACATTGTGAATGGAAGTCTGGAAGTAAAACAATCATAACAGATTCAGTTAGTTATGCTTAAAAAAATTAATTAAAAAAAAGTAATAAATAAAACTATTGTGATTACACTGAGCTAGCAAAAATTGGATTGACAAGGGAAGAGGAACGAATGTGCACAAGAATTCATCAATCTGGAATATATGTCATACTGTTTTGTCATTGATGCAGAAGATAAACAAAACTGCTTCACCATATGATCCAGTGAAAACTTAAATTGTGTTAACAGGTACAAGCCATTGGCATTATTTATAAACCAGCATACTCAGAACTACTTGTCATTCAAAATTTCAGATTCTATATATTGCAACAATGAAAGAGTATCTATGATTATACAAAACATTCACCTAATACCATTATCTATACTAATGTCCCAGGTCAACGCTTTACCTGTCTATGACTGCTAAGACATACAAGAACTGCAGGGCAGCCCCAATAGCAAAGGCGATTCCCCAAAAAATCTGGCCAGCCCAGAAACACAGAACACTAACCACAGCAAGATAAGTGGTGAGGATGTGAACGGACACCTTCATCATCTGAGTGGCCCTTGAGCCCAACAACAACAACCAACTCCATCCAAGAACTGTCCCAACTCCACCAGCAGCAGCATAAAGCGGCCAATAAGTCTCGGTCAACCCAGCTTCATTCTCGGAAAACCGGGAGGTATACTTGTCAATGTTAAGTCTATTCTCTTCCTTGAACCTATTGAGGCCAAGAACCCCCAGAAGGAAACCAAGGGCAACCAAATGAACCACAAATACTCCTAACCAGAAAACATCATGCCACCGCCTCCGTGATTGTTCTAAACTGGCAGCTTCACTGCCATCACCGCTTCTCCTACTTCTGGCGGCATTCTGTCAAAACAAGATCAACTGAATTCACATACTTCGAATTCATTTTTTTAACAATTACTCTTCAATCCAATTGAGTTGATAAAGATAATACTTTTTGCCACTACATGTACCCAAGTATATCAAATCATTACTGAATTTATTTATCTTTTCGTCTTCTCCATATGAGAGTAATTACTAATTTGGTGCCAGATAAGCAGAATTAGTCAAAACTTATCAAATGCATTTCCTTTTATACCCCCTAAAATAGAAAAAAAATACTAATTTGGTGCCAAAATAGAAGAACAAAGTCATCAAATAAAGTAAATTGATAGCGGTACATAAATAGTAAAAGCTAGTTATTGAAGAGAAAGAGAGTGGTTAGTATGGGATGATCATGATACCTGATCAGCGGTGGCGATGGAAGCAAATTCAGAGGAGGAGGAGGAAGAGAAAGAGGGAGAATCCATCATAAGGAGCAATGGAGAAACATTGCAGCGTGTTAGAAGAAATAGAGGGAATTTGGTAAACGGGTGGGAAAACGTGAAGACCAAGGCGACAGAGTTTTGGGGAGAATTAAGGTCAATGGGGTGGGTTGGTTGAGTTTCTAGGGTTTTGAATTGAATATTTGAAACAGTATAAATAGTAATAGTAATTGTTTAAGGAAAGAAGATTGAAATTGCGGGAATGGAAAACTGAAACTTAACGGCTAAGAGGAAGAGAGAAAGGAAGAAGAAGAAGAAGAAGAAGAAGAGTTAAGCGAGTTTGGAAGCAGAGAGAAAGAGAGAAAGAGTCATTTTCGGTGGCTTTGGCTTTTGGCTTTTGAAGACCAATCGCGCGGTGAAGATACCCGCCATTAGCGTAGAGATTGCTATAACACTACAAAACGTTGCTATTTCTCAAGTGTCACGTTTTTGCCTCTGTAACTGTAATTGTCAACTACATGCATGCATTGACTTCCAACATTTTTATATAATCAAGCATTCATTATTTTAGATGATTATTTATACTATTAATATAAAAAATAATTATTTTTATTATATAATATTATATATATATAATTATTTTATATTAATAATATATTAAAATTAAATTTTTATTATTTTAATAAAAATATTATTTTTTTAGAGTCTTTTATACTGAGTCTATAAATATTAATGTTGATTATATATTTAAAAAATAATATTGCTAATCAACTAAGGAATATAATATATAATTATGTGAATTTTATGATGCTTTTTATTATGGTATTTAAATTGTTTAACTTATTTTTATAAATAAAAAATAAAATATATAAAACAAAAATAAAATATTTAAAATTTATTATATTATTATATTTTTTTTTAATAAAATAGACACAATAATATAGACACTATAGTATTCACCGTGTAATTAATTGTAAATGCTATAATTTTTCTATGAAATAAGCGGTGAATTTTATGTACTTTTGTGTCCTAGAGTTCATATATGTTGATATTTTATTATGTATTTCTAAATTGACTCCGATTTAATTTTTTGCTAATTCTTTTTCTAAGTTAACTCCATTGTTTGACCGTTTCTCATTCTAAGTTTCTAACCCCTGGTTCAAATACAAAGTGAATCATACCCACCGTTTTACCTTTTTCCCGTAATTTCTGTGTTTTCTTTTTTCTTTTTTTCTTTCAAATTTAAAACCGCAAATCCTAACTCATTAGGTATTTTACGGTGAAAACTCGCATGCCGATTTAATAGTCAAAGATGATTAGATGACAAATAATTTTTTACTATAATTTCCTATGAAAACACAATTTTTTAACATTGCATAATACTGACTTATGGAAAAAAAAAACTGTAAAGGAAAAAAATGAAAAAGGGCTATCTAAAAGTAGTAAAGAAGGACATTCCTTTAATTTGATACTCTTATTTGTAAAAGTTGATGAATAATGTTGTATATTGCTAATATTGTTAAACCCAAAATGATAGTTCATGTGGAGGAGTTTGATTTCGCTTTTAATGATGGAGCCATGGAGGATTAGTAGGACACTAGGACACATGTTAACATGTTGTCAAGTAAATGGTGTTAAATCAGGACCAATTAACAGTAAAATAGGTGAAAATAAATACATTAAATGGTATCAATTTTTAAATACGTTAATGAAATATATAAACCATTAATAGTGATACACATAGGCAGATGTAATTTATTAAGAGGATGGAAACATTCACCTAATTAAAGAGATAAAAAGTATTAAAAGAAAACAAAATTAAAAAAATTAGTACATCTTAGTGAAAATTTAGATACAGATAACTTTACGTAAAATTAATAATTAAAAAATATTAAGTAATTTAATTAATTTGACTCAATTTTTATCTAATAATATTTTTAATTACCAACTTCATGTGAAGTTGATTGCACCTAAATTTCTTTCATAAAAAATCTCTTCTCATGAACTAATTTATAGGTTAAACGATAGTAGATACGTTAGGTTGGTACCAATAATTTATGAGAAAGTTTGGCAGTGTGTGTGATTTGTCCAAAATAATGAATGTTATTGCCCTTATTATCAATATCATATTATTAATCAAGGTTGTCATCGTGCCTGTGGAGCCAATTCAAAATTGGAACTCTGAACTCTGCAAGTATTTTACTTAACAGAACCGTATCGGATTTTTTATTCTCCCAGAGACAAAATATAAATATTTCAATGAATTGTCATTTTCTCTTTGTTAGATGCTATTTTACTAAGATCCCTAATCTATAAGATAAAGTTTTGATACTTATCTTGAAATGTATTACTCAATTCCCAAACGCAATGAATTGTTATTTTGATAGTGAGAATAATATTCTCTCAGTTTTTAGTAGTATTATCGGAATTTATATTTGCAGTATTAATAAGATATTTTATTTACATCCTAAGATTAGTATATAAAATTTGTTGATTGATTTTAGAAGATGTCAATATATATGGTTAAAATATTTAATTAATCAATAATATTATCTGGATTAATAAGATAAGATAAATTAGATAAGATAAGATAAGATAAAATAAGATAGCTATCATAAGCTATATAAAGGAAAGCCAAAGGCTCTTAGGTACAAACTCATTCTTCATACTTTATACCTTTTAAACTGCGGAGTATCTTTGCAGATTCCACTACTCCGACCACTCCAAGAAGACGATCCGAACAAGTTCCTGATCCTACAACCACTAACAACAATGGTTCTCGAGATCAGCATTGAACCCAGCATGATCACCGAAGTCGAGACTTACGACCTCACTTCCCGCCATTATCCTTACACCGTTTATGCCGACGACCAACGCGTCCTCTGCATCAACACCACCTCTTCCCAAACGCTCTCCAAGTGGCTCACCAACCTCTTCAAGTCCACTCTCAAAAACACCCCGATCATCGTGGGCATAACCGCCCAGCACCAATTTACCAAGTACACCAAGCGCGGCGTCAAGGACCACGGCTACGACTTCATCTCCCTCTGCGTTGGCTCTCACTGCCTCCTCTACCTTCTTCTCCAACAACCCGACTCTTACAAAGCGAAGCAAAATCCTAGTCCCCTTTGCGACTTCTTCGCCAATCCTACGGTTATCGCGGTGGGAATGGAGATCGAAAAGGTGAAGGCAAAGCTGGAGAAGCACCACGGGATCGAGCTGAAGAAGGCGTTGGACCTTAGGGCGATGGCAGTGGAAGGGATGAAGGAGGTAGGGGAGAAGGTGGATCTGTGGCGGTACAATCTTGACACGTTGGTGAAGACAGTGCTGGGGAAGCACTTTGACGTGGTGAGGCCGGAAGAGAAGCTGGACTGGTACGATGAAAAAAGTTCGTGCTGTTATTACAATGTGTATACGGATGAGAAGACAATGTTCATCACCATTGATACTTATCTTTGCTACCTCATTGGTTTCGAACTCCATGGTATGATCCATGGACATGAAGCGGGTAAGAAGAGTCAAGATTCTAGTAGGTCCAAGAAGAAGGTTAACAAGAAGAAGAACTCATGAGGTGCCTTTGATTTCTAAAATTAGTAATGCATGCATACTTTGATTAGATTTTAGAGTAGTATATGATCATGATTCTATCCTTGTTAATGATAGTAACTTTTACCCTTTCAATTCTTATTTAGATTTGGATATAGATTTTTATCATGGAGCCACTCAAATAAAGACGCCTAAAACGTCTTTTTTTAAAGATGTTTTCATATTGTGTTTTAATTAGTTTCTGTATAATTTATTTGGTATTCTTCATCACATATTATTAAATTTTTCAAAAGATTTTCTTTCCAAAAATAATAAAAAATATTTAATTTGGATTAAAACAAAAAAGGTAATAGATTAACATCAATATATATATATATATATATATATATATATATATATATATATATATATATATAAAACAAGCTCAAACCTCTTAAAATTTAGTCAAAAAAAAAATCTCTTAAAATTTTTATAAATAAAAAAATAATTAATTTATATTCGTATAATATATAAAATAATTACTATATTATTATTATATTATAGATTAAGATTCACTAATTTAATTTTTTTTTTATTTTTAATATAAGCATTAGAAATAAATAAAATATTTATAACTAAATGTAGTGTAACAAAATATATAAAATATTAATTAATTCTTAAAAAATTCTAAAAAAATAGTTTCTTTCCTTTTAGTAAAATTACTATTTATTAAAGTAGACAAATTAATTATTTTTTTCTCATATACAATTTTTTTAAGACATAAAAATAATTAATTAGGACATTGGTTAAGATAATTAAAGTCACTATTTCATTAAATTTTTTATTTAAAGAAAAATCCTAGTTAATTTTCGTATAGAAATTTTGAATTTAAAAACATTGATAAAAATTATGTTAAATTTTGATTTATTTGATTCTCATTTAAATTAATCACTACATAAGTTAAAGTTGTATTTTGAAGTTATATTCGAACTTTAATCTGATTTTTAAAATTTCAATTTACTTAGTTTGATTTTTTAACTTAGGTATTCGTGACTCATATTAGGGTTTTAAGTGTTTAGTTAAAAAAATAAGGTAAAAAAATCTCAATTGTCATATCAAATAGTCGCTAGAATGTATAATGTAGCAGTCGTTAGTCCATCTCAGCATGTCGTTAACGATTTTGTGAGACAGTAATAAAAATAAGATTAGGAACCAATGTGAGTCATAACTATTAAGTTGGGAGGCTAAATTGAGTAAATCGAAAATTTTGAAATTAGATTGAAACATAGTTGTTAGAACTAAACCAGTGATCGAACCGGTCAAGTTACTGGTTTACTGGTTTATTGATTCAATCAATAAATCACTGGTTGGACCGATAAAACCGATCTCACGTAAATATAAAATATAAAATAGTTAAAAACTTAAAATTAAAATTTGAAATACATATCTTCACTAACATTTTATGAAGAATCAAGTCTCAACTTCTAAAAATAACTAATATAAAAAAATCATAAAATTTTAATACTACAATAGTATCTTATTTTGACACAATAAAAAATAATTAATTAACAAAACTTATCATCTAACTATAATATCAATAGATTTTAATACTAACATCAAAACAAATAACCTTAATCACAATACTAGCAATAAAATAGATCAAGTAAATTAATAAATTTTTAATGAAATTTATATTTATATTAATAATGGTATATAATTAAAATATAATTAATTTTAAAAATAGAAAAAATAAAAATTAAATTAAATTAGATATTTATGTATACTATATAATTAGTATTTGTCAAATATAATATTTAGAAGTGCAATGGCTAAGTGGCAAGTAGAGATTGCTTTTGCTCCAAGGTTCTTGGTTCGAGACTTTGTGGAGACATTTTAAAAAAATTTTCAAGTAGACCAGTTCGGTTACACCGGTTTGCACCAGTTCTTACCGGTTCACACCGGTTTTATTCCTTAAATGGTCTAAGGAGTCACTAGTTTTTCGGTCGAACCAGCTGATCTAGTTTTATTTTTACAACTATGGATTGAAATATGAACATAATTTCAGAGACCAACAAGTATTATCTCTTTGTTGACAATTAAGTTGTTTTAATGGATAGCAGTAGTTAGGGGTGTTCATAGATTAGATCATATCCATATAAATCTACAGTATTTATCCGTATCTGATCTGTAATTTGAGGATGTGATCTGATCTGTAATTGGATTGGATCGAATCGGATCCACATTATAATCAAATAGAAGTAAATATGTTTAAAAAAGTTAGTAAACAAATTTATTGACTTTTTTTATAAAAATAAATTTTTTTAATATTTTTTATTTTATGGATATATTTGATATCTGATCCAAACATAAAAAGTGCGAATATCGAATTTGATCTAATGAGTTTAGTGCAGATTTGATCGAAATTTCAGCCATATCCCATCTATAAATACCCCTAGCAATAATAACTAAAAAATTACAATAATTATATTTTTAACTAAGAGGAACTGCAAAAAAAAGTACTAAACACACGAACATTTAATCAAATATTAAAAGACAATTTTACTTTAAAACAATTATACTTTTTTTGCTCATATATATATATATATAATAATAATAATAATAATAATAATAATAATAATAATAATAATAATAATAATAATAATAATAATAATAATAATAATAATAATAATAATAATAATAATAATAATAATAATATGATAATTGTTTTATATATCACACAAATATAAACATTTTTTTCTATAATCTTAAGAAAAGTTTTGTAAGTCCCTAACCTTGTTATCGATTTTTGTAGTGTTAACCCTCATATTATCAATTTGATTTATATATAATTCGAATGATAAATTATTTGGTTACGTGCTTCCTTTTTTACTGTGATATACTTGTTTATTATTATTATTATTATTATTATTATTATTATTATTATTATTAAATAACAGGCCAAATTATTGTCATAACATAATAGAAGTATGGAAGTTTATCATTCTTCTCTAATGGAGGAAACAAAATTCTTTTCAATAGTTTATTTAACGTTTAGTAGAATAAAAATAAATTTTATTAGAATAAATTTTAGTACGAGTTTAATATTTTTATTCATCATAAAATATTTATAGAATTACTTGTAGATAAAGTTTGGAAAAAAATAAAAAACGATGATTTTTTAATTTTATTTTTTAGTAATATTAATTTTTTACCGTATATAATTATTCAATTATTTTTTAATCATATATAAATAAATTACTCTTAATAAGACTTGTTTTGTGTTATTCAATTATCTTTTTTAAAAAATAATTAATTATTAAAATAATTAAACTTTTCACAACAAAAATAATAAAAAAATTATGAACGACCATCCTGATAATTTTTTGTATTTTTATTCATATTCTAATATAAACATAAATATAATTTAATTATATTATTTATGAAATGTGACTATAGATATAGATAAAATTTAGTTATATTAATTATATATAGTTTCATTGTATTGTATTGCTTATAAAGTTAGATTATAATTATGACAATAGAATTGTTCTTGTATTTTTATACATATGACTAATTAGTGGTGTTAAAACATTACTCTTAATTATAAATAAAGTTTATAATTAAAAAAATTAAAGACTCAATTAAAAAGATACGAAAAAATGATGTTAAAATATTCTAACTCTTTAAAATAAAAATATTTGAAATTCAATTAAAAATTATTTAAAATTTAAACTCAATAAAAATTTATATTCAATGTATTTTGTATTAAATATATTTAATAACCTATTATATCATATTAATTGAAATTAGTTTTTATAATGTTAATTTTTTAATAACATTTTATTAGAAAAAACCATCTTTTCATAATTTTTTAAAAATTAATTAATATTATATATATTTGTTACATTACATCTTGTTATAAAAAAATTATTTATTTCTAATACTTATATTAAAAATAAAAATAAAACTTAAATTAATAAATTTTAATCTATAATATAATAATAATATAGTAATTATTTTATATATTATACGAATAAAAATTAATTATTTTTTTATTTATAAAAATTTTAAGAGCTTGTTATATATATATATATATATATATATATATATATATATATATGTATATATATATATATATTTTGATAAATGTGATATATTTTTTATGTAAATAATTTTTTAAAAAAATCTAATAGTTAATCTATTATCTTTTTTGTTATAGTCCAAATTAAATGCTTTTTATTATTTTTGGAAAGAAAATCTTTTGGTAAATTTAATAATATGTGATGAGGAATACTGAATAAATTATACAGAAACAATTAAAACACAACATAAAAACATCTTTAAAAAAAAACATTTTAAACGTCTTTATTTGAGTGGCCTCCTATTTAAATTATTGTGTAGTCTGTAAAATTCATTTAAGAATATTATTTTATTATTATTCAAAGTGTGAATCCTACCTTTTTCAATTTTTCTTTCATTACATAAAAAAAAGATTTATAAATTTACATTTTTACCATGTAATTCACCCTATAATAATAATCTGTTTTGTTCATCTTATTAGAAGCACAGAACATGAAAATGGATATTCGAGGCAAGTCTTCTTAATTTATATAGCCATCTAATTATATATTTCACGTTATAATCAATTTTTAGATTTATCTTAAAATTTATCTAAACAGATAAATTTAAATAAATTTTAATTATTCTATTGGTTTTTATAATTTTGTGAAATTTTTAATTAGGTCTCTATATTTTTTCTTTTAATTGGATCTCTACATCAATTTTTTTTTAATTAGCTCCCTCTTGACAGTAATTGGCTTAATTTTATAGAGACCCAACTAAAAAAATTGGTGTAGGGATCTAAATAAAAAAAAAAGTGTAAGAACCCAATTAAAAAAAATTTGGTGTAAGGACTCAATTAAAAAAAAAAGTGCAGGAACCTAATTAAAAATTTTGCAAAACTATAAGAACCAACAAAGTAATTAAACCTTTAAATAAATTATCGCATAAAATGCTTTGTATAAAAATTATACTCGTAAAATATAACTCGATTTCTCTTATCTTAGGGACAAATGTGTATACTGTTACCCAAAAATATGGTTAAATGAAAATTAAACAGGTATTTCTATTATAAAAAATTCCAATTATATGAGTACAATAAAGCTTCTTTTTTTAAAGGTTTTTGCAATAAAATTCTTTTTTTTTTAGACAGGGATTTGGGCCAACAGCCTAGTTTGGATCCAGAACAGAAAATCCAAACAAGGTCCAAATCTAAACACTATTCTTTATTCTAATCCGGTCCCCTTTTTTTTTTCTTTCCTCAGGAGTTACGCCTATCATATTTCATTTTCCGAACTCAGCAGACTCCCGACCCTTCTACGCGATAGAGAGATGTTAGTCGTTGCTGCATCAAAACGCAATGAGCAACGCTTGAAGCACATCGTCGAAGGCCGTTTGTCTTTGGTCCAACCCCGCAGCCATGGCGTCTTGTTATCACGAGCCAAAGTGCATGTTCACCGCCGCTCTCGACAATCCCCAATCTCCAGAGACAACCTCGCCAATCTACCAATATCACAAACCGAAAACCCTAAATCAAAGTCAATGGGCCACCTTCGCACGCACCTCCAACAAAGCAGCAATCCCCCTAGCCCCTCTACTCATTTCCAAACTCTACATCTGGTATCTTCGCAGTATTCTGGAATGTCGAGTTGTCTTCCACAGCAACCTAATTAATACTCCTTAGCTCCCAAAAAGCTCCTGCTAGCAATCAAGAACTGTTTGCCAATCTTGAGAGAGCAAGATGATCCTTTCGGAGAATATTTCTGATGGACAGTGGCTTATACATGATCCAATTTTGGTGGAGAGTACCTGACCTGTGAAATTCGTCACTTCTTGCGCTAATGAGTTTGCTTCTCTGGGCACCCAGGTAAAACCACAGTTTGGAATGCCTCTTACTAAATGTAATATGTCTTCTACTATAACTTGAATTTTTGCAATTGATGCATGCGATTTTAGTGCCTGAATAAGTATTTGATTATCTGATTCTATGATAACTTTCTGCATTTGAAAATTTTGGGACATGATTAAGGCTGCCTTAACCGCTAATGCCTCCGCAGCTAATGGTGAAGTGGAGACTATGGTGGAGTTAATTCCTGAGAGAAGAGTCCAGTTATGGTCTCTCAATACCACTGCAGTTGCTCCCGCAAAGTGTGCTTCATCGAACGCTGCATCCACATTGCATTTGATCTTCCTACCAGTGGCGGTATCCAGGTAACCCTGCTGCCTGTTCTTGTTGCATTAGTTGAACTCTTTGCTGGTTCCTCTACCATTTCTGCAAGTCCTAGTTCTATTAGGTTAGCTTTGCGAATCACCATTATAGGATTAGGAATAGACTTCTGATAAACCGCTTGGTTTCTAGCTTTCCACAGTTCCCAAACTAGAAAACCAATATTACTGCTGCAAAGATCATAATTATCCCCTATATTCAGTTTTATTTTTTCTAGAAGATCCATCAACCACTTCCCAAAAGAAGAAACTATTAGGGCCGTAGGGCAGCATTGAATCTGGGCTCAAAACTAAGCTGCCCTTGTCCAAGGGCATAACAGCAATGCATGCTCAATGGTCTCTGGTTCCTGCAAACAAATAGAATATATAGGGGTGTTATTTATTCTTTTATTAAAAAGATTTCCGAAAATGGATAAAATGTTATGCGAAGCTCGCTATATAAAGGTTATGATTTTCTGAGGAACTCTTAATTTCCAAATCTGTTGCCACAAAAACTTTAAGTCTTCACTGGAAGATGGGTTATTAGTACTACTGAAGCTCCTTTCATTCCTATCAACATGGTATCCCATCTTGATAGTGTAATTGCCATCTATTCCAAAAAAACTTACCAGGTTCTAACGATTTTATCGACCGAAATTCCATCAAAATACATCTTTAATTTATTCAAATTCCACCCCTCTCCCTCAACAAGCAGATCCTTGACAAACCTAATATCAAGATTTCTAACCACAAGATTCTTATCCATGTTCATTATCCACTTATCTTCCAGGATTCTCATTCTCTCTCCATTCCCTATCAACCACTTTTCATTTCTCAAAAGAAAATCCCTGCCATGTACAATACTTTTCCACATCCATGATGCCGCCCTTCCTACTTTAGCATCCTTAAAATCCTCGTTTGGAAAGTAAACAGCTTTAAGTACTTGAACCCAAATTGCTTTAGGATTTTTCAAAATTCTCCATGCTTGTTTTGCCAAATGTGCTATATTCTAACTATATAAATCCTTAAACACAATACCTCCATCCTTTTTACTTGCACAAACCTTATCCCAACTCTTCCAATGGATACCTCTTTCCTTACCGGAAGATGCCCACCAAAATTTGGCTATTCTCTTACTAAGTCGATCACAAAACCCTTTAGAAAAAAGAACCACATTCATAATATAGGTAGGTATCACTTGAACAATTGATTTGATGAGGACATACCTCCGAGCTTCATTAAGGAGTTTTTGTTTCTAATCTCCTAGCTTATACACCACTCTGTCCTCAATCTAATTGAGAGCTTTATTCTTTGATCTTCTCCAGTGAGCCGGAAGCCCAAGATACTTACCCGGTTTATCCCAAGCTGACAAACCCAAAATTTCTTCTATTTCAACTCTATTCCTAATAGGAATCTGGTTTCTGAATGTGATCCCAGACTTGTCCAAGTTGATTCTCTGTCTCGAGACTTCAGTGTATATGTTCAAAATAGTAACGAGCTGGTAAATTTTCTCCTCATTATCTTTTGAGAAAATTATACAATTATCCGCAAAAAGGAGGTGTGAAATAGTTGGTGCAGCAGGGGTGATTTTAACTCTCGAAATTCTGCCTTCTTCTCTAGCCTTATCAATAAGGAAGGTGAAAACCTCAGCCGCTATGATAAACAAGTACGGCGATAAAAGATCTCCTTGCCTAAGTCCCCTCTGCGGCTCAATGGTCGTCGATAAAAGTCCATTAATCTTAATCTTATAACTTACTTGACTCACACACTTCATCAACATCTTTATCCAATGCAGGTTAAACCCAAAAGCCCTTAGAGTTGCTTCTAGAAATGACTACTCTATCGTATCATAAGCTTTATTCCTATCAATCTTAATGGCTAGGTTCCTGGAAGCATTAGTCCTTTTCCTATTCAAATCATGGAATATTTCCTGCACTATTACCAAGTTATCTTGAATCATGCGTCCTCCCACAAAAGTACTCTGAATGGGTGAAATTATCTTATCCATTATTCTCCTAAGCCTAACAACCAACACCGTAGAAATAATCTTATAAATAAAGTTGCAGCAACTAATCAGCCTAAGTTGATTAAGGGTTTTCGGGTGGTTAGTCTTAGGAACCAAAACTATAAAAGTTTCTCCAAAGTTCCTCGGTATATTTCTGTCACGAAAAAAACTCCTGACAACATCACAAACCTCTTTACCGACAACTGTCTAGTACTTTTGAAAGAAGAGACCATTCAGACCGTCTGGTCTTGGCGCCTTAAGACTACCCAGACTGAAAGTATCTTCTTTAATTTCCTGATCAGTAACCTCCTGCATGAGCTCCCCATTCATATCCTCAATCACTTTGACAAGAACATGGCTTATGCAAGGAGTCATATCTAGATTCTCTATAGCCGTAAAAAGATTCTGAAAGTGACCTACTGCTAGCTTGAGAATCTCCCTTTCCCCGCACACTCAATTTCCTGTAGAATCCTTTAATCTCTTTATCCTATTTCTATCTATTCTTTGAATGGTAGAAGCATGGAAGAAGGAAGTATTCTTGTCCCCAAAATTCAACCATTTCACCCTCGACCTCTGACCCTAATATTTTTCCTCTTGTCTCCATAATCTGGTAATCTTCAATTTAAGCCTGTTGAACTCCTCTTGCTGAGTCTGTGTAAAATTCGCTTCCTATAAATGTTTGAGGCGAAGCTTTAAACTTTGTATTTCCACATCTGCCCTCTTAAAGCTAATTCAACTCCATTTAGTTAATTCCTTCTTACAGTTCTGTATCCTTCGATTTAGATTTTTCCAATGATCAAAACCAGTATAGCCATAACTGCTCCATCCTCTCCTTATAATAGCGTCATAGTCGGCATGGTCCAACCAGAAAGTCTTAAACTTAAAATTTAATCCTTTTACCTCCAGGATTAACATCGAGAACTAAAGGAGTATGATCCGAGCTAATAGGCGGTAAGGTTGAAAGCGCAGCATGTTGGAAAGATCTTTTCCATTCCCATTTGACAAGAACCCTATCAAGCCTCTCCTTAGTAACACAACCATTTCTTGGATTACTAAACTAGGTGTATTTCATTCCTTATAGTTTCAAATCCAAGAGAGTATTGTCATGTACAAAATTCTTGAAAGACTTTATCTGACTACTCGGTTTTGGGTGCAAACCTACCTTCTCATTATGAGAAATGACATCGTTAAAGTCCCCGATCAACACTCTTGGTTGTACCAGACTATTATTTACAAAACTTAAATTTTTCCATAACTCCTTCCTTTTCTTGTAATCAGGATGATCATAAACAAAAATAGCCTCCCAATCCTTGTCATTGCCATTGCTAACTCTAGTTTTAATAAAATTATCACACCAAGCATAAACATAAATATTTACATTACTCTTTCAAAAAATACAGAGTCCCCCGGAAAGCTCTCGGGATTCTACACAAAACATGTTATCAAAACACAACTTTTTTCTAATTCTATCGCAACTTAGTTTAGTAGCTTTAGTTTCCACAAGGAACAAAAGGGACCGCCTGTGAGATTTACATATATTTTTTAGTTTATGTACTGTTGAAGGGGCCACCATTCCTCGACAGTTCCAGCTGACGACAATCATGGCTGATGGTGGGGCATGTTAAGACCCGCCTCCTTAGCCATGTTTGTTACAGTATCATAATTGTACTTCTTACCTGGTTGTTGCATACTAATTTCCTTGGCTTCCTTCATTTCCTCCTTATTAACTATATTGATGTTTAAATCTCTTTTTCTTTTGAGGTTTAGGTGCATTCCTAAGTTATAAGCCAGCTCCAAAGCCCACTTGTAGTCATTCCTCTGGTGAGGCTTTGCCATACTATCCTCTTCCATTTCTTGAAGATCCTCTGCTAGTTCAATGAAATACTTTTTCCCATTTTCCATCCTCTGAATCATGGTCTTGGTAGCTATAGTAGCAATTCTTTTTATTTTTGGTTTTTTCTGATAACTCCACAGCTGATCTGCATTTTAACTTATTCTGTCCCCCTCACTGTTTGTTCCAGCATTTCATCACTAAACTGTTGGTTTTGCTAAGACCCCTTCCTGCCAAAAAGCTTATTCAGCTCTTCTCTGTTTGTTAAACACATGTTATTGTCCTTCCCTCCTTTTTTTTTACCTGCAAATTTACCTGTTTCTATCTCAGTTACCATCAGCCCAGCTAGCTCGAGCTCATTCTTTGTTGTTCCCATACTAAAAGGTTCAGCCTCCTTATTTTTCTTAGCTTGTACGTGGTCTTGATCCATGTCATCATGTTGCCTTGCATCCTAATTATCCTCTTCTGCCACATGAATTTTATCCTTCCCTTTCGTCATCCTATTTATAAAGACAGCTGGCCTCTCACCAAACCCTAAATGTTTGTTTTTAGAAATAGCATGTCTGAATGATAGACTTTCTGATCCTTCGTCGATCTGCTCCCATGATCCCTGGCTCTCCCTATCATGGTTTTTTTGTTGCTTCAGGTTAGGCTCAATAGTTTTTTGAAACCCTCTCCCTGCTCTGTTTCCCGTACAACTTTTATCTGCCCATTTCTTCTTCACAGTCTCCATTTCACGCTCCCCTTCACACGCTTGCTTATTATTCGTCGGCTCCCTGTTTTCATCTTCTCGCTGCTCTGTATCCCTAGCTGAAATGGCCTTAGCTTCGTTAACGCCCAATCCCCGAGCATACCTTGGTTTCATAGGGTCCCAACATGCCGTTGTCATTGAATTTTTACACTCCCTCTTATTATGACAAAGGATTCCACAATTTAGGTAGTAGCTGTCCTGAATCCTTTCATACTTGAAATCAACCTACATATCATGAAAATCATCTCTTGCTAGCCAAAAACCAGTAGGTAGAGGTTTAGTGACATTTAAAGTTATCTTTACCCTCAAAAAGGTTCTCTGAAGGATGTTGTTCTATCTTGGGTTTTTCGTTTCTATCACGACACCTAGTCTCTTACCAATAATCTCAGTTGTTTTCATCGTTATGTAATGAAGTGGAAACCCATGAATTTGTACCCATAATTCCATATAGTTGTGGTCGACATCATATACTGGCTGTCTGTCATTCTATATCTGTAAGTTAACAATATTTTTTCTGATACTCTAAGGCCCTCCTTTTCGTATCTGAATACCCTTGCTTGTATCCCTGAAGCTGATAAGAACTTTGTTTCTGTCGACATCTGAGATGACTATACTTTCTGGATTCTCCTAGATTCTCAAAAGTGCTGCTTTGCAAGTCTTAAAACTAACTTCTTTGTCAGAGATAATCTTACCCACCATATTCAGATTTTCTTCAAAAAAAAAAAAACTATCATCATATTCTGAGTTGAGACGAACTACTTCACCCCCGATAGACTGATCCCCTTCGAGAGCCATATCTAGAGATACAGGAGTAAGTGAAATGAGAATTGTCATAGAAAAAGATAGAGGAACTAAATGACACTTCTTAAGAGAGGAAAGTCTCCCTAAGAGAGATAAGGTGGTCGTCACCGAGAGTTTGGGACAGCCCAATATTTTATTGGTCATGACTTATGGATACTTAATAAGTGTGGACCTTTTATGCCTAGATTAATATAGAAGGGATTTTTCTATCTTGTGTGGTAAACAAAGAAGAGAAAATCAAAATTTTATATAAAATTAAAAAGATAAATTAAATATATAAAATATAAAATTATAATAAAATTTAAATTATACAAATGTCAAATCTAGTAAAAATTTTACAAAATTAGTTTATTTGTTTAAAATAATAATAATATCAAAAAATTTAAGAGTTAAATTGATATTTTTTAAAAATAGATTTTATTTCTATAAAAATAAAATATAAAATCTATAGGTGAACTAAAAGCACATCATTAAATTGGAGATATTGCGAAAGGCTCCTTATTACATTGAAAGTAAAATTAGACAACTAAATTAAGACAAAGAAAGAAAAAATCAGCGTCAAACTTACATATCTTTAAAAGACTTTGCACGAGTTATTTGTCACGGTAAATTTTAGAATGTTAGATTTAACATTGTTTATATAGTTTTTTGGAGTGTTTGAGAATACTCTAGATAGTTTCGGAACATTCTAGAATGTCCTAGAAGGTTCTGGAATATCCTAGAAGGTTCTAGAAGACTCTGGACGATTATAGAGTATTCTAGAAGAGTGTAGATGTATATAGAAGTATAAAGAGTGGTATGGAATAATCTAGAAATGTTTGGAAAGTTGTGGTAGGATAGATATTTGTAAAGAAGGTTCTGGATGATTAATCTGGACCGTTGATTAGATTTAATCTTAACCATCCATTGAGGAGGTGGATGGCAATAAATAGGAGGTGAGAGTTAGTGTAAGGTGTGTGAATTATTTGTAACAAACACTTGAATAATAAAGTGTTCTTTCCACCAAACTTCCTTTCTCTTGTGTTCTCTTGTATTCTTAGCTTTCTTGCTAAGTATTGAGGGTTAGGCTGACTTGGTCTTAGCTCAAGAGGTTGAGTAAGTCCGAGTGCCGGCACGGTAGCATTGGAGTGTGTCCAAGGCCGTGACAATTTGGTATCAGAGCAAGGTTCGAGAGGGAGCACGAGTGGTTTGTGGGTATGGCTTCTAATATCACCATGGAGCATGTTGAGTCTCAAAGGGGTAGGGATGATATTCCTTCTCAATGGGGAGGCAAGAAGGTCTGTTCTTCAAGTGAGCCTAAAGGTAAGGACTCTAACTTCTTAGAAGAAAGAGTTTCTATGTTGGAAAATGTTCTATCCTCTATGGATGAGCGGTTCCAAAGGATAGAACATGACAAGCAGACCCTCGAGGCTCATGTGTTAGGAGAACTAGATGCTTTCAAAGAAAGCATGCTCCAAATCGAAGAAAAGCTTGAGAATTCCTTGAAGCTATTTGAGGAAGTTCGAGTTTGGTTCGAGGGGGAAAAATCTCGACCAACCATTATAAGGGAGACGACAAAGATTGATCTCCCAAAGCCAAAGGAGTTCAAGGGCGTGAGGGATGCTCGAGATATGGAGAACTTCCTATGGCAAATGGAGAGGTACTTTGAAGGCCAAGGGATGGTCGAAGAAGCAATAAAGGTACGCACTACAGCTCTCTATCTTTCTGATAATGCTACTTTGTGGTGGAGGAGAAAGTGCGTAGATATGGAGAAGAGTATTTGCAACATAACCACATGGGAAGATTTCAAAAGGGAGTTGAAAAGACAATTCTTCCCTGAGAATGTGGTTTATGAAGCAAGGAATAAGTTGAGGGAGTTGAAGCACAAGAGTACGATTAGCGACTACCTAAAGGAGTTTACTACTCTCACACTTCAAATCCCCAACTTAGCATCAGAGGATGCATTGTTCTTCTTCATTGATGGACTCCAACCTTGGGTAAAGCAAGAACTACAAAGAAGGAATGTTAAGGATGTCGATGAGGCCATCGTGGTGGCCGAATCACTCACTGAGTATCATAGGGGAGACTCTAAACCCAAGTCTTCTTCCAAGCCTAGTTCTACTAAAGGTGGAGAAGACAAGGGGAAGAGTTTCTCAACCAACAAGGAAGGAAAATACTCTTCAAAGAAAGAGTGCGAAGAAAAGAAGAAGGCTTTCGTGCCCAAAGGAGGATGCTTCATGTGCAAGGGACCACACCAAATGAAGGATTGTCCCAAGTTAGGGAGTTTGGCATCTATCGCCAAGGAACGAGAGGCCCAAACTCAAGTAACTGAATGTGTTGGATCCATCCAACACATAAATGCTGTGAAGGGCAAAGAAGCAAGCACTGCAGAAAATAAAGGCTTGATGTATGTCAAAGCCTTTATCAATGAAAAACCTGTCATGGCTATGATCGACACTGGTGCTACACACAACTTCATCTCGCCTGATGAAGCAAAGAGGCTTGGGTTGAAGATCACCAAAAAGAATGGCTAGTTCAAAGCCGTGAATACCAAGGGTGAACCCCTTAAGAGAGTAGCAAAAAGGGTTGAGATGACTCTTGGTTCTTGGAAGGGCTTTGCGGATTTCTCAGTAGCACCCATGGACGATTTTAAAATAGTCATTGGGCTCGATTTGCAAAGGAAGGAAAATATAATACCTATGCCATACTACGACGTGGTATGCGTCATGGAGAAAGGGTCTCCATGCATGGTCCCTATAGTCTCTAAAGTTGGCGGACCACCGATACTGTCTGCTATGCAACTCAAGAAAGGATTCAAGAAGGGAGAGATTACATATTTGGCTCTATTACAAGAGGAGTCAACATCCGAAAGAGAGGACGTTCCTCCCAAAATCAAGGAAGTCCTTGAAGAAAATAAGGATGTGATGCCTCCCGAGTTGCCAAAACAACTACCACCTAGGAGGAAGGTGGACCATAAGATTGAATTGGAGACAGGAGCAAAGCCGACCGCCTTAACACCTTATAGGATGGCACCGCCAGAACTCGAGGAGTTGAAGAAGCAACTCAAGGATTTGCTAGATGCTAGGTTCATCCGTCCATCAAAGGCACCTTATGGCGCACCGGTCTTGTTTCAAAAGAAGCATGATGGTTCATTGAGACTATGCATCGACTATCGAGCACTGAACAAGGTAACCATCAAGAACAAATACCTCATTCTTTTGATAGCCGATTTGTTTGATCAACTTGGTAGAGCCAAGTGGTTTTCAAAGCTAGATTTGAGGTCAGGATATCACCAAGTGAGAATTGCTGATGGTGATGAGCCTAAGACCACGTGTGTCACGAGGTATTAGAATTCATCAAGGCATCTTATGCGTACTTTGTGCGCACGCGTCCTCCCCATTTTTTTTTCAGAAAAATTATGCTGGGTGTTCCCCATAGTGTTCACAACTCTTATTCACTCAACCATCATACAATTCACAAAAATGCAATTTTGATATTATTCATCTACTACTAAACACAACATGCATGTGACTAAGCTAACAATTTAAATTGTACAAACAAATTTGTATGAAACATCTACCTACAATGGTAACTCAAATCACTTATTGAGCAAATTTAAAAAAGAGTGGAAAGAGTTTACCATGATGGGGTGTCTCCCACCTAGCACTTTTAGTTTAAGTCCTTAAGTTGGACATTTTGAGATGCTTGTTGTCATGGTGGCTTATGTTTGTACTCATCCTTGAATCTCCAAGGATCTTTGCTCCCCAATTGGTTGACAGAATTTCCAACCCTTTTTATTAAGCTTGGGCAAAGTTCTACCCAAGATATGAGTCCCCATAGTTGGTCTTCACATAGCGAACCGGGATCCCATATCTTATCTTCACATCCGTCCGTTGGTTTAGTTTCATGATTTTGCTCCCCAATTGGTTGACCTAGGGGTGATTGACACATGGAATTCTCTTTACTCCACCAATGCTTCCTTCTAAACCCATACAAAGCAATTCTTGTCCCAACATCATCCCTATACCTTGGGGCCTTGACCTTGATAAGCTCAACACCAACTTTCCAACCACTACACAACTCATTCTTACTTTTAATTCCACAAAGAGTTCTAAGTTGACCATCATTTTCAATCAAACCATATTCAAGTGAGAGATTAAAGCTTAGAGATAGAGATTTTACCCACTTAAATGTTGTGTTGGATGGTAACTTGGGAAGGGAGGCTTCCCCACACTTAGACAATGCAAGGTCCACTTCCTTGTGCTCCTTTTTGATTGTTTCCACCTCTTCACAAGCTCCTTCAATTGCAACCTTTTCCCTTTTTTCACTTGGCTTGGTGTTGTCTTTAAGAACTTCGTCTTGCCCAATGGAAGATGATTCAATTTTGGATAGGAATTCATTGACGAATGAATCCATCTCTTGATCAACCTCTTCATATTCTTCAATTTCAATATACACCATGCCGACTTTTTCCTCTTGGTAGCTCTCTTTTGATTCACTCTCTTCTTCATTGTTCACCAAGGGTATGGGAGGTTGTGCACACTCTTCTATAATTTCAACTTCATGTCCAATGGGAGAGGATTCCATTGAAGAGAGAAATTCATCCATGATTGAATCCATTTCTTGATAAGCCTCTTCCAAGTCTTCAACGATGATATGCCTTGGAGGTTGCGCACCCTCTTCAACATCAATTTCAAGCTTCTTGGAAGAGTGCTCCATGATGCTACATTCCCATGGACTTTCAACATCTCCTAAATCTTCAACCACGCCTTCCTTTTCTTCAATGATCATAGGCTCCTCCAATTGTTCCAACACATAATTCGAGTCCTCCTTCTCCACCGGATTTTCCAATTTCTCCGTCATGCTTTGCTCTTCAATCGACTTTTCACATGTGGTCGCGGAAGTATCTTGAGTGTTCAAACATTGGTGGGCTAAGGTGTGCATCACCTTCGTCAGAGTGGTCACAAACTCAAGTGTATCCCGCTTCATGGCCTCTTGTCCTTGAAGTAACAAAGTGAGAGAATCGTCTAATGAGACTTGTGGTGGGTAGGAGGGTTCATTATTTTGGAGAGGGGATTCATAATGGGAAGGTGGTTCTTCTTGGTAAGGTTGTGGAGATTGTGTGTATTGAGGTGGTTCTTGGGAGTAGTCTTGATAGGATTGTGGTTGTTCTAAGGATTCTTGCTCAAAATGGTCATAAAAGTATGGTATGGATGATTGGTCATATGATGGATATGGATTATGGGAAGGTGCTTGGTGTGGAAGGGCTTGTGAGAATGGTTGGGGTTCATGTTGAGGATATGGTTCATAGGCATATGGTGGTGGTTCTTGAAAGTCACAAGGTGATTCACCATAGCCATAGGATTGGTATGCATCATAAAATGGCTCTTCGTCATAGTGTATTGGTGGAGGTTGTTGCCATGAAGATTGGTCATATGCATATGGCTTCTCCCACCTTTAATTGTTCCATCCTTGATAAACATCCTCATTGAAGCTCTCATTACCTACAACATAATTAGAACCAAACTCATAGCCAAAGTGAGAATTCATGGTGGAAAGAGAAAATAAAATTTTACACTAGCAAATGAAGCAAAAAGCAAAATATTCACACTATTCACATATGTACAATAACCAATAACATAATACCATTGCAATTCCCCGGCAACGGCGCCATTTTGATAAATGAATTTTTGCCGGTATAGAAATTATCAAGTAATCAATCATAGTATAGTCTAAACCGACGCAAAATCCATCATCAAACAAACCTACAATCTATAATCGAGAGTATTAGTCCCGAGTCGTTCTTCCCTAGGAATGCTACAAGGATGCATGCTATTGGTTAAGTGGTCTTTTGTGGTTTAAAGAGTGTAGCCTAAAAGTGCTAATAAAAGAGAACAACAATCAATCAATATTAAAAACCTTGGCCAAGGTTGAACATTGGAAGTTCCATCACTATAGTTTCCTTCAATTGTGATAACAAAGGAGTGTTGCTTCACTTAGTCAACCCCTAATTATAGAGGAAAGTCAAGTAAAAGTAACTAACTTGAGTCACAAGTCCTAGTCTTACCCTAGGGAAGTCTAGCTTTAGTGCACTCCAAGTCAATTAGCAATTCTCAATTCTTAATCAACAATTGACATCCATTATTCAAGTGTCTCCAATGACTCAACCACTAGGCCAAGTGAGGGGATACTACTCCATATCTAAAGTTGGCATTTTCTCAAACACTTGGAGAGCAAGAATGAAAGACATAGTAAAATGGAGAGAAGAGAATTAGAATCAAAGCAAGTCAACATAAGAGATTAACAACAATGAACAATGAACAACAATGAAAATGAGATCTTCAATGAATCAATAGAATCCAATAACAACAAAGTTGAATCTAAGACCTATGGGAATTGAACAATTACAAACACTAATTGAGATTAGAGAAGATGATCTACAACATGAACAAAGTAAATTGAGTGTGTAATGGATCTCACCAAGGAATGGTTGAGAATTGAGAAAATGAAGATGAATTCTAGAGAGAAGTTGGAGTTTCTCTCTCTACAAAATGTAACTAACTAAAAAAATCTCAAAACTTGTAAAATGAGTCTATGGAAGTGAATGTGTGTCAATCCCCTTCAATCCTTGGCTCTTATGTGCATTTTAGCGCCAAAGTTGGTTGCTGAAAACCTTCCAAAATCGCCAGGCACGTGTTGCAATAAAAGAATCACGTGCGGACTACGACGCGTGCGCGCATGGTACGCGTGCGCGTCCCTGGCTAATTCTGCGATGTGCGCGCGAGCGCCTTGTGCGCGTACGCGTGCTTGGCCGAAATCAACTCTTTGGCTTTTTGTGCTTCTCTCCACTTGCATGCTTCCTTCCTTGCTTCCTTTGATCCATGCCTAGCCTATTTCAATCCTAGAATTACTAGCAAACACATCAAGGCATCTTATGGAATCAAAGAGGAATTAGAATTCATCAAAATAAGGCTTAAAAAGCATGTTTTTACACTTAAGCACAAATATGGGAGAGACAAGAAAACCATGCTAATTCATAGGCTAAATGTGACAAAAGGTTATCAAAACACTCTAAACTTAATACAAAATAAACCGTCAAATTGGGGTTTGTCAACCACCAAGTATTCAATACTTGATCAAGTGGAAAGGGCTCCCGATAACTGAAGCTAGTTGGGAAGCTCGTGAGGATCTGTGGCAATTCCAAGAACACCTACAACGCTATCATGAACAGAACGCAACGAGGACGTCTGCGCATTAGGTAGAGGAGAATGTCACGGTAAATTTTAGAAGGTTAGATTTAACAGTGTTTATATAATTTTTTGGAGTGTTTGAGAATACTCTAGATGATTCCGGAACGTTCTATAATGTCCTAGAAGGTCCCGGAATATCCAAGAAGGTTCTAGAAGACTCTGGACGGTCATAGAGTATTCTAGAAGAGTGTAGATGTATATAGAAGTATAAAGAGTGGTATGGAATAATCTAGAAACATTTGGAAAGTTGTGGTAGGATAGATATTTGTAAAGAAGGTTCTGGATGATTAATTTAGACCGTTGATTAGATTTAATCTTAACTATCCATTGAGGAGGTGGATGGCTATAAATAGGAGGTGAGAGTTAGTGTAAGGTGTGTGAATCATTTGTAACAAACACTTGAACAATAAAGTGTTCTTTCTACCAAGCTTCTTTTCTCTTGTGTTCTCTTGTATTCTTAACTTTCTTGCTAAGTATTGAGAGTTAGGCTGACTTGGTCTTAGCTCAAAAGGTTGAGTAAGTCCGAATACCGGCACGGTAGCGTTGGAGTATGTCAAAGGCCGTGACATTTTGCACCTTTCAGACGAGTCAGGTAAGATTTACTGCTTCAAATAATCTTTATTTCGCATCTAATCCTTGTTTGAGCAATTCTTAATTTTTTTTACCATTTCTAAAGTTCTTTTTTCGCATGGGGGCGAAGGCAATTCATCGATTTTTCGGGCTTCTAGCAATCGATGGCAAACGAATAGTTTCATAGACAATGAAAGACAAATTCCTCATGACTGTCACAGCAAGAACATGTGGGACTAACCAAGTGAATCTTTATTGTGCAATCTCCCCTTCACTAGTAAGCCTTCGTGCATGAACTTCTATAAAAAAAATTTAATCTTTAGCTAATACTTTAATCCCGAGATCATAGACCATAACTCGTTCCTTTTGTTTCTCTCTCACAAGAACTCAATAGGTGGGTGAAAAAAGTTTAAAACAATTTTATAAGGTGAATACTCCGACCAAAATTTTGTAATTATTTTTATATCAAAATATTTTTTTAATTATTGGATAATAAATTGTAAGATTAGATTTTGATATTATAAATAAATTATACTTTTAAATAAAACATTTTTATGAAAAGATGATTTTGACATCTTCATTTGAGTAGGTACTATTTTATAATCTGTAACAACAATGTATGATTCAGTCTTGGTGTTTAACTAGATAATCTCATCTTTTTTCGGTGTTATTATTTTTTGGATTATTACTGCTACTTGTTCTAGGTTAAATATCTCTAACATTAATGTCTGATTCAATTGTCTGTAACATAATGTTTGATACTGTTTCTGTTTAAAAATTAATGTGAAAGTTAATAATTAGAGACATTAAATTAGGCATTTTTACTCAATTATCCTCCCTTATTCTATCCGATTTTTCTTTGTCTATTTTACTTAATTAAATTAATATTCTAACTGCTACAATCATAAGGACACATATTAAAATTATAAATTTAATTTTTTTTAAAATAAAAAAATAAATTTTTAATATATTTATTTTTTATTTATTAAAAAAAATTAAAATTATTCATTAATAATAATCTTATCATAGGCTCTAATAGCATATAATAGTTAAATTCATATAAAAAAATAATAATGTAAAATTTAAAAAAATAATCGGTTAATGACTCATCACTCATCACTCATCAGCAACTGTTAGCAGAGAAGCCAACGAGGGAATTAGCGAGATCGAAACTGACACGTGTCCCCTGCTGCTGAACATTCCCAATGATGGACAGCGGCGAGTTCGTTGGAGCGAACGCAAAGCAGAAGGTGCCAACGGAGTCAACCGGTATCAGGTAACTGTTAGCATCCAAGGTCAAGACCATCCCACCTTCAAAATGAAACGACACCGTCGGAACCTCCACACTGCCCATCGACGACATGTCGTAGCACGTGTCAAACAACGACACCCCTCTCGCCATCGCCAACCCCTGAGTCCCACTTAAAAACGCCCTTCTCAGCCACTCATACACCTCCCTCCGTAACCGCGTCACCGCCGTCCCCGAATCAATGATCACCCCTCCGATACCCCCCGCCGGATCCGCCGCAAATAACGATTCTGGAATCGGAAGCAGCTCGCCTCCCACACCGATCCCTTGGAGCCCTACGTAGTAGAATGTCTCGAACTCCGAGTTGCGGCGTAACGGCGCGGTGACGGCATTCCTAGGGAACGGCGTGTCAAACTCGAGAGTAGAGACCTTGTCAGAGTCGCGATCCACGAGGCAGTATGAAAACGACGTCGAATTCAGCTGAGCCGGAAAAGACAGGGTTCCGCCACCGAGTCCGAGCAACCCTGCTGCGCCGATGAACAAGCCTTGGTTGTTGTGGCCGCAGCCGATGGCGATGTTTGTGACGGAGCTTTGGCCAATGCTGATGGTTTCGGTGACGAATTCACCGACGGTATAGGAACCATCGCCATAGGAGACTTCGTAGAGGCAGTTGCCGTTGAGACACTGAGATTCGTCGAGCAATTGGCAGTGAGTTGAGTCGCAGGAGAGTGGGTGAAAGGAAGAGGATGAGTTCGGGTCGAATATCGGGTCGGATTGGCGGTAGCAACCGGAGCAGGGTGAACATTGCACCCAGCTGATGTCGCTGCCAGTGTCGAGGACCATGTAGACAGGATTCGGTGGCTCGCCGATTCCGACTCGGGAGAAGTACTCGCCGCTTCCCTGACTCGTTCCGGAGACGATGGGTCCCTCAAGTTCCGAGACGCTGAAGGATTGTGAACGAGTTAGGAGGGTCGTGACTCGGGCTGAGTCGCGCTCGAGTCGGGATAAAGTGAGGGACTTGTAGTCGCGGTGTGTTGGCTTCTGAAGTGATGCTCGAGAATGAAGTTGCAGAGAGAGCTTTGATGATGGCGTAGAACTGAGTTGCTCTTGTTGTTTGTGGTGGTTGAAGTCGAGAACTTGAAGGGTTTTTTGAATGGAGGCAGTGACATCGAGGAACGTGGTTTTGGGTATGTGATGGGGTGTGGTGCGAGAGTGTGCCAACGGGGAATCACAGATGATGATGATGAAGAGGACGATGACGGAAAACAGAGGAGCCATTGGAGCCTGAAATGAGAGTGCATGGTGTGAAGAGTATGTATAGGGCAGCAGCAGAGGCATGATTTCACGTAAGAAAATGGTATTATTATTGCTGTATATGGCAAGCTTGGCCATTGCCATAGTTTATCATTATTGCTGCTTAGCTCTCTTTGCTTCGGTAATTAATTTACTACTAATCTCATGATTCATGAACTTTGCATTTTTATCTTGCTTTCTTTTTCATTAAGTTGGTTGTAGTAAATACTAAATAGTAATCTTTTTCTTCTTTGGGAAAGCAGAAAGGAGCTGGGTAGTGACTTGTTTTTGGTTTTGGTTGACCAACTTAGATTTGTTAAAGAAGAGTTAGAGGTATGATTATCTGGTCTGTGACCCAGTTAGGCATGCCACGAAAGTGGGATTGTGTCTGAAGTTTGAACTCATGTGGGTGTTATCATTACATTTTGCTGCCATTTTTGGATCTAATCTTTCTTTGTTGACATAATGATTTGGATTGGCTCAGGCGTTGAGCACCTGACTCCTGAGGGCGGGTCACGTCCTTCGGTCCTTGTACTTCTTGGGCCCATATTAGAATTTCTTGTGTTTCCAATTTCAGTTGTTCCAAAGGCATGGCCCAATAAGAACAACCGCTGGCCCAACCCAACATATTTAAAAGGATTGAAATGACAAAAAAAATTGCCAAACACAATAACTCACATCTTTTCGTTAGCAGGAATTGCTTAGAGAGAGGTAAGGATGACAAAACTCTCATAGTGCGGGGATTCTCGCGAAAATCATCTCGAATGGGATCTGATTTTGGGAAAATTTTTTGGTGGAGACAGAGATGGGAAGTAAAATTCTTTTGAGACAGGCACTGGGATCCTATGAAGAATTTTTGCTAATTTTTAAAATTTATAAATTTATTTAATTATTTTTTATAATTTATTTTTTATATATATTTTTTATTCATTTCACATATTATATCTATTTAGAAAAATCCTAAATTTTTAATTATTATTTGTATAATTCTTTTTTAATTTATAGATCCTTGGTGTCATCCATATTTCATCCAATCTCTTTGCAACCATCCCTTTATGACTCTTCCTTCTCATTGTTCCATCACCCCTCACCACGCCGTTCTCTTTGTTCATGACATTCTTTCTCTTCTTTGAGGGTGTGTCTATTTTCCTCTTCGCAACTCCACCGTTGTATCCATTCTCCTCTTTGCTGCCGTGTCTTCAACTTCGTTCACTGTTTTGTACTCTGTCTTGCCATCGCGTTCCCTTACTGTATTAGTTCGAAAGAAGTCGTTGTCTGTTGTTTATTATTTATGTATAAAATCTTGTTGTTTTGTATAGAATGAATATTTACAACTCTATTCCTATGAAAATTAATTATCAGTCAGAACTATTGGAGAGATGAGGAGTGAGGTCCTACGAAAAAATGAGGATGGGTAATATTTCCTTGCAACATAAATTGGAGACGGAAATAGAGAACACATCTGGAGGCGGGGACAGAAAATAGAAAAGCATCTTCCGCTCCTGACCTACACAGTTACCATCTCTACTTAGAAAAGTGGATTTAGACCCTCTAAAGTTTGAATTTCATTTTAGAAAGTAAAGTGTGATCTTCTACCCTTGAATAGTTTCTCTTTCATATTTATTATTGGTCCCATCTATGAAATCAATGGTGAGAAATCACACTTTACTCTCTAAAGTGAAATTCAAACTTTAGAAGATCCAAATCCTAAGAAAACTAGCATAAGTAATGAGATGACAAACAGAAATTGCACTCATCTCTAAATTTTAAGTTTCAAATTGCCCTCCAGATGATTTTGTTAATTTTAATTATCTTTTGTATTTTAATATTTTAAGATCTTTTTGTAAACACGGAAGTCTTTTAAAATTTATTTTAATAGTTTATCTATACAACAAAAGAAACTTGTGTCTAACCATGTGATTGGAGGTGGATTTTCACATATAAAAATGTAGCATATTTTATTCCGTGATCAACGTTTTACTTCTTTAAAAACTAACTCTTATAGTAATAATATTTGTCGCTATTATTGGCATCAAAGATCAAGCACAATTTGTTGCGTTAAAATTATTAGCTAACAAAGTAGGTGTGTTATCCCAAAAGTGCAGTCCCAGTTTTTAAGTAATTCGATGATTGTTTATGAACAATTGCTTGTAGCCGTGTCTAACTAATATTTGCAATTCTATATTCATACTTTTGATTGTTACAATGTTACCCTTCTCTGACGTCCACAACGAGCCAAAACAAAATCGTATTTAAGTTTTATACCAATGCGTCACTTATTTCCATAGAAAGGTTACAAATGGTCGTACATGGTTGTTCAATTTTTATTGTTTTAAAGTCAAATATAATATGGTTTGCTCCATTATTAAGGGGAAAAGTTAAACAGTTTTAACGGTACAAAATTACAAATACGATAACTTGCAAATAGTAATAGTTTTATTTATTTATTTATGAGTTTAGTTAATATATGTGTTTAAAATATATGTTACGATGATCGTGAATACATTAAAAATTTAAATTTTGTATTTTTTTTTTGTAATCAATTCAATTTGGTAGCTTGAAAACTACTGCTCCTGCCCCTCCACCCACTACGAATCAAGAATCAATGTTGTTATCCTCTGTGATTATAATATAAGAAATATTCTGCATGCGTGTCTTAACATATGATAGTAGCCTTTTAATGTTGCATAATATTAAATTCATAAAAACTTTAAAACTTTTTTATTTTTTCATTCTTAAAAAGTTTTTAAAATATTCATTAACAAAAATCTTAGCAGAAAAAACTTCACTCACCTTTTAGACAGTTATTGTTATTCATAAGAAGACAACAATCCAAAAGTAAAAAGGCCATATAAATATATACTTTTTATTTTTTGGTGAATGATGCTATATATATAAAAGTTTTTGTTATTAAATTTAATTAAATTAGCGTAAAGATCAGCAAAAAAAGCACGTGCATACCTCATTATTTCTCATTTTTACGCAGCGCATAAATTTTTGTTGGTGAGCATAAAATGTATTAATATAAGTATATAGCACATAATTTTTCAAAATATAATACAAAAAATTTTACCCATAATATAAATTTATTGATATAACATATAAATTTTTATACATAATATATAAATTTTTGTATATAATACATAAATTTTGTTAAAAATATATTTTGTTAATTTAGTGAGTTAATATTTTAAATATATAATTTTTTAAAAATTTTTATATTATATACTAAAATTTTATACTATACACTTGTTTCGATGATTACTTAAAACGAGATTGTATATGGGTTTGAACGTAAGGTCCAAATTCTCAAGGGGTGGTTTCCGACTTAGCCTGCATCAAGTTGTCATCTTCTAAGTTGTTTGTGAGAAGATGGGAGTGATATCTGCAAAACATTTCGGTACTTAAATCAGCAAGGGTCTTAACAGGTTTAAGTGTATTGAAATTTAAGTATACTTGAGAGTGTCAATGTATTTATAGATGATTAGATAATAACTATATTTTCACTTCTGATAGTAAATAATCGTCCCTTGATCTAAAGGTTGCTAAGATTCCTCTTCTAGAAGTAGGTGAGAGATATTTGGGATTAATTAATTACCTTGTAGTGTTCTATCCGACCTCTTAAGAGGTTGATTATGTGGTAGATGTCCTTTAGACTTTGAGGAATGTTAGGGGGTTAGTAATTTTGGTATTTTGTAACCATCAATTGGCTATCAATAGTGTTTTTAACGGTGTGAGATTACATTTAATGGTGGGAGATCACTCACTTTTGTTTTGATGGTTAAATGCTGGCTAGAAAACACAAAAGTTGCTGGCCCCTAGACTTTTCCTTAGACTTTTATGTGTTTCTGGACCTGACTTATATTTTGGGCCATATATAAACAACACTAAAATTTATATATTGTATATATTTATTAGTATAAAATACAAATTTTTATATATAACACATAAATTTTTTAGTAAACACCCAACCTGATCCTTATCCATTTTTACGAAGGGTAAAGCGATTTCTGTAAAAAAAAATGACACTTCGACCTTTAACCTTTTTATTTTGGGACAATACGATCCCTTAATTAAAAAATCTGTTAAATAATAACAAAAATTAATTTTGTGAGAGTTTTATTCGTATTTTGTAGAGGTTTTAAACCTCCCCAAAATTCTTTTTAACAACATAACCAATTACTACCACTACTATCACTACCTTCTTCATCTTCATTACTATGACTCCTACCTCTATTATTTTTATTGCTTTATCATCATCATTATCTCCTCTACCGTCATCATCACCAATACCAATATTATCAATATTAAAGTTCTATTCTTTCATTTTTTATTCGATATTATTTCTTTCTTTTAAAAAATATTTGTACTATAATTACTTTTTTTGTGATATCATTTTTATCAATAATTTTTCTTCACTTAACCACCAATAGTGAAAGAATTTTTTAAAATAAATTTATTAATAGTTTGTGAAAGTTTATAGAAGTTTAAAAATCACATAAAATATAAAATAAAACTCTCACAAAACTAAATTTTGTTATTATTTAACAAATTTTTTAATAAAAAAATAATATTTTTTCAAAATAAAAAAAGTTAAAAATTGAAATATATTTTTTTTTGTAAAATTCACTTTGTCTGTCGTAAAAATAGATAATTGAATGTTTACTCTAAATTTTTACCCATAACACTATAGCACACAAAGAAATATTTGAACGCTTTCTTGTTTTCACGAATCAAATAATCAAAATAATAGAGAGGAGAGATTCCGATTCCCGGGAAAGGAAGAGAATTGAATGCAAAAGCTGCGAATAAGAAAATAGTAAAATAATTCGCACGCACTTTACACGCGCGTTGTCTCTTCTCTCCTCTTTCAACCTTCGCCTCTCACTTGTTTTAGGTAACAACTAACATAACGTAACATAACAAGCGAAACCAAGCACCTATTTTTCCGAATCCCACACTCACATCTGCGTTATCTTCTCTTTTCCCACTTCTTCTTCATTCTTCCGCCAATATGACTTCAATCGCTCAGGTACTACAGATTTCAATTTCATTTATTTATTTTCATTATTTCCTCAATTTTAATTTTCTTTTTTTGGATTTGCTCATTTTTTGTCAACTGATGCCAATCCTGTTATTCATTTTCATCAATCAGGGTTTTACCAAGTCGCTGGCCATGACCGTGCTCTCTGAGATCGGTGATAAAACCTTCTTTGCAGCTGCGGTATGTTTCTCTTCATGGTTACTTATTCTTCGCCATTTTTTTTCTTCATTAGTGATCCTCTATGTTTGTTTTCGTTTACTTCTAAGCTGCAATCTAAACGTTTTAGACTTTAGTTAAAAAAAAGTTTTGAATCTTTAGCAACTGGATTCACCTCCTTCTTTCGTGTCTTTTCCTTTTTTGCATTTCCTAAATCATATATTCACAGTATCGGCACTTGACTTACTCCAATTAATATATTCATTCTTATGTGTGGATATTTAGAGTAGCAAATTCTCAAATTGGTTTCTGAAATTTTAAGATAAAAAATTAGTTAGGACTAAAAAGATGCACTTTAGTTAATTGGTTGGTTGGTTGGTTGGGGGGAGGGGGGATTTGACGGAAACAAAAGATTTAATGCTGCCTTCAGTTTTGAGAACAAGACACAAATGATAGAGATACAAAAATTAGTGTTCTTATATTTTGTTTGGTGATAAACTATAATAAATTATGAACATCTAATTTATTTTCATTTTTTTTTTCATAAAAAATGTTTAAGAAGAAAAATATAATGATAAAAAATATAATTATGAAAATTTGATAAAAATATTGAAAAATAAGTTGTGTCTTTCCTATCAGTAAGGACACAAAATATACTAATTCAGGGTCTCTAGACACAATGTTTCTGTCCATATTTTATCTGTCACACATAATTTTGTGTCCCTGCTTCCGTGTCTCATGCCAAATCTAAGAGACTAATTTAAGGATTTACTCACTAGAGCTAGGTAGGCACTCCAAATCAAAGCCTTGCATTCTGTGGGCCACTTGTCTGACCTATCAGAGTAGTGTTCTGGATTGGAACTACCTCAAGATACAATTTGTTTGTTTCTTTGGGGAAATTTTTGTTGTGTGATGTGTCATGGTTTGAAACTATTTTATCAGTAAACAGTATGAGTGTTCAAGTTTGTGTGTTTTTGAATGAATTTGGTTTTCAATTTGGTCATCATTATTCAGTTGCTTTTACATAAAAAAATTTCCCATTGCTCTACTAACACCAAATATGTTTGATAGAAGTATTTGAATGAGCAACATTACTTGTTACTTCATTGAATAGTTTATGGCAAGAATAGAGGGCTTTAATATTTGTCTTTCTTTGTTACTTTGAGTAGAAAGCAAAAGCCTGATGTTTGATTTCATGATGTTTGTTTCAAGATCCTGGCTATGCGACACCCCCGGCGCCTTGTCTTATTGGGTTGCCTATCGGCTTTGATTGTAAGAATCTAGTCTTCTTCCTTTTATCAGCTTTATTGTTATTTTGATATATTTTTATTTTAAGTCTCATAGTTCCTGAAAATTCTAGGTCATGACTATTCTCTCTGCCCTAGTTGGTTGGGCTGCTCCAAATCTGGTAAGCATTGTTTGCTAGTTGTGGAACTTCACAATTCTCATCATTATCTGTTTCTTCTTAGAATCATTAGTAGGTGCTATCCTTCTATTAGTCAATATGTTGCATATATTGAGATATTATGGCCAACTGTATTTGAGATCCAGCAATTGTTTGATTAAATTACACTCTCATTTTATTTATTTTTAGTTTTCTGGGGTGCTGATCTTCCTGTAATTTTGCAGATTTCACGTAAATGGACTCATCACATTACAACATTTTTATTCTTTGGGTTTGGAATTTGGTCCTTGAAAGATGCTATATTTGGAGACGGGTGATTGTTCATTCTTTGCCAGTAAATTACTGATTATTTTGTAACGAACATCAACTTGTAACTGAATAGAAGTTCTTTTTTTTTCACTCGTGGATCATGATTTCACCGAGCAGGGATGCTGAAGAATTGGCTGAAGTAGAAGCAGAATTGGTTTGTTTTTCGCTTCTGTTTGGTTTCTTCTTTCAAGTTAATTATTTTTCCTTCTTGACAGTTGATTGAGCTCCCTTTATTATCAGGACAAAGATTGGAAGGCTAACAATGGAGTTAAGAAAGATAGCAGTAAGGTAAAAATAAAATGTCTATCTGATATATTTTTTCTTGCTTGGATGCATGGATATGATTTTGAATGGATTAAGAATTTTCCTCCTTAATTCCAGGAAATAATTGATTGTAAGAATATATTCAAAATAGAATTCTCTGGTGCTGTGTATTTGATGTTCTAAAACTGTATATACATTGTGTGATTCTAACTCCTAGGTTGATGATGACTTGAAAAAGCAGCAACGCCCTTTTTTATCTCAGTTTTTGTCCCCTATTTTTCTAAAGGTAACATATTTGTATTATAACTGTACAGTATTTACTAAAAAAATTAAGCTATGGTTAATCAGATCCACTTTATCAACTCCATTTTGTAGGCATTTTCTATCAATTTCTTTGGGGAGTGGGGTGACAAGAGCCAGGTGAGTGTAGTTATAGAACATTTTTTCCCTTGCATATGCTCCATTATAGAACTGCTTTATTCTTCACTAGCCATAACTTTGTTCTGTTTCAGCTGGCTACAATTGGTTTGGCTGCGGATGAGAACCCATTTGGTGTCGTTCTTGGAGGGATTCTGTAAGTTTGTACTCTTAATTTTTTCTGTTTGTAATTTAGTATCAACCTATTTCTTTGAAGATTTTGATTAATTTTTCCTTCGGTCTCCCATGATGGGATATGTTTTCTGAATATTATGCTGGAATTCTGCATAGACATGATTTGTGCAATTATATTTATTTAAGTAATGTGTTCCATACCTGTGAACCTAAAATTTCTTAGGATAATTGAAAATTTTCAATTTTTCCCTCAGGGGACAAGCACTATGCACTACTGCTGCTGTCATCGGAGGAAAGAGTTTAGCATCTCAAATATCAGAAAAAATGGTATTAGTTTCTGTTCCTTTTTATCTACTTAGCTTGTAGAGATTAGGTTGTAATGTGTAATTCTGATTTACCACACTGCTGGTGTAGCATTAAGTTGTGTGTGCATGTTATCTAAATGTTGTACTTCAATACTTTTCAGGTTGCACTATCAGGTGGATTGCTTTTCATTGTTTTTGGTATTCAATCATTCCTCTCTCCAGTGGAATAATGAAGGCTTCCCATTGGTTAGTGATTGTTGATTGTTCTTATTGTATGTGGGATTTTAGCAAACTAGCTTCTTTAGCACGATGGGTTGGCTGCCAAATAGCTGAGTTCATGCCTCATCCAACTGGGGTGAATGCTTTCATTATTTCCAGTTTCACCCTTTCAAAGATTTCATGACTCAATAAACAGATCATTTTAGTACCAACACCAAATTCATCATATAAAGTCAAATTAAGTGGATTGTTCAATTTTTACATCTAGAAACAATTCATATATCTATCTTTGTCATGTTTCATGCATATGTAAATTTTCAATGTTTTTGGAAAAAATATACCATAAGCCGTGAAGCTTCCTCCTGGTTTGGAGGAAGTAATAAAACATAGAGAAGGAGGGTTAAAGACAAGCTTGCTTGTAATCTTCGGTGGTGACTTTTTTTGTCCATGTTTGCGTCGGATTATAGGGATGAAAAGGCTTTCCTTCGTTGTAGCTAAAAGAAGTTGAGAATGGTACTGTCATCAACTCAACGTGTGTGACAAGGTTTGACAAGAATTCCTTCTTGCAAGGGGAGATTTACTTACGAGTGCAGTAGGGTGGAAGTCGTCTTAGTGATGTAACTTGACTGAAAATTAGTCGTTGATATCAAGGCAACTTCTTTTGTAACAAGTGTTGGTTGAACCACCAAAATTTCAAAATTTCACCCATGGCAAGCTTAAAATCCACATGTTTTTAATGACTTAAAAAAGTGGACAAAAATCAATATTTAATGTTTATTTCATTTTTCAGAATGTAATTTTTTCAATTCGTTCTGTTTCGTTATATATATAGTTCACATGGAATAGTGGCATCAATGGTCATTGTTTTCCTGATGGTTGTCTTTTTTATTTTTTTGGCTTTAATAATTAATGACTGGTCCAGACCCAAAATTAATAATAATGACTGGTAGAGATTCAATTCGTTAAGGCGGTCAAGCTGATATCAAAAGCAAATCAAACAAGATCAGAAACACCAGAGTTGATACAAAAGTAGTGCTATTATTTATTTATTCAAAATCACAACTATCTCGTCAAAATCGTAAGACCAACAACTATTATACATTTGCCTTTTTCTTGCGTTACTCAAAAGCTTCATGACGTTATCCTATGTACACAAACAAACGTTTCCAATTTCGCCTTTCAATAGCATCAACTCCAATATTGCTTCGTATTGAATGCTGCATCAGCAGTTCAGCACCCTCCGCCTGCAGGCTCAATTGAACTTAGTAGCCCATTTCCTCTCAGTTGCATGCAGTATACTTCAGCATCAGCTTGGGAACAGATGATAACCACTGACAACCCGTTGTAGTGCGCTTCTTGCATGATATTAACAGCATTGTCAATGGTCATCCCAGGAATAACCTTCATCAGTACTTGGACCACATATTCCCGTTTATTGAAGTTGTCATTGTGCAATATTACGCGATATGGTGGCACTGATTTTCGCGATTTCCTGCACATTTTAGAAAGTCCAGAATGAAACCTTTGCAACCCATGCCACATTTTATTCTGAAAAAAGGAACTGAACAACAGTGCATAGAAAATACAAACTCTAATGGATCTCCTAGTTCTTTCATTAAGGAGGTTAAGGCATAAACATCCATTTATTTACTTGATTACTTCAGAATTACAATGCAAAGACTTTGAAGTAAAAACAAATCATTTTTATTCAATGCAATACCATCTCCATTTTCCCACAAGATACTTATACCAGCAATATCAATAATATGGACACCATTGACAAGATTCTCACCGGTATCTTTTATTCAGGGAATCTCCATAAAATTGAATCTAGCCACACAATTACAATACCCAATTGGAAAAGTTCAGCTTGAAGATCGAGAATCAAGACTAGTTCTAACCTCAAATCAAATTCAGATTCACGGCCAGGGGTAACTTTTTCAATTACTGGCTTTTCCAGCAGCCCTGCACCTTTGCCCGGTCTTGTAGTTATTGCAGCTGTGGGGATGCAAAGATTGGAGCATGGTCCTCTACAAAGTGAATATCTATCTCCTGCAAAAAGCAAATCATTAAAAACAACTACAATTTGAAGCACTCAACCATATAGATACACATTGCATGAAGATTAACCAAGGATATTTGATTTCACCGCGAACCCTACACATGGCAACACATCAAGCATCTCAAAACATAGTTTTCAGATACAAATAATAGACATTGCAAGAACCACTGGATGATGAATATTACAGGCTTCGCCATAAACTCGTGTCTAGATTATCAATTTTTTTTTTCTTTCTTTTTCAAGAAAAAAGGATAAAATTCCAAAGATAGATGATGAATTGCAGCTGGTGAAATTCTTCTAAGAAGAGAACAATTCGGACCAGGCAATTGATTCAACAAAAGAAAATTATTATAAAAAAGAAAGAACGAACGAAAGAAGAGAATGCAGGTATATAACTATAACATTGCAGAAGACGAGAATTAAAATATCACGTGATAATAACCTAATAACGTCAAAACTCAAATGTATATGCATCAAATTCAACAAGAAATGAAAATTGGGGCTTGAAATCAGGTGAAGAGAAGAGTAGGTTTAGGTGGGAATTAATTAATTGAATATGGAGAATCTTGGAATCGAAATATTATGAAAAGTGAATTAGGTAAGTACCTGGTTTAGGGTTGGAGATACCGCTGGGAGAAAGAGCGAATCTCCCACGTATCGCACTCTCCATTTCTCTCTCTTTCTCTGCTCTGCTCTGCTCTTTCAAGAAACACTTCTTTTTCTTCTTACACAGAAACACTGTAATGCGAGTGAAGGAAGAAGCCTGATGCAAATGACGTGTATTTATGAATGAAATTACGAAATTCGTTTTGCATATTTTGATTACAGCCTTTGTGGGTTGGGCCCTTTGGGTTGAGCCCACACTAGTCCTTTAGAGAAATGGGCTAAATACTGCCCAAAAACATCATAACGGGCTAAATGGGCTTCATCTCACTATATTCTATTATTTACTGAACATGGACCGGACCAAAAATGGGAGCACATAAGAAAAATCTACCTAGCTGAGGCTTTAGTATGCTGTACCTAGGGTGGAAAAAGGTCAGGGTCTGCAGTTTGGTTTATGTTTAGTCTGATCTAGTCTGATCTGACCTGTTATGAAATAGATACAGGTTCAAACTCTTATAAAAGTCTTATTATGTTAATAGGCCAGGTTCAAGTTCATTAATTAATCTTATTGACCTATCAAGGCCTGTTAATACATAATTACATATATAAATAATTTTTTTATTATTAACAAAATTATGAGATATTTTAAATTTATTATCTTTAATTATAAATAGTTTTGTATATTTTAAATACTTTAAAATTTAAAAATTCTTATAAATATTAAATATAATATTTTACATATAAATATGTTTATTATGAAATATTTTTTTAAATAATATTTTTATTTTTGTAAAAAAAAATTAGCAAACTTTTTAACAGGCTTTAAATCAAGTCAGGCTAAATAACATGTTAGATTTAGTACTTTAAAAAAAGTCTATAACAGACTACAGACTAAACCTGTTAAGAGCAAAATCTATCTTGACCTGGTCTGACCTGTTTCCATCCCTAGTCGTACCCGAATTCAAAACTTGGCAAAGACCAAATATTGAATAAAAAGTTAGAAACCCTTATCATAAGATTTGCTAAATAGGGATTTGGGAATTATCTGATTTTGAATATTCGTTTAAGACAGTAGAGTGTCTAGAAGCATATTTGGTTCATAAGTTGGGTCAATAATATATATTGTCGCATTACTTAACTTGTGTGTTGTGTCTTTGGTACGAGATCTTTGATTCATGAAATGGAACTATGGAAGTAAGAAACCACAATTGTACAAGTACAACTATTCAAGAGGTTGAATCCACTTCGGCTGCTCACTTGGAATCGTGTAACCAATCATAACATCATATTGAACTTATTAATGGTGGAAAGGGACATGCAATCACAAAAGCAATCTATTCCTATGAAAATCGAGCGTCTAACTGTCCAAAATGAGTTGCTCTATTTTCATTCACATTGAATGTATAAAAATATAAATACAAGTTACAACTATTTCACAAAAAATACACAAACCACGACTTGGTGGCTAACCTAATAACATATTTGATATTTATTTTGTTCATCATTTTGTTACATAAAAAACTTAAAAAAAAAAAACTCATTTTCCTTCCCTGGTATCTTCGATTACCTAAGTAAAAAAAATGGATTATTTAGCACGTGGGATCTCTGAACAAAAATTGCCATGAATTTACACAAAGCACATGAAACTCCCCTAAAATAAGGAAAGAAAAAAAAAAAGAAAGAAAAGTTGAATGGAACAAGCCTTTGATTAATTTGGAAGAAGGCGTGAACGTAAGCTCTCTCACCAAAAAACAACGTGTGGTTCGTAAGCAACTAACTACGTTGATTCTTATTTCTCTGGTCTCACAAATCAATCACCAAACCTTTTAACGGTCTCCAACACTTACTTGTCCCTTCCTTCCCTCCAATCCCAATAGTAATAGAAGATACCTCGGAATCTTCTTTTTTCTCTTCTTCTTCTTCTTCTTTCTTCTTTAACTTATCAACACACATCTCAAACCAAAGAACACAGAAAAAGAAACTAACATAACAGAATGAGAGCACTGAATTCGCATTATGTGGTGATCGATCTTCACTGTTCATGGCACTCCACAAGTCACCACCTTCCAACCTCAGCACTTGCCTACCTCAACATCAGCTCAAACCTCATCTCCACCGTCTCTTCGTCATTTCGTCGAACACGTCGTTCGGGTTCCGCAATTCGCTCCGCCAGGTCCTCCTCCTCCTCATGGATTCCCTCCCCGGAAATTCGCCGCCCCTCCGATCGTTTCTCCTCCGCTAACGGCTATCCGTTAAGCTTCCAGAACGTTCCGTCGACGTCGCGGCCCGAGGCCTCCACGGAGCTTGAGATGTTCTTGGAGCTGTTGCCTCTGAAGATGAGGAGGGAGCTTTATCGGCACCAGGAGATTGGGATGCTTATAGAGGTTGTGATGGATCTGGGTCGCAAGCCTCTCGCGAGGTTCCCTTCCGGAGATTGGGTTATCTCTGAACAACCCATAAAGCTTGAAGATTTACGCCATGCCATTTCCAAGGTGGGTGAGTTAGCTTGTTCTTTGTTTGGTTGAGCATTTTCGATGGAACATTTTTTTGTATTATATGTATTTTCATGAGGGGCCTTTGCAAAATATAAGCTTTAATTGATCCACTTTGAATTTATTATTGTTTCAACTGGAATATGCGAACCAATTATCTGCTATCACTCAGTGCTAAGTGATTTATTTATTGGCGAATTGCTGTTGCTTGGAAGAGTTATTGTGATAAATAATTTGACCAGGGAGAAAAAAAAGTTAAAAGATTGGTAAGGTGGGGTCCAAAGATCTAGATAGAAGAATATAGTCACTCGTGAGGAGAGTGTAAAGATTATTCTTTGTAATTGAAGTTGGAACTTTATTTCTAACACAATTATACATAATGCATGGTCAAGAACTTTTGAAGTTGCATGTAAGGATTGTGCCTTGTGATTACTGAGGTTTTTATAGTTATAGTTTCTAGACTTCTAGTTGCCGAAATAGCATTTGTCTCCCTTAGTGTTAATGAATAATGGCTTCTGATATAATGTTTCATTATGTTTAGGTAGGTGAGTTTTCTGATGACAACCGATCTGGTATTAATAGCTCTTTACACCGTATAAGTGCGATTCGGAATCGTAAAATGCAAATCATTGGCCTTACTTGCCGGGTGGGTCGAGCAGTGAGTGGTAGTGCGGAAATCATACGTGATTTGGTTGAGGATGGGGGTTCTATATTGGTCATAGGACCTCCCGGAGTGGGTAAAACTACGTTAATCAGGTAAACCTTGCCAATGTTTGATATTCTGAATAGGATTTCTGTGTCTTTATTTGAAGTTTTGATTGTGGACGTGGTTTATTAGCTCCTGAAAAAGTGAAGTTTTTGTTTTCAAGTTTCTCATGTTGATTTTTTCCCTTCATGTTTCTCTGTAAATGCCTCAACAGCAAAGCACTCTTACCCAAAATGGTCTGTGACTGTGATTGTTCATGTTTCCTCATCAGTGTAAATTTTATGCAATAATTTCTTTAGTCACGCCAAACAATATCATTTTAAAGTTTTATGTATGTTAATATTGGTCAAAATGAGTTATTTAATATGCGTATCTGAAGAAGCTTGCTTGTGCAGAGAGATTGCTAGGATGCTGGCAGATGAGTTAAAGAAGCGTGTTGTAATAGTGGATACATCCAATGAAATTGGAGGTGATGGAGATGTTCCTCATGCAGGCATAGGCAGGGCAAGGAGGATGCAAGTTCCAAATGTACATATGCAGCATAATGTCCGTACAAATCTCATTGGCTCAGTTTCATTTTTGTAGAACAAGTTCTGATAAATGAACTTCTGTGACACTGTTCACGCTTCTCTATGCAGGTTATGATTGAAGCAGTTGAAAATCATATGCCTGAAACCATTATAATTGATGAAATTGGAACAGAGCTTGAAGCATTAGCAGCTAGTACCATTGCTCAAAGAGGAGTCCAATTGGTTGGAACAGCACATGGAGTGACAATTGAAAACATAATAAAAAATCCTTCTCTTCAGAATCTTGTTGGTGGCATAGAGGTGAAAAGTCGCTCTTACCTTTTTCTCATCAGTTCCCTTTTCCAAAGAGTGAATCAAGAAAAATTCAGAAGCATATAGAAATAGAATATGTGTAATGCTTACACACATTAGTAATGTTTGTTGAGTATTTATATCAACAGAGTGTAACCCTTGGAGATGAGGAAGCTAAGAAAAGAAAAGTGCAGAAGACAATTCTAGAAAGGAAAGGACCTCCTACATTTACTTGTGCTGTTGAGTTGATATCTAAAACTGAATGTCGCGTTCATCATAGATTAGATGCAACTGTGGATGCCATTTTGGCAGGTATTTTTCAACCCCCCCCGAAAAAAGAAAAACCAAAAACAAAAAAGGAATATCTTAATATCTAACTGATGTGGTAATCTCATAGTTGCTTAAACTGAAGTTTGATTAGGAAATTTCCTGCCTTAACAGGAAAATCTCCATTATTTGAAGTCCGTCAATGGGATGACTCTGCAAAAGATTTATTGCAGTATGCTCCAATGCCTGAAAAAAGTCTTGGAGAAACCCTTGATTTAACTAAGAATAGTATCATAAGTTCTGAAATAGATTCTGATAAGGATGATAAAGACCTTTCTCCTACATGGTCCGTGAAATGGAGCACTAGTGGATCTGTAAATAATACTGTGAGTTCTGACTTTAAGTCTGATGAGGATGAAGCAGACAGCCCTACTTCTCGATCTAAGAAATGGAGTACTAATGGATCTGTGACTACGAGGAGGTCACCAGTTCAAGTGTATACTTACAAGGTATTCAAGGGCTTTTATACCTGTCTCGTTTTCCATGTTGAATGGATTTCATTCTTGAAAACATGAATTGGCCAAACTCTTCTTGATGCCTGCCTTTCTTTATTAACCTGGCACTTGTTTCATGTTGGATGCATTTAGATTCTTGAAGCTGATCTACTGCAAGTAGCAAAGGTGATGGGACTTGAAGATTTAGTAGATGTAACAGATGATATTGGAGCTGCTGATGCAATTCTAGCATCCAGTTCTGAGATACGACAGAACCCATGGATCCGTAGTGTAGCGAAATTCCACAAGTTACCAATTTTTGTTATTAAGGTGATTTTTAGTTGCCTCTTTAGTTGTTACTTCGATGTATTCTCTTTATATGTTATAATGAACTTCTGGTTACAATAGAACACTATCTTGTTATAATGGCTTGGTGGTGGTTGTTTGTCATTATCTTCTTATACTGAGTTTTTGTTTCTTGCAGTCCAATACCATGGCACAAATGGTCAAAGCAGTACGTATGATCCTTGGGCTAGAATCATTTGGCCCTGCGAAAAAACCTTACAATGATGCTCTTGATATTGAAATCGAGGATGATGAACCAAAACGAAAACCATCTCTGGAAGAGATTGATGCCTTGGAGGTACAAGCCTTTCCTTTTCTCTTATTAGCATCTGATTTCTTAGAGAACAACTGATGTCTTCTTCACTACAGTCTTGGCAGTTAAATTAGTTCCTTTTAATGAGAAATTCCAGTGCTCCTCTGTACATACTTATTCTCATTCATGCTTCCCATCAGTAGTTATAGCTTTTCTCTGCTTTAAAGGGCATCTTTCTGATTTACCAAATATCATATCAAACAATCTTTCTGTTTCACTTGAAAAAACAAATATTGGCTTAGTGCTTCATACTTTCATGTATATATTTTTGACTTAGTTTTGAATTTTCGTTTGTTTATATGTATATGGCAGGAGGTTAGACTTGCAATAGAATACATTGTGATACCCGGTGGGGAACCTGTGGAGCTCCTTCCTAGACGTTCGGAAATAATAGCACGGCAGCTCGAACTTGTAGAAAGCTATCAGTTGGCAGCTGAAAAGTCAGGTACAGAACAAAACCCAAGGTTGCAGATACTTCCCATGAGGCTAAATGCAAAAAAAATATCTAAATCCAGTTCTGCTTCCCGCAAGAAAACAAGTCCTAATTCAGTGTCTACTGGTGGTGGTGGTGGCAAGGGTACCAGTGTCACTAGGCTTCCCCTTTTGCCCGAATAGTTCAGAGAAAAAAAATATATTAAATTGCTCCAATTCTAACATGTTTCACTCCCCTGGTTTGTACATGTAAAATGTACAGTGGCCATGTAATTATGTAAATAAGTTATTTATATAGCCAAAGAGCTTGTTGTTGCTCATAAATTTGGTGTGTGATGGTGATTTCATAGGTTTGATCCTACACCATGTTACCCCTCTTCCCATTTGTATTCATAAAAAAAATTCAACATTGTAAGTATTTTTCACCTGCAATATAATTCATTTGTAATTTGCTTTCATACATATTAGATATTAACTTTTAGGTAAAAACTCACATGCAATTGTCTTTATGTGAAGTTGATATTTGAAAACCGTGAGATGATTTGATAAATTTGACTAAATTATCATCTAATAATTCTTGACTATTAATTTTATGAGTAGTGCTATGGAGCTAATGGCCTAAGTGTATAATGTGTACGATGGGCTAAATCTTTGATCCATGAATAGAATAAACATCACCCATACTATCCAGAATAACCATTTGGATACCAGATAAATAAATCCCAAAAACTTAAGTTGATTTTAGGGTTCACCAAAGATCAAATCCCTAACCTTTGGGATCTAAAACTCTAATATCATATCATGAAACCACTCATTCCAAAAGCGTAACTTGATAGGATAATGTAACACTAATGATTATATCTCTAATACTTTCTAACCATTGTACACATTGTACGTTTAAGCCATTGACTCCCTATACTTTCCCTAATTTTATATTAAGACAACAACAAGTGAGCTTTTACCTAACTTTTGTAGTTAAGGAGTTCACTCAAAATAAATGGAACAAGAAACTTATGAGATGCGTATGAAGGTTTAGGTCATATTTGCCTAAGGCTGATATACTTTGTTTTTAGTCAGAGAGATATTTCTTTGTTTAAATTTGATTTTCTTGTCTTAATGTCTCATGACCCATGACCAATAAATATAAAGCCTTCTCTTTTTGGGCAAAAGCTTATATGTCATTGTATGACAGAAACAATGTGAAAAAAAATCATGATTATGCCGACTATTTACAAAATCGTTATTAGCCTTAGCACTTAGCATTCATAATTAAACAGAAATTTGCAAAATATTTAAAAAATATTAAATAAAAAATTCAAAACTACAATTGTCAATTTATCATATTAACATCAATCTACTCGCACATCTTAGGCTTGATATTTTTTATTTTTTAACTAGATATTTTGCTCTTACATGTTATGGCTGTTGTTAATTTAACTTAAATAGTATGGAATGGACTAAATTGACTATTTCTAATAAGTTGACCGAACTCAAAATTACATAGTTGATGTTAAACAAGTTTAATGAGTCATTGTCATGTTACATACTGCCTGTCAAGAATCCATTGTGCTCAAAAGTTTTGTAAGACTAAGTTAATGTGACGTGTACCCTTAGGGAAAAAAAACATAGAAGTATATTTTGTTTTGCATAAATATTATATAAATATTAAAAAAATTAACCATTAAATTAATTATTATATATTTATTTATATATTATTTATATATTTTTAATATGTATTTTTTATTTTAATATATATTATATATAAATAATTAATTAATGATTATTTTTAGCATACTTATAACAGAATTATTTTGTTAGGTTAGTCAAAAAACTATGCCTAATTTTCTTTTTCCGTTTAGGAAAATAATAAGACAATTTTTTTCGAATTATTTTTTTTAATAAATAAAACGAATTTAAGAATAAGAAATGTTTGGTATGTTGGCTAAGACCTAAGAATAAGCAGGTACAAGTTAGAAGCAGAAACGGTAGTTAGGGAAGGCGTGACACTTTCAAGTTTCGGGAACCTTCTTCAAGGGTTTCATTCCAAAACCCTAAAATATTTTCCCCAATCACTTTTCTCTGTGCCTGTAAGCCCTTTCATCTTCACAAGGTTTTTCCTTTCGCCCTCTTTTCAATTCATTCATTTCTAAATTCTCGACATTTTCGATTTCGGTGCTTCAGGGATTAAGGGAGCTTGTTTGAGACTCAAGAAAACTGAGTGAGTTATTCAGTGATGGCGGGCAAAGAAGAGAATCGAATATTCGTCGGAGGATTGTCATGGGACGTAACGGAGCGTCAGCTCGAGCATGCCTTTGGCCGTTACGGCAAAATTCTCGAATGCCAGGTACCTTCTCGTCTATTCTCACCAATTTTCCATCTCTTGTTTTCTTCACCTGTAAAAATGTGCAGCTTTCTTTTTTTTGGATTTATATATATATGAAAAAAAGAGCTCGATGCATGTATCTTCTTAAGTAAGTGGTATTATAACTGTAGTAATTAGCAATTGTGAAAATTATTTTTTTCCCTGGTTGGGGAAATGTCAGATTTGCATTTTTCTCCACCCTCTTCCTTTTTTTTCAAATTATTATTACTATTGCTATCAGAATTAAAGGTGCAAACGAAAATTTCCTGTTTGACTTTTTCGTTTCATCAAGTTACTTTTTTAAAGATAAAAAAGCATATATATAAGGAAAAAACCTTTGCAGTTTGATTCCATTTCATCGCAGCTCATAGTATGGTATAAGCTTCATTGGTTGTACTGATTTCTGTTAAGTCATAAAAGCATCACGGATAGGTTTAGCCCTGTGCTGATGAGGTCCACAAGTAGTTGATGATGGGGACTGGGGGTTCTATATTTTATGGATTGAATTTTTTGGCTCAGCAAACTAAATTTTCAATCTTTCCATGTTTGTTTTTTCTCTCCTTTTTTTCAGAGGATGATTCTTTGCTTCTTTTCCTTGTCTTCTTTGAGCTTGGGTTGTGAATCTTGTGATCTTTGAGATGCTATAGGTGACACTTTAAAAAAGATATTTTTTCCCAGACTGATTTTGGCATGGCTGAAGCACATTTTCATTTTCCGATAAAATAATAAATTGTGGTAAATATAGAGCCCAAGCTGGAGATTGATATTTCTTTGGGATATGTGGGTTTCAGTACAAGGAAGGCAGCCAATCAAAATTTATGTTGCACCTGTCTACTATATGGCAAAGAGATGTTGTTTGTGCTGTCTTAGTATTCCTTAGTAAAACCTGTTATGATTTGCAAGAGATATTTGGTGGTAAGGTTGGAATGACAGCTAGAGGAAGTTAATACCTCAGTATGCTTTTTTGGGGTCTGCTTTGTTATATTTGTTTATGCATGGCTTATAGATAAATGCCTATTGAACTGAGAGAAGTATGGCATTTGGCCAATAGTAATACATTAAAGAGAACTGCTTTCCTGTCTTGAAATGCATCATGCCTTCTCCAGTAGGCAATAACCAATATATTTTACATTTCAGAGTATATAGGACCATTAGTTGGATTTTGATTGTACGATGCTCAGTAGATCGGTTAAAGTGATTGTTTAGTTAGTTCAAGAAGTCTTATACATTTGCTTCAGCCACAATCCAATATTGTTGCATCTTTGGCGGTTTAGGGTACTTTCTCAGCCAACATGATGCTCAGTTCTTTGGAAATTGTTGGATCGAGTTGGTGGTATCACTCATGTGACACATGCTATATGTGGATATCATCTTATGCCACCAAAAGGTTCTGCATCATTACGGGTTCTGTGGGAACTTAAGTGTCATAGAGCTCAAATGTTTCAAATTTGGAGCATTGGTATCATTGACAATTGCTGCTCAGATAGTGGGCTTCTCTCATGATAAGATTTTGTATTTCACCAGCTGATCTGCTTGTTATAGTTAACAATGTTGAAGGTTGAATGAATGAATTTCAGTTTTCTTACTTTCTCCATTGGTATAGGGTCTGTGGGTTGGACAAATTTTATTTGATTTTGAATGGTCCTTCTTTTGTCAGTATACTTTTAGTTGAAGAATCCGAATCTGCATAAGAAAGGTTTTTCTTCTAGAACGCTGGTTTTGTTGGATCAGTCAACAAAGAGGCAGAAGAGCAGAATTAGGGAGAATGCTAGGCATATAATCGTGGTATACCAAATATGATGAATCTGTCTTACATGTTGCCTGGCATTAATTCTGCATAAGATGGATTATTTGTTGCATCTGTTGAGATGGATAGATCATTGAAGTTAGCTGAATCAATTAAGAAGTAAAACATGAAATCATGATCTCCATAAGGAATGCTGTCAAATTGTCAATGCTAAGCCTTCTTGCGTGTCTCATCTTTCAGAAATTTGGAATTCTTTTTTGGTGAGAGATTTGTGCTGGAAGAGATATCAATACTCACTGTAACTGGATTTGTGGCAGAATGATCTGGTGATTGCTGAAGAGATAATAGCACCTTCATTTTTTATGATATACTGTTCGTTTGTGGCTGCATGTTGTATTGTTAGTTCTTCTAGTTCTGAGCGAGAAATAATAGTGTTAATATAATACAGCAATTTTATCAAGTAACTCCGATGCTATATTCAGAGATGGAGAATTAGATTGTTTAAATGTCTGTCGATGAAGTCATGACCAGTATGGAATATGCTGAAATTCTAGCTCACATTGTCGAAGTAGTTGTTGTAAGAGATATTTGTGGTAATAAAATGGGCTTGGGATCTCTCTGAATTGCTTAGCTCTATTGAAAAACATTCTGATGCTTTAACAATTTGACAGAGAAAGTAAGTTGTCTGGTTATAACCTGTTCTTTTTCTTTAAATAAATGCTGTTTGAATGCATTGCATGAATAAAATATTGAAATTTTATTTCTGCAATTGTATGTTATCCTTTCATGTATGCATAAAACTTAAAATATGAAGCAACTTGTCTTTCTTGCATGACTATTCATTGTTTTGGCATCTGAGTTTGGTTGTTGGTGAGGGATTGTTTGGCATTTATTGACTAATTTAAGCCTTGAATTGAGATCAACCTTGTCGATGACACTTTTGCGGGTTGTGAGCATATACCAGCCATTAGTGGATGGCACCCTTGAACAATGTATATCGACAAGGCTTACACTTTTCAATATAAACGTTGCATAACTGTTCAATCATGATTGTTGAATTGCAATCATTAAGTACAATAGTTTATATCATCTTTCAGGCAATTTTGCTAATTAATTTGGGAAAATGTGCCTATATATTTTGCTAATTATTGGTGGTGGTAGAATGTACCATACCAATGAAGATTAGTTGATAGTATACTTTAACATACCTTTCCTTGTTTACTTACTGTTTTCCATCTTTTGTGCCCTTTTCATGTTTGTATGTCGTGGGTATATTTTACTGGTTTTCTAAAGAATTCTGTTTGAATGAGTTTCCTTTTATATTCTGGACTGTATACTAATGTCTATATCAACTAGGTGTTTATTTTACTTGCACAAGCCTGGATAAACTTACATCCTTACTAGACATGATCTGGATATGCTAAATTTTATCATTTTGCAAGTCGCTTTCATTAAATACTGTTAGCATTACCTGTACATATTGCTTTTGCTTGGCATGAGGTTTCCAAGTGGTTCTTCCTGTAGATTATGATGGAAAGAGATACAGGCCGTCCACGTGGATTTGGGTTCATTACATTTGGAGACCGTAGGGGAATGGAGGATGCAATCAAGGAAATGCACGGACGAGAAATTGGTGACCGCATCATCTCAGTAAACAAGGCCCAGCCCAAGATGGGAGGTGATGACGTAGACCAAGGTTACAGAAGTGGCTACTCATCAGGAGGTAGAGGAAGCTATGGAGTTGGGGACAGGGTTGGACAAGATGATTGCTTCAAATGTGGGCGTCCAGGGCACTGGGCCCGAGATTGTCCTTTGGCAGGAGGTGGCCGCGGCCGGGGTGGTAGTTCATTTCCCTCACGCCCTAGGTTTGGAGGTGCTGGTGGTGATCGCCTTAGCGGTGAACGTGATCGATACCTTGATGATCGCTATGATGGTGGACGTTACGGGGATAGGGATCGCTTTGATTCCCGAGATTACAAATATGGAAGTCGTGATCGTTATACTAGTGACAGGTATATAAGGCTAATGGTTATTATCAAATTACATCTTTTTTTCTTTTGATCTAGTTTGTAAAACCAACTGAATAATTGCCATTTCATTTCGCATTCCTTGTCTTTTAATTGATAATGTGGCATTTACTACAAAAGCTTTCATTGCATCGAGAATCTGAGATTTGGTTAGATCATTGGCAATAGCCTTGAGTTGTAGTATATATATGCATTCTATCTTGATTTCTTTCCTTTAAAACTGTAGGTATCCAACTAGTGGAGATCGATTTGCAAGTGATCGATATGGAGGAAGCTCAGATTACGCGCAAAATGGTTATGGCAAAGAAAGAGGTTATGACCGGTATGGTGGTCCACGAGGTGTTGGTGACAGGTATGGAAGTGGAATAGCAGCTCGTGACGAAGGAAGGAATTATAGGGGCAGGCCTGGTCCGTATGATCGACCAAGCAGGGGTGCTCGTCCGTCGTCATTTGACCGCTACTGATCGCGCCCTTTGGGGTTCTTGTGAGAAACGCAAATGCTGGAGCATGATTAGGGAATTAGTTGTCGTTGTTAGATGACATTGAAGTTTCAAGGAAGGCCTAGATTTTAGCTTAATCAATCAATAGATTATGATGGTATGTGATAGTTTGTTTATTCATTAAGAACCTGCAGATCCCTATTCAGATATTCCCCTCATGTGCCTGACTCTTCGGTTTCTTTTCAAATGCAACCAAGCATGAACGGTGGTTTTACATCTTTCCAAATTATTGGTGTTGGTGCGTTGTGGCTGCTAAATTATTGTGGTATTGCTTATGAAGTAGACTTGTTAACTGCTAATCAAGAAGGCCAACCTTATCATCTTGTTTCATTGAAATTTAACACGTGTTTATAAATGTATGTTTGTACCACTCAAACTAAAATGTACGTCTCATTAAGCTTGAACATGGTTGCTATTAATACTCCATAACTTATTTTTTTTCTCTCTTTTTAATAGACGTAGTGAAAGCCAACGAAAATTTATAAATTAGTGTCGTGTTTATTTTGTAAAACAGTTCTTCATTCTGTTTAAATTGATCAACACTGGATAAAACACTGGCTGTTATTTTTAAAATAGGGTAAATTATCAAAAATACATTCCAATAATTTTGTCATTAAAACAATATACTCAAATTTTGTTGTTGACAAAAATATCTTCAAATAATTTAACAATGCGATAAAAATATTCAACATTAAATATGTATTTTCAAAAAATATTTTAAAAATTGAATTTTGATGCTGTTTTTTGTAAACATGATTTAAAAAATGAAATATTTTTATCGTTAAAATTTGGTGATTGTTTGTTAAGTATATATTTTTTGTGATTTTTTTTAATTACAAAAAAAATATAGTTAGCAAAAAATCACTAAATTTAAAGAATAAAAATATCTTATTTTTTTAATCTTTGTAAAAAAATTTATCAAAATTCAATCTCTAAAATTATTTGAGTATATTTTTGGTAGTTTATTTTTAAAATATATATAACATTCTTTTAATAAATAATTCTTCCAACATATTGTTTTAATTACTAAATAGATAAAGAATTGATTAGTATTAAGATCATGTTTAAGAGAATTATTAAAATTTTACTCCTCTTTTACATACACAATGTCTTGAAATCATTCTAAAATAATTAATTGCATGCTTCTAGAAAATGTGAATGAAGAGAAATATGCGGTTAGGACTACTTTTATGTCAATCCTCATACTTTCAAAAAAGAATGAATATGACAAGAAAGACCCGTTTTACTATCCATTATTCGATGAGGAGTGTTATATTTTTCGTTAATTAAATAAATTTTAATTTTAATTTATTATATTTTATATTAATTATTTAAATTTAAATTTTAAAATATTTTATTTATTATTTTTTTAATAACAAATTAATTTTCGAAAACGCTTTTTTATTTTTTTAAAACACGTTAGCCTTCGCGGTATAGGAGATAACAATGTTGATACAATTGAAAAACTCATCATGCATTTTTTTTAAGATAGAAAGCGAACGTTATCTTAAGATTGACGGTTGTACATCCTACGAAAATATTTCAAACTCATCATGCAATTTTTTTTTTCACTTACTACTAAAGACAAAAGCAAAAATCTCGTTACACCTTGTAGAACAAATAATATAGAGATATGAAGGAAAATTAAAAAGCCTATGGTTTGTCGGTATAGTCCAACGTTCATGCCCCGGCCCGGCTTAAAGATTCGATTCGGTCTCGAATATTTTAGGAACTAATTTGGTGTGATTTTATTGAGTTTAAGATTAAGTAAGAATTTCAAAAATAGACCCGATTATTATTTTGGATCCGATTCGAAAAATTGCTCGGGTCACCCAAACTCGGTCCAATGACCCGGTCATCATACATAATTAATATTTTATATTATTAGTGATGAATGATAGCTATTTTTATGTGAAATTTAAGTATTGTAAATCTTAATATTTTGTGTTATCAGTCATTATAAGACTATAAGTTAATATTTTATGTTTAAAATGCATAAGATTTTAGACTAATGCATAATATTGTGTTATTTGTATTGATTTAAATATTTGGTGTTATTAAACAATATTAGTATTGATTGTGGTTGTGCTTTAATCTTAGAGAATGGTTGGTTCTTATTATATTTTTCTAAGTGAATTTTACCGTGTCAAATAATGGTTAGAGTTTTAGAAATTTAGATATTTTTCACATGCTAATTTACAAGAAGGTAATGTTAACGACTCAGTTTTTATCCGATATAATCGCGGTCCGAAAGTGCGTAGGTTTTATCGGATTTAGGACCGGATTCGGGTCTAACAAATAGATCCAGTATATATTTCGGATCGAATCTGAGTCACTTCAAACTCAATTTTACCTGACGTATAAACACTCCTAATCTACACATGCTAAGTGGGATCAAGTAGCTACATAAGTCTACGATGACGTGACAAATTATTAATAAATAAAAACTTAAAAATTTAGTCAATTTTACAATAATTAAAAGATATTAAATAATTTAATTAATTTAATTAAATTTTTATATAACTATTCTCAATTATTAACTTTTCACAAAGTTGACTACACCTGAATTTATTAATATGACTTTGAAGTTTGATCTGCGACTTGCAGCCAGCCTTTGTTGAATAATGAATGGAAAAGATGATCTGCAGTATCGTTGACTAATTTGCTTCACTGGATTCTCTCCACTATCTTATTGACTTATTCTTATGCCTCTTCTCTTTTATATATTTTTAATCAAGATAATAATTAAGGGAAGCAGAGCGAAGAAGAGTGAATGGAAGCAAAATGCAAGATCAATATTAATAAAATGTACAGAAAACGATCCTTAACTTATAGGTTTAACTATATTTTATTTTATATCTCCAAAAGTTATTATTAGTTACCTATGTGATGTGCTATGTTACTCACTCTTAATTTTCACAAAGAAGAAAAGAGTGATACCGATAATTCTCAAAATTGTGGTTAATAAATTAAAAACTGTGACCAAATGAGAAGTGACTGTGGTCTCTCATTCTTCGAAAAACATCATCGTGACTATTTTGGTGGACTTTGACTAAAGGTCGTTTTTTTACGATAGGCGATATATATAAGGTGCCTTCTATGGCATCTATTATCTTATTGTACCTATGGTGACAAAAAAAAATGTTATCAATTAATTGTGGACATTTAGTAACTGAAAGCGTGTCATTAAAAGTGTTGCTTAAAGAAAAAGTGTTACCCTTAATCGTTAACTTGGCTCTGATACCAAATTTTTAATTTCGATTTTTTTTCTTTTAATTTCTTTTTCGAAATTTCTATTAGCTCTTCAAATTTTTCTTTGAAAGTATTGACCATTTTTACCAGTTTATAACTTTTCAATCTTGTTTTAGTTTATAATATTCCTTTTTGCATGGATTATTGTATATAAAATCTTTTATCTGTTTGTCTTTTTCTTTAATATAACTTCTCAAATCCTCGATAACTTCTTTTATTTCTACACTTTCTCCTGTTTCTAAATGTCTGTTTAATTTTTCAATTTCATTCTCCATTTTTTCTTTTAACAGCTTTAATTCTTTTAGGTCATAATATGGTGTTTCAGGCATTTATAAATTTTTTAAGTTTAGCTCCAACTTGTTTATATTTGTTCTTATTTCTATCCTTTTTATTATAAGGTCATTAATTTCGAACTGAAGATTATTTAATTCTCTTTCATACTCCTTTATTTTACTTTTTAATTTTTTTCGCCCTTTTTCTTTTTATTTTATTTTCTGGTCTTTCAATCTTTGTATACTTCATTAGTTATCTTAGAATTTCTGCAAATTTTATCATCGATTCATCACTATTTTCTAGAGATTCTATTAATTTTTCTAACTCTTCAACTTCTCCTTTCAATTTGTCATAGATTATTTTTAGAGCTTCAAATGCTCTTTGATTTATTTCAGAAAACTGTAAATAATTCAACCGATTTTCTCTTTCAAAGAGCTCTTGTTTCTTGTCTTGATAGGTTACATATATTTTCTCTTTATTTATTGTCATAACTTAGTGTTTAGGTTTCATTTAATTTTTTGACCTTTTTTGTTAATTCTTTTATTTCAGAATTTTCTTCTTTAATCTTTAACTTAGATAAACTTAAAGGGCTATTAATTTTGGATTCTCTTATTTGAAAATTCGATGAAACTAATTTTCCTGATGGTTCTTTTAGTAAAAGACCTGGGTTTTCAATAGCTTTATATTTTGGTATTTCTGTCTTTACAATTTTCTGAAATAATTCATCGACATAAATTCTTTCTCTGTTTTTAAATATTATACTATGATGGCTATTTGTTAAAGCATAATTTATTGCATATGTAATTGAAAATGGTTCATCGTCTTGTTCCATTAGATTCTTTCTGTGAAATTTATAAGCCAAACTTATAGATCTTCCAAGATTTTCAGTTGATAAAGGTATAGCATATCCAAGATGGGCATTGAATTTAACATTTACGTTTGTCAAGTTTCCATGAACAATTCCAATTATTTGATCTATTGGGTCATCAGTAATTCTTTTGTCACAGATTGCTAAGCTTATTGGTGAATTAATTCCTTTCATATATGTAGATTTGATTAAGACTTGTATAGTACTAATATGAATCCATCCAATTTTAGATCTTTTTTGTTGATCCTTAATTTTCTCAATCTGTTTACTCAATTCTTCATCATTTATCAGGGCTATTTCAAGTTCTCCATTAGCAGATTTTATCTTTATAGGGGCTTCAAGTTGAATTTTTCCATAGTATATTATATTTTTTCTATTAAAAACTTCTTTTAAAAGATTTTGTTTATTAAAATTTTCATTTGATTTGAGATTTAATTCTGTTTTTAGAACAGCCTGTTTTTCATTATCTAATAAGGCAGATAATCTATAATAATCAGATTCTTCCGTTAATTCTAAACTTTCTAAATAATTCATAACTATGAGATTAAGATAAAGGCGTACCTTTCTGGAGAAAAACTTCCTTTATTTAGAATATTTTACATAAGATGTTTTTATCTCCAGAGGGGAGATTGTAGATACTAACTCCAGAGGGGAGTTTAGAATTGGTTTTTCCTAAGGGAATTCTTCTTCAAACTATAGAATCGCCTCGGTCGCTTCCTCCTTGCTCTCCTAGCATATGAGTACTCTTAGCCTCCTGCTTTCTATGGTTTGATGCTTCTACAATTGCCTAAGCAACCTATTTATAATGGTTGGGTCTGATGGACAATTCCCATCCTTACCCTTCTTATGACGTCATTGCTTACGTCATTGTTTATTATCTTGCACCAGCTACATTGTTGGTGCTCTATGACCTAAGCGCTTACGTCACTATGCAATAATGTTGAGAGATGCTTCAGATGTGCTGTCCTCCTCTTTCATCATGTGACCTTCAGATGCGTTGTCTTCTTCCTTTATCATGTGGGTTGATTCCGTTTTATTATTGCTTTCTTCAGATAACTCTGAGACACATAGCTGGCACTTGTGGTCTTCTCTGTCTTTTATCAAATAGCAGAGATTCCTCTTTATCCCTTCGGGGAGCTTTTCTAAGAGTCCAGATAAGTTGTAGAATGCTGATTCAAATTCCACTGAGAGTCTCATCTCTCTTTCTTCAATTTCATTCCTTTTACTGGACACAAGCAAAGTATTTCTGCTTTTATAATTGATTCTTGTGTGAGATTCCCTTGTTATCTTTTGAGTTCTTTCGAAGACCCTTGCTAGTGTGCTGGCTAGTCTTCCTTCATGACTGTAGATTGTTAAATCTTGAACTTGATCAATTGGTTGAAAATTTCCTGGGAAGACGGACATGAAGATCACTTGATGTGCTGGAACCAAGCATTCTTCTTCTTCATTAAAAATAGGTTGACTATTCGTAAATTTTAGGGATATATCCCTTGGATTTACGTTGTCAATCATATTTTTAAATCTTTTTACTGCATCAATAAATCCTGCAGGAAACTCACTAATAATTTTCAAATCATTAAAAATTAAGATTGTATCAATTAATCCATACTGGAAAAACTGATAGGTGTCAGATGGGGAAGCTTCTGGAAATATAACCAGCTTTGTTAGCTGTTCTTTGGCAATAGAATAATATCCCAAGATCGCCCTCTTTTCTGCAGTCCAATTCAAGACTATGTTAAGGGTTTCTCTGAGATTTGATCTACAAACCCTTTTCTTTTCCTTGATTTCAGCCCTTGTAGGAATGTTTCTTATTATCCCTGTTCTCTGGGTTTGAATTGGAACTTTATCTGCTCTTTTTAGGGTTTGCTCTGGATGAAGAGCTTCATATTCTCTAAAAGATTCCTTTGCCTCTTCCAGTGTTAAAAATTCTCCTTTATGAATTATCCTTGATTGCTGTGTAAATGGTGCTGCTTTTTCCCAGGCATCATATACTCCTTTCATGGGGTCATTATAAATTACATAATATTTTTTATCTTGGGTGGATTTTTTGATAATTTCAGCAATTGTTTTATTTTCTGGAATTTTTTCCTCACCTGATTTGTCCACCACGCTTAGCTGGCTGAACTCTGATGGTTTTGGTTGTTGTGTTGATTTCATTGCTTCGATGGCCTTCTTGAGGGATTGGATCTGTGTCCTTATTTGCTGACAATGCTTGCATTTTTCGAGTTCTTGTTCGTATTTTTGAATTTCTTGATTTAATGCGTTGTAGACGAACTCCATTCTCTTGTTAATGTATCTGCAATAACATTTTTGTCACCCTTAATATATTCAATTTTTATTGGATATTGTAACAAAAATAATTGCCATCTTACCAATCGTCCATGATTATAATCAACTTTCAAATTATATCGTACAAAACCTGTTAAATAACTTGAATCTGTCCTTAATGTAAATTCTTTGGGTAGTAAATCAATTTTCCATTTCTTAAGAGATTTAATTGCTGCTAGAGTTTCCCTTTCATGAGTAGTATATCTCTGTTCTGTTGGAGTAAAAGTCCCTGAAATATACCTGCAAAGTAATTCCTTTGGGGGATATTTAGAATCTAGTGATTCTTTTTCTTGTTTCAAACTTTTTATAACTTTCTTAGCTTTTAGACATCCTGACCAGGTTATGTCTGAAGCATCTGTTTCTACTATTAAGTAGTCATTTTCTTCTGGAATATAAAGTTCTGGAAGTTTTTCACATAATTCTTTAATTCTTTGAATTTGTATGCTATCTTTTTCATCCCATTTCCATACTTTTTTAGTACTTATTTTTGGAAATAAGCTTTTAGTGTATTCTGTTATATTCTTTAAAAATCCCTGATCAGAAATATAATTTATACACCCTAAAAATCTTTGTAATTATTTTCTATCTTCTATTTTATTAGGAAATAAATTTACCTTTTTTAGAACATTTGGTTGAAGTTTTAGCTTTCCTTGAGTAGATAGAATTAATCCAAGGAACTCTATTTCTTGTTTTGCTATTCTTGCTTTCTTTTTACTAAGAACTAATCCTTTTTCCTTGCATCTTTCTAAAACTATTAATAATTTTTGAAGATGATCTTCTTTATCCTGTTTTGTAAAAATTAGTATATCATCAATGTATACTAAAACAAATTCATTTAACTCTTTTAGATTTTCTTCTATAAATCTTTGATAAATACCTGGGGCTTGCTTTAATCCGAATGGTAATACATTCCATTCATAAAGCAACACACTTGTTGATTCCTTTGTTGGGCAAGTAAAAGCAGTTAATTTCTTTGTTTCTTCGTCTAAACGAAGTTGCCAATATCCTGATTTTGCATCAAGAGATGAAAACCAAGTTGCTCCTTTGATTTTTTCTAAAATAGAATCTTTTCTTGGAAGTTTATGAGCATCACCAATAGTTGCTTCATTCATTTTCTTATAGTTTATTACCATTCTTCGTTTTCCCCTTTTAATTTCATTATTGTTTTCAACGTAAAAAGCTGGAGCCGCATGAGGACTTTTACTTAATCTTATAATTCCTTTTTCCAAAAGGTCTTTACACTCTAATGAGAACTCTTCTCTATCTCTCGCGGAATAAGGAATTTTATTTGGAACATTTATCTCTTTTGTGGGATCTTTTAATTTAATGCTTACTAATTCGTTATTTGTATTTTTAATATCTAAAGGATTTTCAGCACAAATTTCATCCAAGAGTTCTTCTATCTTTATTTCAAGATTATTTTTTGGAATATTTATCTGAAAGTATAGATTTAAATAACATGTTTCTAATATAGAAAATATTTTAAACTTTAAGATCTTATCTATAGTAGTAGTTGGTATTTTTATACGTTTTGATTTTTGATTTATTAAAGAATCGTGTGGAGCTTTTAAAACTATATATGTTAATTCTTGAATGAATGGATGATATAGCTTTAAAAAGTTATTTCCTATGATAAAATCCGTTCCAGAATCTAACATATATATAGATGGAACAATGAACCTATAATTTTGAATAAAAATTTCAACCATCTCTGCTTTTTGGTCAATTTTATGTATTGATTTGTCAGCTATTCTAACTTTTAATGGTTTCTTTAATTTTTTCCAATCAAGTTTTATACTTGAACTAGCAAAGCATTGTGTTGCCCCAGAATCTATGAAAGCATTTATAAACTTTTCTGTTATTTTTATAGTAATAAATGTAGCATTATTACTCAGTCTCTGAGTCTGTTTCCGAGACATATTCAAAAATATAGTCTAAGTTATCATCAGATTCTTCTAATGGTTCCATGAAACAAGACTTAGCAATTTCTATTTGTTTAGTAAGATCCTTTTTATCCTTCTTTTTCGGGCATTCATTTGCGTAGTGTCCTTCTTCTTGACAATACCAACATTTACAATTTTCTTTTTTATTCGGGCAATAGTTATTTCTTTGTCTTTTGTTTTTATTGTTATTTTCTTTTCTAAAATATCTCTTTTTCTTCAGTTTGGATAGTATTTTCTTCTTCTAAATTGATATTTTCTTTTTCTTTGAAGATTTTTATTAAGACCATATTTTTGAGGTATCTCCTCATTATCCTGACAGCAAATTCTGATTATATTTGCAAATCTTTTTTGAATTGCTTCTTGCATACAACGTTCTTTTATTTCCTCTCTTATAGCAGAGGTTGCTCCACCAAAATTATTTTCAATTGTTCCTCTATTTATTTCTCTTATAAATCTTCCCATTATAAATTCATTAGCAGGATATGGAAGTTTTGTTATGTATATACTAAGATAATGATTTTTATCTTCTTCTTTTAATTTGTAATAATGTATTCTATATTCACATATATAGGACTCCACATTACATAAATCATATATCTGAATATTAGCTAAATGGTTTTTTGCTTCTTGATATTCTTTATTATAGACTTCTTGTCTATGATCTATAATATTTTTTCCAAAAAATTCTTTATATAGAATCATCATTATATATAATATCTTATCATAAGCTGTTGTTTTTGTTTCTAATTCTTCTATTATTTGGTTTTCTATTGATGTCATATAATCTCTTATAGTTCCTTTAGTATGAAACCCTATGTAATTCCAAATGTCCCTTCCAGACAATTCACCAAGTTTTCGATTAGTAAAGGCTTCTAATAAGAAGGAATTCAACCAGTTTTCGAAAATTTCTTTTTCGTTCTTTTTGCAGTCTAAATCGAGCATTCTTTCTCCTTCCATTTCCTGGATTTTAGGAACGTATTTTGATGGTATTTTTGCATATTTTGAATCTTTATTTATAAACCCTTTTTTAAAAGCATAATTATCAAAACATGTTTCCCATTTAAATTGAGATTGATTATCCTTAGATGTTCCAGCTTCATTCTTTACTTGTATTGGAATAGCTGGTTCTTCGTCACTTGAATAATCTAGAATGTGTTCTTCATTTTCTATATTTTCAGAATTTACTAATTCTTCCTCTATTTGAAAACCATGTTCCATAATATTATTTTCTTGAGCCATTTTTAATTGTTTAAAAAGCATTGTAACTTCTTCTAATTTTTCTTCAATATTCATAATTTTAATGGTGATTTTACTTTTAAATCTGTTATGTTAATTATGTTTTGAAATTTTTCTTCCTTGGGATTCTCTTTTTCCTTATTTCTTTGAAATTTTATGGATGTTAATATTTCTTCAAGCATATCTACTATAGAATTTAATTGTGGGTTAAAAGTATGATATAGATGTGGGGAATCATTTCCATGGTAACATTTTTTAGAAATTCCGTGTGAAAAATAAGTTTTTTCAGGTTTTTGAAGTCCTTCAATAAAACTTATAGTAAAATAAAGATTTTGAGAAAAATCATTTTGTATTGATTTTAAGAATTCGGTGTCATTACAGTTGACATTAGTTAAAATCATTAATTTTTGATCTATTAATTTTGATAACTTAATTATTTCTTCTCTTAAATCTTCTAATTTACTTTTTTCCATTAGGTGACGCTTTTCTTTGTGAAAGGTTACACTTTTAAGTTAAAAGTGTAACCTTAGCCACCACTAGTTACCATAGACATAGCCACCAGAGACTTGGCTTATATATAATTGAGTTGGTGAATTAATAGAATAATTTTTTTCAATTTTTTAAATTAATATTATAAAATGTAATCTCTTATCATATATTATAGAAGTAAAAATATATATATATATAAAAATATCATATAATAAAAAATTACGCTTAACAATATTATTATAAAAAATATTTAAAAAATAAAATATTATTTTAATCTTTAATATTTAGATTAAATTTTAATTTAATCTTTTGACATTGCAAACACTTATTTTTATTTTAAAAAATTTTAAATAAATTTAATATTGTTCTAATATTAAATTTGACACGAATAGTTAATATAGTAAGTTGTATATTTTTAACTCTTTTTTTAGGTGTAGTCTATGGTGGTCACAAGTTTTGGTACCTATGATGGCTATGGATTTTACAAAATGATATTTTTAACCAAACAAAATAAAAAATTAAAGCACAATTCAGTTCTATTAATAAATAATGACATGTTTATGAATGTAAATAAAAGAAAAAAATTAGACCATTTATCATATTTTTTGACAAAAAAATGATCTATCGTTTTCTCTCGTCGTTGAAAATGGAGTTGCTACCAATGCCCAAAATTTAAAAAATGATAGTTTCTAAAAATACTTACATTGCATTAATTTTTTACTCACGTTAATAAATAATTATTTATATCTTTTATTTTTAATTAAAATAATCATTTTATTCTGCAATAAAAAATTTGAAGTCTAAAGTTACTGTTATTAATTAAATTTTAATATTAGTCAAGTAAAATTTAAAATTATTAATTATAAAAAAGAAAGTATAAGTAAACAATGAAAATATTAAATAATGTGAATAATAGATATATCGGATGTTCAATTTACTAGGTGTGTAGATAATTATTCTAATATTAAAATTTAAGTAGATCATTTTTTTGTCAAGAAATATGATAAATAGTCTAATTTTTTTCTTTTATTTACACTCATAAACATGTCATTATTTATTAATAGAACTGAAACGTGCTTCAATTTTTCATTTTATTTGGTTGAAAATATCATTTTGTAAAGTCCATAGCCACCATAGACACTAAAACTTGTGGCCACCATAGACTACACCTTTTTTTAACATTAATTGTAAATAAACTCTAAATACTATCAATCAATCATAAATGTTTTAGATTAAAAGAAAATTTTTTATATTTGTTATTATTGGTGGATCGATTTTATTGACATGTTGAAATATAATGTTATTATTAATTAATACGTTAATTGTTCATGTCAAATTTAATTATAGAATAGTATTAAATTTGTTTAAAATTTTATAAAACTAAAATAAAATATTTAAAATTTTTTAAAATTAAAATTGTACTGTACTTCTAGAGCCTCGGAAAAACTGACTTATACCTCGACACGACTCATTTCCTAAATAACAAAAATGACTCAATCCTAATGGAATACCACCCACGATCTCGCCACGAGATCGGTCACGAAATCTCGGCTAAAGCCGATGACCCATTCAATACCAACTAGGCTACAAAACCGAGCATAGGACCAGAGCAAAAGGGATCATCAATCAAGCAACTCACAGATTATGTACTCGTTTTATCAAGTGACTTTTCACTGACTTAAGTGTCAGAGTCTCTTTTAAAGGTACCACGCTCGGGTCCGAGTTCACGAGGGTATTCCCGATTCAGTTCGAGCTGCCGAACGCACCAAGATTAACACGAAGCCGACACATAGCTCGAAAGGAGTATCCTTGCACGAACATTTGGTGCCCACCCTGGGTCCACGCCTCTTCCACGGTCTTTTCAAACCTAACGCCATTATTTTCGGCTGTTCTTTTCTTTTCCTTTGCAGAAATCAAGACATGATGGACCAATCTGTCACTCCTCAAGCAAACCCAATGAACGCTGAGTTCTTGGCCGCTAACGCTGTTTTACTAGCGGATCGAACAATCAGCGAATGGCCGACATGTTAGCAAGTATTTAGAACAAAGACGAGGGGAAGAATGACCATAAGAAAGTCAACACTGATCCCCATGAAGAACAACAGTTGGAGTCAAATGCGAAGACAGGAGATATACCTCTCAATACTGAAAGATGGCGAAATGACCCTTTGTCAAAAGAAATAATAAATTTTAAAATGTCTAAAAATTTTACACTTCCAATGACCCTAACACCGTACAAAGGGATCGGAGATCCTAAAGTTCACGTTACAAAATTTGAATCCATGATATTTCTTAACAGTGACTCCGATCCCATCTTGTGGCGATCTTTTCTGACTTTTTTAAATGGAGCTGCTTTATTATGGTTTTCTAACTTACCTGCAGGTTCTATATCCAACTTCGATGAATTTGCCAAGATGTTCATAAATCACTTTGCAACATCCAAAATCTACGTGCGAGATTCAGACTACCTCAGCACGATAATGAAAGGACAGCACGAGAGCCTGAAGGATTACATGATGCGCTTCACAGCAGCAGCCATGGGGATCCCTGACCTCAATCCAGAAGTGCAGTTGCACGCCATCAAGAGTGGCCTCCGACTTGAAAAGTTTCAGGAAGCTATAACTGTCGCGAAACCAAAGACATTGAAGGAGCTCCAAGACAAAGCGACTGGACAAATCAAAATAGAGGAGTTACGAGAAGCTCGGAGGACAGAGAAACCACCGTCTCGGAAGGAAGAAGACAAGTCTTACAGGTCCCAAAATAAGGACTCTAAAAAACCTTTTAAACTAACTCCAAAATTTGATTCGTATACCAAGTTCAACACCAAAAGGGAAAACATCATTAAAGAGATACTACATAACAAGTTAATAAAGCCACCGAACAAACAGGAACGTACCAATACCAGAAGTACTATAGAGCTATAACACCACACCATAGTCCTCAACAAAAGAAAGCCCATTTTGACTAGTCTATGGCACAGAATGCATGATCCCAATTGGACTCAGCCAAGGGTCTACCCGGACCAAGTACTTTGATGAACAGTCCAACACAGAAGCCATATCAGCTGGACTAGATCTAATAGAAGAAGAGTGTTGCTTAACGGAGCTCAGACAACGAGCCATGCAAGCAACTATGCAAAAACAATACAACAAGAAAGTACGACCAAGGACCCTTAAGGAAGGAGACTTAGTGCTACGGCAAATTGAAGAAGTTTAGAAGCTGCCAGGACACGAGAAACTAGCTGCTAATTGGGAAGGCCCCTTTCGCGTCTCCAAAGTCATTAGAAAAGGGGCATACTCTCTTGAAACAATAGAAGAAACAGCTCTCCCCAACACTTGAAACATTTTATCTTTAAAGATCTATTACAGTTGAATCTCTATTGTAAACATGAAATGGCCAGGTACTCTATTTCCTGATCACGAGATTTTTATCTGTAAGGAGGATTTTACTTAGACAAGTTTTAACGAGGCCAACCAGTTCACACCTTTCCAAAAGGATCGTTTTCGTAAACAAATAAATTTATCACTCTCCACCCAATTATCCATACTTCATAGTTATCAAATCGATAACAACAAACCAACAAAATGAAGTTGGAAATTGCATTCATATATAGGCAACGACTATTCAAAATATTAACAATAATGAAACCGACTCTATATTTCGGACAAAGAGCTCTGAAAGGACCGATTTAAAAATCGATATCCAACAAAAGTCAAACATCAAAGAAGTCACGTATCTCGACCTGCGAACATCAGCAATACTTGGCATCCCAAACGAAAAAGGGTCTCTTTTTTAAATACACATAACCCTACTTTTATATCCCTATCAGATTATCCACACAGATATATCTATCAACTATCACTATCTAACCAGCAAAATAGAAGTTGGAATCAAAACATCCATCCATGAGCAGTTCATAAGTTAAAATCGACATGAAAAAGTTGGATCAAACAAGTCCAATGTACTCCGAACAAATTGGAGAGCACAAAATAGTTCTGAACAATTACAAATACAAAATAACCAAATATCTTAGGAAGGAGGAGGAACGCTCTCAGCATGCTCCTCGCCAGGTTCAACTTCGACGAGCTCTCCATTGATAACTATTGTCGTAACATCAAGCTTCCCCACATCAAAATTAGGAGAAAATAGTTGCACCTGGCTGACAGCACGGTCGAACCCTGCGGCAAACATTTCAAGCCCTTCCTCCTCTAGTTCATGAATCCGAGACGTCATTTCTCCTTTCGTCTTATCATTTTCTTTGATTTGGGCTTGCAAAAGGCGAATCTGATCCTGCAACTTCAGAATTTCTTCCTCTCCATTTTTCATTTTTGCGGTTACGTCAACAATAATGTCATCCCTCTTCTTCAGAGAACGCTCTAAGGAAACTGTCCTATCCATAGCAACGTGCTGCTCCGCACCTAGCAGCTCGGTCGCATGACTGACACACAGAAGACACGAGGTGATAAACCCCAATTTTGTGGTTTATCTTATGTTATTTAGGAAATTTTATCAACTTATCTCACATTTATTCAATGAAATAGCATGGTTTTGTAATTCTCCCTAAATTTGTGCTTAAGACTGAAAACATGCTTTTTAGGCCTTTAATTTGCCAATTTTAATTCACTTTAATTCCATTCGATGCCTTGATATGTTTGTTGAATGATTTTAGATTCATAAGGTAAGTATTGGATGGAAGAGGTGAAGAGGAGAGCATGCAAAGTGGAGAATTCATGAAGAAATGAGCATTTGGAGAATTGAAGGTCACGTGCACGCGTCACCCACGCGTATGTGTGAAGAGGACATTCAAGCCACGCGCACGCGTTACCCACGCATTCGGGTGAGGAGAAAATTTTCTAGCGACGCGCACGCGTCGTCCACTCGCACACGTGACGCTGATCACGTGACCTCATTAAAGTGAATTTGCTAGGGGCAATTTCTGAGCTTTCCAGGCCCAAATCCAACTCATTTCTGAGGCCATTTGATGCAGAACTCAAGATGGATCAAGGGGGAGCAATTAGATTAGCTTAGGACCATGCTTAAGGTAGTTTCTAGAGAGAGAAGCTCCCTCTTCTCTCTAGAATTATGTTAGAATTAGATTAATTTCTCTTAGATCTACGGTTTAATTCTTGTTTTCATCTTATTTTCTTTACAATTTTTTATTCTTACATCTTTGTTCTTTTTAGTTCTCTTGTTAATTTTCCCTTTTATGCCTCTTTTTACGTGGATGAACTCTTGTTGGTTTTGGATTTTCGTTAATGCAATTTTATGTTTTCATGTCATTGGTGTTTAATTGAGCTTTTATTGTCATTTTCTTTCTTTGGGTAGTTGTAGATTTATTATTCTTGCAATTTTATGATGCTTTCCTTTTATGCCTACCAAGTGTTTGACAAAATGCTTGGTTAGATATTAGAGTAGCTTTTTGAGCATTCTTGGCTTGGAAAGAGAAATTAGACAATCTTGAGTCATTGATACCCAACTCATGTTGATGATCTAGAGTTGTTAGTTAATATTGTTTCCATTGACTCTAATCTCTTACTAATTCAATTAGTGAGTTGATCAGGACTTTTGGATTGAGATTAACTAGTCTTATTTGACTTTCTCTCATGTGAAGATAACATTGCACCTTCTTCCAATATTGGAGATGACTAAATAGGATTAGCTCTTGTTAATTATTGTATGATAATTAATGACTAGGATAGAAAGCCTATACTCTCAATCCTTGCCATGAATGCATCTCTTTAGTAATTTCTTTCTTTAGTTGCTTGCTTTACTTTTGTTGCCCTTTTTAGTTTCTTGTTTTATCAACCCAACCTCTCTTGAATCTCATAACCAATAATTGAACACTCGATTGTAATTTCTAGGGAGAACGATCGGGGACTAATACTCTCAGTTATCTTTATTGGGTTGGACTTGTGACAACCAAAATTAAACTTTGATTTGAGTATTACTTGTCGATTTGGAACTATACTTGCAACGAAGTTATTTCCTCTTTTACCGAGAAAAAATTCTTAACCGACGGTAATACTCTTTCACGAAGCAACAATCTACACAAAAAACTTACCAGTAATACGTAAAAATCAAAGGATAAACATATGAAAACAAAAACCCACCAACCTGAATAAATTTTCCAATTCCTTCCATACCAGTCCGACGAGTAAGCCGCATATCCCCAGAATATTGAGAAACTCGGTCAGCAAGCTCACCAATGGGAAATTCCTCGCTCCAAAGGGATTGGGGGTTAACTCCTTCAATAAAACCATATAATTTTTTCTGCTTTTCAAAAACCGACTTTTCACCAATTACAACTTTCTTGCCTTCTTCGAAAATGACCTCCAGATATTTGTCCGAGCCATCCCTTTTTCTCTTCAGAGATACAGATTGTTGAGCAACAGACTGAGCAGCATCACCACCAGCTTCTTTCACTACTCCAGAGCCACTGCCAACCTTCTCCTTCTTTCGACTTAAGAAGGATTGAAGCTGGAAAGTGCTCAAATTGGGTACTCGACCACCTACAAAATACAAACCACAAAACATCAAAAGTCAGAAACAATATAAGACTTACAACAGCGAATCCAAGGATTACCTATATACGATCTTAGCCCTTCTTTATCATTTTCCATATCAAAACGCAACAATTCAGATATAGACAAGCATTCACCAATAGAAAAACTCTCTATAAGAACATCTAGAACAAGGTCCTCTTCCTCACTTCTCTCATCGGTCTCGAGAATTTGCATCGGCTCCGAACATCAATACAAGGAAAATTTCTCTATCAACTCATCATCCAAATAGAAAGGGTATTTGGTTTCCAAAGAACGAACTTTCACAAACAAATATTTAAAATTCTTAAAAGAAGATTTATACATGAGAAAAGGGGAACATAAAGGATAACTACTAAAGAAAACCCAAAGGCCTTTTCGCACTCCATTAGACTGAAACAAAGAAAAGAAGATACCCAAAGAAGGGGGATATTCCAAAAATCCCATCAAACATTCATAAGCATGCAAGAACGCTCAAGAATTAGGATGCAATTGCGAAGATGCACAGTTAAGTTGAGTTAGGACTTGAAATTCAAAATCAGAAAAAGTGAAAGTGACATGCAACTAAGTAAAGCAAGAGGTATACATGTAGAAATATTCCCAATCCCCCTCCTTTCGCAGACTCCCTCCTCGCTAGAATAGGGGAGGAGTTCGACACGAACACCTAAGCTATTCTTAGCAAGCTTCAAAGCTTGAAGCTCGCAAAATGACGATGTGTCATTAAACGATGACGCATGAGTTCTAACGTCACCATGAACCCAATGGTAAGGATTCTCTTTATTAACCTCAACAGCCTTTAATTGTTCCTTTCTCTAACCATTTTTTTCTCGAATAGAACTAAAAGATAACAAACAAAATAGCAAGGAGAGAAGACGAACCTTGTGAAGACATATCCTTCCCACTTAAGCAACAGAATGGTTTCCTGTGTGTGACGTTTCTTCCCAATACGAAAAATGGTAATAAATTTTTATTTTTATTGCAACCCACTAAGTTAGTGGGAAGATAAAAATTGTCTACATACCCAACAAAAATGGTTTAAAATTCAATTTACCTAAGCAATAAATTACGGTCCAGTTAACAAAGTAAGGCATTAAATTCCACCTCTTTGTAGCCATCGGGCAACCAAAACGACATAATCTAAAGCTCAACTTGCTAAACTATGTTTTCCAAGTCAAGCTTAGGGGCTGTGTACTGTACCCCTAAAATCTCGAAAAAACTGACTTATACCTTGATGGTTTCAGTGGCTAAGAGAAAGGGGGGTTGAATCTTAGCCCCCTTTTTTGCTGGCTAACACTTGCTGGTCTTGAGGAGACTTTTCTGTTTTTGTCTCGTCCCTAGCCACGAGACTTTTTACTTTTGTCTCGTCACTTGGCACGAGACAATTTTGATTTTAGCTCCTGTGCAACAGAAACAGAAATGAAGAAGTAGAGAGAGAAGATTACACCCAGATATATCCTGGTTCAGCTGCTAAGTGCAATGCAGCCTACATCCAGTCTCCATCACAACAATGATGGAATTTCACTATAATCATCCAGATTACAAATTGTAAAGTGCTAACCCAACTTACAAGGGGATTCCCACAAAATCATGAAACACAACACAGATGTACAAAGGACCTCTAAGACATCTATGGCTTTTTCTTTTAATTTTGCACTATCTGCCTTTTTCTGCTCTATGGCTTTTTTATACAAACCTCACTTGTTTGCCTTTTTCCATGAGACTCAAGACATGACAAAATTAAATAGAAAAATTACAAAATAAAAAACATTGAAGGAGAAGAAAATCTGTAAGCTTAGGTAGCTATGAGACTTCTGTGCCTTGCACTCTCACTTTCTTTCCTTGAATCAAACCATGACTGTTCACCCCTTTTATAGAGAGGTGAAGCCTTCACAGTTGAAACACACACCCGAGCTTAGCTTCCTTTCCTTCAAAACGAACCGGTTTGGCCACAGAGAGAGAAGAGGTAACTGATGCAAAAACCAACATGCAAATACCTCTAGTCCTTCCTTGGTCATCACTCTTCATCAATCCGAGCGCTCCATCCTTGGCTTCCTCTCCAAGATGGATTTCTGGCCCTTGATGCTTCATGATGATGATGGCTTCATCTGCTCCAATCTCTGCCTCTTCCATCACTTCGTCACTCTAGCTACTTCCTGTGGTGGTTGAGCAGAATCAGAGACAAGTCATCCTCCAAAGATCTTCTTTGCTGGCCGAATCTTCATCTTTCTTTTTGAGTATGAAGGATCCGAGATTACCTCACCAAATCTTACCACTTTTTGGTGATTATCTCAGCCACAACATACTTTTGGTTTTCTTTTCTTTGCCATCATTAACTTGATTGCTTTGAAGCATGCAGCTTCTTCTTTTTCTTTTTGGTAGCTTAGTGTAGCTTCCATAGTTTCCTGTGTAATAACCGAAGAAGAGAAGCAAAGATGAGAGAGAGGAGAGAGAAATTTGAACACTAGCTAATGGGTAATGATAAAGTGAAATTAAAGTCCAACTTCCCTTGCATAAGGTAGCGTGCAGCACTATGGCAATCAATCAATTCAGCTGCAAATTTCTCTCTCATGTTTCCCATGCAATAAATGGCAATTTAATGAAATTTGGAATCCATCACATGGTATAATGCTTGTATCCGTTGGAAGCATGAGGCAAATGTTAACATTTGCTTTCCTGATGGATTTGAAATCAAGCATTGGATCTTAAGCATATAGCACAGTTGGGCTTGGAGCAACAAAAATCATTCTAGCCCAAGTAGTTTATTTTCCATTCAGCCACAAGAAACTAACTCATATTAATGCTGAATATTTTAATCATTGGGCTAGCAACATTTCCTTTTATTTCGGCCCAATTTAAAACACTACATTGTCTCAGCCACAATGATCACAATAAATTAATATCAAGGCTGAATGTTCATAAGCATATTGGGCTTGCACCAGAATTTCATTTTCGGCCCAACTCAAAATCTGCACAACAAAATTATTAATTAAGCAAGTATGAATTAAGATCAAATTAATAATTTTGTAATTAATTATTTTAATAATGTTTGTTCATCATTAAAATTAAATTAGAGTTTTCCAAACTCATCATACCTCGACACGACTCATTTCCTAAATAATAAAAACGACTCAATCATAACAGAATACCACCCACGATCTCGCCACGAGATCGGTCACAAAGATCTCGACTAAAGTCGATGACCCATTCAATACCAACTAGGTTATAAAACGAGCATATAGGACCAGAATAAAAGGGATTATCAATCAAACAACTTACAAATTATATACTCGTTTTATGAAGTAACTTTTTACTAATTTGAGTGTTGAAATCTCTTTTACAGATACCACGTTTAGATTCGAGTTTACGAGAATCTGCTGAACGCACCAAAATTAACGCAAAGCCAACACATAACTCGAAAGGAGTATTTTTACAAGAACAAAAATAAAATAATCAGAGAATATTCATTCCCATAAAATATTCATTCATTTTAAAATATTCATTCCCATAAATTATTAGAGAATATCCATGTTCAACTTGCTAACTACTAAAGTAATTTAAAAAGGACCGACCACATCTAGAAACTCTTGGTCTAATTACAAGATTTCCAAGCGACGTTTTGTATGACATTGGCAGAAAATTAAATGATTTTGAATTTTATATAAGTAATAGCAGATATATACAATGTGAATGCAAGATATATATGCGCAATTTAACTTCAAAAGTCATGCCCACTCGTCCTTAATATGATTTTTCAACCCTTTTGAATATTATATATTCTAATAATTGTTATATATATTCCACAAAATATTTCCATGCATAGAGATTGGAGAAAGTAGTAAGATTTAGGTGAATTTAATGAATTAATATATATATATATATCCATATACACCATATACAATACTATTATTTTCTTTTATTCTTATGCCGTGGAAATGGCGCCATTGACCAATACAGATCCGGGTCTCAATGAGGAAATGACATGGATGGATGGAGAAATGACAACGAAGTTATAGCATGCGTGCATATATTGTTCATATACCTAAATCTTTGACATGCTAATCAAATTCTTACACATCATGTGATAGAAAAGAAACCGTATTAACTAATTTGGGTTGATTTATGATTAATTATTAATTTATTTAAATAAATATTAAAAAATTAAATTATATTTTATATATATAGTAATTTAGTTGTTGATTATTAACAAATTTTTAAATAAAATTTAGATTTATATTAAATTAATTTTTAATTTATCTGATTAAAAAATATCGTGATAAATTAAAAAAAAAAGTATGTGGTGCATATATATGAGGATTATAGTCCTCTCAATTCTCATTTATCAATATAGTGTTGCCATGAATGTGTAGACCTAATAATTCAACTTTTAAATATACAATACCTTTGTTTGCCCTATAATTTATCAAAAAAAGAAAAACTTTATTCTATTATAATATTCATATATATGTTTGAGCAAATTTTGCGGCCACAAATATGTGGGAGGAGCTACAAGCAAGTTGATGCCACCCATTCGCACATACACTACCAGCTAGCCATTTTCAATTTTAAACCAACAACTAAAAATTATATTATTATTTTATTTCACAACAAAAATCGAATGATTGTCAACAATAATGGGGTTTCATCAGTTGATTCTTCCTAAGCAAGTGTCGGGGGTTCGAATCCCGCCTTGTGCATGCAGCAACCCATTGGCCAGCGGCAAACCCTTAAATGGAGCTCAGTACCGTGGCGGATTAGTCCTTGGCCTGCCGGGCTGGGGGATACCGTGGGAAACCAAAAAAAAAATCAGTTGATTCTTCCCTCATTTATATATAATTGTTAATTAAGTATTAGGATTTGTTGTTTTACGTTTATAGTTTGCTTACCTTTCTCTTATTCGTTTCAGTTATAATTATATAATTTTGTTTATTATCCACGGTATCATTTGAGATCGAATAGATTAAAGATTAGTCTGTCGCGAATTTAAGTTTTATTTAAGAGTTTGTCGTTGACTAATAAATTACTACATGTACAAAATCAAATTCAAACATATAATACTTACTTAACTAGAAGAATAAGTTGACTAATAATCAACTAACATACTTATATAATTAATAAGATTAAATAGCAAATATATAGCTGTTCCGGAAGATAAGCTAACTGCATTTATACATATCTTATTAAGCAGCATGTGGTGAATTCGATTTAATATATCATTTTATTGAAACTATATATATATATATATATATATATATATATATATATATATATATATATACATTTTAAAAATATCATCAAATAAATTGAGTTTATTTATTTTGTGTTTTAAAAGTATATATTAAAATATAAAATAAAATTTTTTATTAAAAATATAAAAAATTTAAGTTTTTAATGTATTTATTTTATATTTATTAAATAAAAATATTTTTAATTTTTTATTAATGATAAGCTTATCATGTGTCCTTAAGGCACATATTAGCTAAATCTAAAAAAATTGCGACAAATTACTAAAAAGATAATTTTGTTTACATACATTTTCCATATTTTAATAAATAAATAAAAGTTCAACTTGAGTTAGTTGGGTGGTTAGCTCACTCATCTATTTGAGTAAGTATCGGGAATTTGAATCATGCTTTATGCATGTAGCAACCAACTGGCTAGTGATAGACCATTAATAAATGAAGAGAGGCCTAACTTGAGTTAAAAGATACTAATTCGGTTCGGATAGACTTCATTTAAGAAAACCGTCGCTCCTAAAAGTCCTTATCAATTCATTTTGACATCCCACAACTTCGGCGAATTACTTAGTCCCATTCATTTTTGATGCAAGAGCACTCGATTAATGAACTATCTTTTGTTATGGATACACAAAATAAGGTCAAAACATGTGTGTTGGACGTACGACTCATTAACCTACTAGCAATGGGGGAGAAAATATAGCATATCGCAATAAAAACTTGATTCAAGACGTCAGCAAAATATTATCGTCTGTTTTAAAAATTCAGCCCCTTAACGCCTCTAGACAGAATCAATTAGTACTTGATCTATCGTTTTGAAAAGTACTATACGTTGCATAAAAAAAATAAATACAAAATAATTTAAATTTTTTATTATTATTATACTATTAAAATTTACAATTAGATTAAATCACAACATAGCTAAATCTTATTCTACCTGCCTACAAACAACTACATATACATTAGGTCATAATGGCAACTAATTTAAGAACTTATCAGTTCATCAATCAAGTAATTAACGAACTTGGATAATGATATGAGCAGAAACTTCCAACTTTTATAAAATAAAGAAAACTCCATCGATTAGGGCTATGATTTTTCTCAGAAAATTAGAATACAAGTCTGACACAACACATATGGTAGTAACTCAGAATATTCATGGGACGCATGCACCCACGGCTGCGCAAGTGGTCATCAATTCATCATACACCTATTCACACACACATTGATTAATCAACAAATTAAGGACAGTATTATATTTTTATATAGGAAAAGTATATGAAACCAATTAATAATTAGCCAAAAATAAACAACATAATTAATTATAATTAGTTTTATTAATTTATAATTTAATTTGTTTGTTAAATTATTGTTGACCACGTTAGTGTTAGGAGAGAATCACGGAACAGATGCTTTGATCATTCATTAGTTAATTCCATAGAAATCATATCTAAAACCATCTAATTTACAAGAAAAAGAAACGTCCGTGTGCCTATTAGTAACAACATCCGGTTACCAGTTGACTGATTCTTAACTTATATAGAGTTGATTTCCTAGCATTGTTGATATATATATTAAATCAACTAGTCAACTAGATATATAAAACGACAACGAAGCTTTGTAACAAAAAATACATTGACATATTTTCCAAGCCTAAGATTCACGTGCATTTCTTAGCAAGTTGGACGGTTGGGCCTCAAAGAAAAAATAATACTAACAAACTTTTTTATTTTAAGTTAATATTTAGTTAACAGATGTATTTTTATATACAATATTAAAAAACTACAGTATTAATTAAAATTTAAATTCTAAATTGTAAATATTAAATTTTAAATTCAAAATATTTAAAATTTAAAATTCTAATAATATAAAAAAATATTGACTAATGTTAAAGAAAAATATAACTCTCTAACATTTCTCAATAAAAGTTAAACAAAATTTAGCTAACAAAATGTATCCTAATCATACTTGCTAAACTTATTACCAATAGCGGGAATGCTTGAAATATTTTTTAAATAAATATATTGTCAATGCATTATAAATTTAAACATTTCAGCAATTTAATAAAAAAATAGAATAATAAAAAGATTTTTTTGGAATAAATTAAAAAAATAAGCGCTTGGGAAAATCAAAGCACCAAATAAGTCTTTAAAAAAATTGCGTCTGGGGGAAAATTTACCGAATGAGTAAGAAAAAATTGTAGCTGTTAATTTATAAATTTCTGACAAAATAATGAATTGTGTCTAATATATCAATTTTTTAAAGACCTATATTAAATCCATTATTTCAATCATTCATTCTAAAACTGATTTAGTATTTTTTTAAATTTATAAATTCATATTAAAATTTTTTAAGAATTTGATTGTTCTATTATTACTAAAAGATTACTTATATTAAATATCTTATTTAAGACATTTGTTTAACACACAATAATTTTAGAAGAGTCGGATCCTAATAATAATTAAAAAAATTGTTTTCTAAGTTGTTTGCAGTTTGCACGCATAATTTTCGTGCAGATATGGTACTTAAAACTTAAACAGATTGACTAATAAATTTCAAATTTCCATTATTGCTAGTAATAACTTTGAAATTTTGCAAACCAAAGGCTTTGACAGGAATAGTCAACAACTTAAATCAGCTTTGATAGGGGCTGCAAAAGATCCGTGCATATAGTTGAAGTTAATTTTCAAAAATTATTAATTAATTTAATAAATTTAATTAAATTATTTTTTAATAATTTTTAATTATTAACTTCGTACAAAATAATCGTGTAAATTTTTAATTTTCACGTATCATTCCACGTTTAGTTTCGTGAGTTTTAAGAGAATCCAATAAGATAATGGTCTAATACATCATTTGCGTGGAAATTGACTCCATTTGGATATAATACATGTTCTCGCAGTTTTATTTTGACGGAAATTCAGATTAAGTTGATTTTATGTAAAGTTAATACTTAAAAATCGTTAAATAATTTAATTGATTTGACTAAATTTTCATTCAACGATTCTCAGGTATCAATTTCATGTGAAGTCTGGTTTCACTCAAGTTTTCACCTTTTATTTTATTATTTGAAGAAATGGAATGAAAAATTCAACTAGCTTCTGCCTATATTTCGTATGTATATAATTTCTGCATAATTTTTGTATGTCCCTTTATATGATAAGAAGTTATAGTCAGTTATGTGCCACGTCATTGAAAAGGTTAGTTATATTAGCAACATTTTTTTGTCTCATCTGAAAAATTAATATTAAAATAAAAATTAAAGACGATTTTACTCCATGAGATTTATAACTTTTTTTTTGTGTTTAAGATTATCTATAAAATTTAACTTGATTTTAAAATTATTTTTTATTTAAATTTTAAAATTTTAGACTAAATTATTTTGAACAAAAAAATATAAAATAAAATTAAAAAAAAAAAGAATATTTAAAGCTAAAAGAGAAAAAAAAGAAAAAAGAAAAGGAAAAAAGGAAAAAAAGGAAGGTGACGACGATACTGGCGAAAAAAGATGCACGTCGCACGCTGTGTCGCCGTTTTTTCTCCTGTGCTAGTGTTCGACGTTGATGCCAGCAAATTGACGAAAGAGGATATTACGCGTCGCATCGTCGTTTCTACTCTTTTTTCTCGTTCGATGTTGTTTCACGCCGCTCGCCGTTTATTCGCACCATTGGCCGCTGTTCCTCGCGTATTTGTCGTTGTTCTATAGGGTTTTAATTGCATTTTTCTTTTAATTTTATTGATTTTTTTTATATTTGAAATATATAAATTTGTTGATTTTTTTATACTAGTTTCTACTTCTATTACATTATTAATTCTTCTATTTCTGATTTTTTAATATTTGTTGATTTATTAATTGCATTGTTAATTTTTTATTTCTGTTTCTTTTGTTTATTACATTATTTTTATTTCTAATTCTATTGTGATGAAAAAAAGTGTAAAAAAAATTGAGTATTTTAAAAAAGGATATTTAGTCTAAATGATAATTTTAAAATTAAATTGACTTTTACAGATGATTTTATATATAAAAAAAATAAAAAAAATTTCAACCTATAATTTAAAGATTAAAATCGTACTTAATCGTTAAAATAATAAAAAACTATTCATGTGTGGGAGAAAAATGTATCAGTAGCAAATTAAATAGACACTAATTATTTTTCTTAAAAAAACATTCGATAAAATAATTCTGTGTTCACATTTATTAGTCAGCTTCAGATATTCATAAATTTCTGATGATGATGAGCTAAGTTTGAACAGACTATCAGGCAACATTAACCAATTTTTTTATATATATCAGGGCAGGAGCAAGCATTATCTTTACAAAAATATTTGAGACAATAAAAATCAGTATAAAATAATATAATATTTTCGAATTTTATATTTGTAATTATTACTAAAATAAACATATAATTTTAGATTAATAAGTATATAATTATAAATACTATTACATATATAAAATTATAAATATTAAATTAAATAAGATAAATTTAAATATTCATCCGTGTGTTCTAATAAGTCTTAGTATATTTAAACAGGATAAATATATTTAATCTTCCGTTCTACACAATAATTGAATTGCTAATGTTAATAAAGTGCATCGATGACGCCATTCTTCTTACTAGACTATGTCTTTACTAAAGAGTATTGCATTTGCACATATAATAGGCAAGTCAAATTTCTAGAGGAGTGAGATCATAATATCACTCTTTAGAATTTTTTAATCAGCATAGTCTTGAGCCTTACCTCGTTGCATTTGTTAATTAATTTCAACTGTGTCACTGAAGTCTTGATTCTCGAGGCTAGGTGTTAACATATTACGTTGCACAAGAGTTTAAAATAAAAACAAAAATTAAATTTATTATATATTTTAACCAAATATATTAGATATATATTAAAATATAAAATATATATTAAAAATAAATTAAACTATATATATATTTATATATAAATATATGATAAATAATTTTTTTATATACAAATAATACTTTTACATTTTAATAGCATATTCTTTTTAATTATATATACTAAAATTAATTATTAATTAATGTAAAATATATATTAAAAATAATTTAAATAACATATATATTTATATATTAATTTATTTTAGTAATTAATTTTAATATACCGCTAGAATTTTTATTTTTTTTAGGTTGCTTATTATATATGAACTTTAAATAACTACTAAGCTCAATGCTCAAGTATTTAATCTGTAACCTACGTGTTAACCAGAAATCTTTATTACCACCCTTGCTCTATTCTTATCTCTCTGAAATTTATATCAATCATGTTCCTTTTTTTAATAATATGTATGCATCCATCTCAATTTCACTACGGAAATTTTTAAATAATTAATTAATTATAGTATGTTTCAATGAGGAAAGGCAGGCAATTAAATTAACCTCATCTTCCCCTCCAAAGGAAAGAAGTCAACAACCCTAAAATACGAACACATAAAATATTAATCGCTCGTCAACTCTGAAGTCACAATAATATGCCAATTTGTTATTATTAAATCGTTGTCATGGAACAATAATTTATAAATATACCAATTTTCATAGTGTTACTTCGTTTAAAAAATTTGAAAGTTGGGTGTCAAATTAAATGTATTTTTCATTTTATTATATTGTCAAAGCATAATAATCATGTCAATTAATTAAATTAAAGTTTTCGCAAAATAGATTCCATTATAAGTTAAATGTAACGTAATATATATCATTTTCACCTTTTTTATATATACTTCTATATTATATTATATATAATGAAAATATTGAAAGCTAAGGATTAATGTCCAATTTTTTTAAATATAATTTATAAAAAAATTGTTATTTTATGATTTCAATCCAGTATCTTTTAATTAAAATATCAACTATTTATCATTCATCTAATTCAAATTTTATTGTTTTTATATATATTTAATAAGTAAAAGAGTGAATCAATAAGTAGAACTATATCTGTTATTATTTACTGGTTATTATAACGTCATCATTATATTGTGATCTGAGTTAATATTTTATCGATATTCTTGGCCCTATATATGGATATTATATGTGGAAAGAGAATGCTAATTATTGAGACATATAGAATCAATAGCGGATATCATATAGATGTCTAGAAAGAATATGTAATTAATTATAATAAAGATATGAACAATAATTATAAACAAATAACTAATTACCTAATTCAACAGAGATTAACTATTTCAGTAAGGGCTTTACAATGAAAAATCCTTCAATATTTAATGCCATTTCAATGTTTAAGAATTATTTTATTTTTTCAAAATTAATGTAAAATATTATCAAATTATGGTAATTAACTAATTTTTTTTTGTTTTGATACCATGATTGAATTAACGAAGACAAATTAAACGAAAAAGAAATAATATATCAATCAAAATGATTTATAATCAAATCATACTAAAATATACTACCCAGTACCCACCTTAATTTTTATTTAACAAATACCTACAAAATCAGTACTTATGATTAATAATAATAAGTTATAAAATTTATTGATTAATTATATATTATCAAATTTATTGATTAATTATATATTTTAATTATAGTTACTGTTCTTAGGGTTAACTAAAACAGTAATTGAGCCTAAATTAATGTGAGGTTCAAGTTATTTTTGAGGCAGCGTCCGATTTATACAGGTGCCGAGATATAGCGTGAGAATGTGGGGTTGGTACTACTTGTAAAAGATTCTGATACTTAAGTTAGCGAAAACTTTAAACAGGTTTTTAGTAGATCGAAACTTGAATGTATTCGAGAAGTGTCAAGTATTTATAGTATAATAGATAATCACTTTTTGAAATAATTTTATTTTTGTTAATAAATAATCGTTTTATTTTATTTTAAAGTTTGTTGACATGTACTTTTTAGATGAGGTAAAATTAATAGAAAAAATGTAAAAAAGTAGTTATTTATTTAAATAAATAAGACTGAACTTTTTTATTGTATTGACCTCTTAAAAAAGTCGGATAAAAAATAAAGACTACCTTTATTAGATAAATTTTTTATCCTTATTGTTTTATTTTTGGGTTAAGGTATTAACCGTTATTATTAATTAATTTCTTCTATATGTATATATGAGATTAATAGGCAAAAATTAATTACAGGCTAACATTCATAATACACCACGTCAACATGTGTAGTTTCGATTCGCTTAGCTCTATCCATTATAATGATGGTGATGATATAATCACAATGACGAATTGACGATATGATAAGCTAATCAAAATAATAATGGTCATATTTTGTTTAGGATAAATTATACTTATATCCTAAAAGTTTATCAAAGTTACACATTATTTCCTCTATTCGATCAGGATGCACTTTTTTTTTATTAAAGTTAGATGATAATTTTTTTTTTTAAATCCCACGATCTCATCACCATGCATATAAAACTCTCAAATTATTAGTCCAAAAAAAAAACTCTCAAATTATTTGGCAGGTAATAGAAATTAAATTAAATTTTGATATATTATCAAAATAAAATTATTTTATTATATATTTAATTACATAATGATATATTAATAAAAATAATTATTTTTTATATTAATCGTATAAATAATTTTTTAAAAGAATTGTTATAATTATATGATTGTGTAAAATATTTTACACATCAAAATTAAATTTATGAAAATTAGGTCAAATCAATTTAAATTTTTTTATTTTGTATTGACTAATTACGATTGTAATGATTAGATAATATTATATATAATCAAAGTATAATTATAAATGATGTTTCTAATATTAGCATAAAATTCATAGAGATAAAAATAAAAAGATCAGAATAGCAAAATTTTTTACTCTTCTAACTGCAGCAGTTAACTAGTATTTTTTTTTTTTGAATGTTTTTAGAGAATACGCCAATTCAAATTATTATAAAAAAACATCTAACCCTTAATAAAAAAATCTCTAAAATAAAATAATAATAAATATTTAAAATTATTATAAAATTATTTTAAAGATTTATTTTAAAATTTTAAAATTATTTTAAAATTCATAATAAAACAAATTTGAAATGTAACAAAATAAAATCAGATTGGTTAATTTTTATTGGAACTTTTTAAAATTAATTTTTAATTTAAAACATTTTGAAAACTCGTTCAAATTGACCGCACCTGCTGGAGTTGGTTTTCTAAACTTGTGCAGTTTATCCTTTCAATAATAATAACAATAATTTTATTCTTTTATAAAATTTAAAAAAAAAACTAAAAAAATATATATATCTTCTTAAAAACTCAGCTTACCAAACCCACAGCTATATATTGACTTGAAGTCATGTGCTTATAAAGTTATAATAAACAGCAGACGCCAACTTCTTCATCAGTTGTTGAACTGGAAGAGACATGGCCACAGTTCAAGGATGGGCAGACATGAGGAGCCTCACCCTCCAAGTCATCACCGGCCGCTGGTTCCTCGTCTTCGCCTCCTTCTTAATCATGGCAGCCGCCGGAGCCACCTACATGTTCGGCCTCTACTCCAGCGAAATCAAAAGCACCCTCGGCTACGACCAAACCACCCTCAATCTCCTCAGCTTCTTCAAGGACTTTGGCAGCAACGTCGGCGTCCTCTCCGGCCTCATCAACGAGCTAACCCCACCCTGGGTGGTTTTAGCCATCGGCGCAATCCTCAACCTCTTCGGCTACCTCATGATCTGGCTCTCCGTCACCAAAAGAATCGCCAGACCAGCGGTCTGGCAAATGTGTTTATACATTTGCATCGGCGCTAACTCTCAGTCGTTCGCCAACACCGGCTCTCTTGTCACGTGCGTCAAGAACTTTCCAGAAAGCCGCGGCGTCGTTTTGGGCATCTTGAAAGGCTACGTTGGACTCAGCGGAGCCATCATAACTCAGTTATACTCTGCCATTTACTATGATGATACCAAGGCTTTGATTCTCTTCATCGGTTGGCTTCCCGCCGCAATCTCCCTCGTCTTCCTCCGAACCATTCGCTATATGAAGCCGGTTCGTCAGCCTAACGAGCTCAAAGTCTTCTTTAACTTTCTTTACATCTCTCTTGCACTCGCTGGCTTTCTTCTCGTCATGATCATTATTCAGAAGAGGGTTGACTTCACTCAGAGCGAGTTTGGTGTAACCGCTGCTATTGTTCTTGTCTTGCTCTTCCTCCCTGTCGCCATTGTTGTCTTGGAGGAGATCAAGATTTGGGAGGCCAAGAAGCTTGCCTTGGTGGACCCTTCTCCGGTGAAGATCATCACGGAGGGTCAAAAAGTCAACGCAGAAGTCAAGAAAGAATCGGAAGAAGTAGTAGTAGTAGAAGAAACAAGATGGTGGCAGAATGTTTTTAATCCACCGGAACGAGGTGAGGATTACACCATCCTGCAAGCACTCTTCAGCATTGACATGCTAATCCTGTTCATTGCCTGCATTTCTGGGATTGGAGGAACGTTGACCGCAATTGACAACCTTGGTCAAATAGGAACCGCTCTGAAATACCCAAAGAAAAGCATAAGCACTTTTGTGTCACTAGTGAGTATCTGGAACTACCTAGGACGTGTTTTCTCCGGGTTTGTTTCAGAGCATTTCTTGCAGAAATACAAATTCCCAAGACCTCTAATGTTGACCTTGACTCTGTTACTGTCTTGTGTTGGTCACCTTCTCATAGCTTTCGATGTACCGGATGGTCTTTACATAGCTTCCGTGATCATTGGTTTCAGCTTTGGTGCGCAATGGCCTTTACTTTTTGCCATAATCTCGGAGCTGTTTGGTCTCAAATACTATGCAACTTTGTACAACTTTGGAAGTGTGGCGAGTCCACTTGGTTTGTATGTTCTTAACGTGAGGATCACTGGTCATTTGTATGACAAAGAAGCCAGGAAACAATTGGCGGCGTTGGGGCTAAAGAGAAAAGCAGGGGAACAATTGACTTGTCTTGGTGTCAAGTGTTTTAGATTGTCCTTCATTATTATCACCGCTGCTACTTTCTTTGGTGCAATTGTTTCGCTCTTTTTGGTGGCCCGGACTAGGGAGTTTTACAAGGGGGATATTTACAAGAGGTACCGGGAACCGGCCGCCGCCGAGACCGAATTGGTCGTCGTGGAGGAGAACGGTGGTGCGAAGACAGGGCATCAAGATGGTCATCATCAATCTAATTAGGTAGGTACTTTGGACAAACACAAAATGTCATCAATGTACATCAAAATTAACGTAATAGTATATTGATATGGTCAAACCAATTACCGGTGATATTAGAAAGTACAATATTGTAACATTTTGAGTGTTTTTCTGCTACACATTTTCTTTCTTGCTTCCTTTAATTTAATTTTCCGTGTTGTATACTTTTCAGTTATCATTCATTTACTATGTATGTTGAATTGAAAATTTACACTTTCTCTCTCACATACACAAAGTGACGTGCCCTTCTATTCCTAGCTAGTTCCTATCCATATCCTACTTTGAGCAATTAATAATGACAAAAAAAAAGAAAATTATTGTCTTCTTACGGTAGTAATTGATATAGTTTAATGTGAGCTTTCTCGTTTTCTTATGGTTTGGATAAGGCCTAGCAATAATTTTAGGGAAATGTTTGAATTGAAGACCATAATTACATCCTGCTATATATGTTTTCTTAAATATCATTAAAAAATAAAAAACAGTCTAAAGTTTTGACCAAACAAATCAAATATAAAAATATTATTCACACACTAAAATTAATTATTATGTATTTATATATAAATATATATAATTTATTTTATTTTAATATTTATTTTATATTGATGATAATTAATTTTAATATATAACTAAGATGATTAATTGAATAACGTTATTTTACCGTACCAAGAAAGTTCAATGTATATGCTACATCAATAGGATGTAGAAATATGCATGAATAACCAACAGTTTGTTTAGGTAGATAGGGAAAAGATTAATTTTTTCATGAAAATGGCTTAGAGGAAGAAAGTATGGGAACATGGATGATTTTGGAAAATAAGGAAAATATATACAACTAAAACCCATACATGGTTAATCCTCAGATGTATAGCATATGAAGAATAATTATAAAAGCATATGCATGAAATAAGTGAAACATACATGATACATGCATGAATAACATACCTAGTAGTATAAAAGGAAATTTAAAAATGCAACAAGGGTAGACCAAGTGTGGCAACAAGAGTAGACCAAGTGTGCCGTTATCAATAGTGTTATTTTCTTAATTAGGAAAGTTGAAAGAAAATAATTCCCAAAGGGATTGTACGGAATCAAATAAAACAGATATGATTTTTTCTTTTCCATTATAAATAACCTACTTGACACATCTTAGGTGCTAAAATTAGAGAAATCCTTAAATGCTCTAACAACAAGCCAATTTATTTGCAGCTGGGTACTCACAATAAGATACATAAATTTTTTTAGTACTATTAAAAGAGAGAAAAAATAAGAAAAAAAATCCACATATGACATGAAAATATAATTTTTTTCTACTTTAAAGTCAACATAAATGATTAGTTGTTATAAGTAATATAAATAGAGCATGATGAAATTAAAAAATAAAAATATTATAAAACCTAAATTTTGTCTAAAATCAAATTAAAATATGATGCAAATAATCTTTTTATTAAGTTAAAAATTTTATAAAGTTATTTGGTAAATTATTCAACTTACATAGTCAAAGATTATAACTTGATAAAGATAAATGTAAAAAAAAAAACATTAATAGTCTAGTACACATAACTTGTATAATTTGTGCAAATAGTTAATAATGTATAATTTGTACAAAATTTGATTAACTATTGTAAACCAAATACATTTTCACAAAAAAAAATATATTTTAATAATGTATTTGTTTGTTGTAAGCTAAGTTTCTCTTCTTCAATGTTAGTGGGAGTGAAAATTAGACAAAAAAATTAGTAAGGTATTTTATATGTGTAAATGTGTAATTTTTTTCATGAATTTTTGTAATATATAAGAGAGTATTGATGGTTTTAGTGGCTAAGAGAAGGGGGTTGAATCTTAGCCCCTTTTTTATTTGATTGCACTTACTGACTTGTTGGATCAATTCTGGAAACTTTTAGTCTTTTTATCTCATCACTGCACACGAGACTTTTTCTTTTGTCTCGTCCTTATCCACGAGACTTTTCTTTTTGTCTCGTCCTTAGCCACGAGACTTTTCTTTTTGTCTCGTCACTTGACACGAGATAATTTTGGATTTTGCTCCTGTGAAGTAGAAACAGAAATGGAGTAGAAAGGAGAAGAAGACTACACCAGATATATCCTGGTTCAGCTGCTAAGTGCAGTGCAGCCTACATCCAGTCTCCATCACAAACATGATGGAATTTCACTATAATCAATTTGATTACAACTGTAAAGTGCTAACCCAACTTACAAGGAGATTCCCACAGAATCATGAAACACAACACAGATGTACAAAGGAACTCTAAGACATCTATGACTTTTTCTTTTAATTTTGCATTCTCTGCCTTTTTCTGCTCTATGACTTTTTCATACAAACCTCACTGTTTGCCTTTTTCCATGAGACTCAAGACATGACAAAATTAAATAGAAAAATTACAAAATAGAAAACATTGAAGGAGAAGAGAAATCTGTTAGCTCAGGTAGCTCTGAGAACTCTGTGCCTTGTACTCTCAAATTTTCTCCTTGCTCCAAACAGTAGTTATTCTCTCTTTTTAAAGAAGAGAGAAACCTCCACACTTGAAGCCAACACCCAAACCAACTTCTTCCTCCTTCAAGAAACAGAACCGGTTCGACCACATAGAGAGAGAAGAGATAAACATGCTAAACCCAACATGCAATTACCTCTAGTCCTTTCTTGATCACCATTCTTCATCAATCCGAGCTCTCCATCCTTGGCTTGCTCTCCAAGATGGATTTCTGGCCCTTGATGCTTCATGATGATGATGATTTCATCTGCTTCAATCTCTGTCTTAACCATCACTTTGCCACTCTAGCTACTTCCTGTGGTGGTTGAGCAGAATTAAAGACAAGTCATGCTTCAAGAATCTCCCTGACTGGCCGAATCTTCATCTTCTTTTTTTGAGCATGAAGAGCTCGAGATTACCTCATCAAATCTAACCATATTTGGTGAAAATCTCAGCCACTACATACCTTTCTTTTTCTTTTTCGTGCCATCAACTCGATGGTCTTTATGCATGCAACTTCTTCTTTTTCTTTGTTGATGAGCATAGCGTCCATAGCTTCATGGACAATGACCGAAGAAGAAACAAGAAAGAGATGAGAGAGAATAAACAACTTAGTAGAAAAGCAATTCAATGTGATAAACCACTTTGTTGGTAAAAGTTGCTTTTACTTCCCTAGCTTAGAGTGGCGTGTAGTCATTATAGCCATCAATCAATTCAGCTGAACTTTTCTCTCTCATATTTCCCATGCATTAATTAACAATGTAATAGATTTTGAAATCCATCACATAGTTAAAAGCTTAAATCCGTTGGAAGGATCTTTTGCTTTCTTCTTCACTTGGTTTTGGATCAAGCATAAGTGATTACTCATCAAAAATTAATTCTGGGCTTTCTAGTAACAACATTCAAGCTGGCCTAATTTCCTCTTGATTTCAGACCAATCTTCAATGGTCTAGTAACAAGTATTTAAGTTGGGCTTGTATTATAAAAACTGACCCAAATACCAAAACAAATATTTAGCCATAGGATCAACTTAATTTTTTATATCAATGCTGAATAAATTCACACTTGGGCTTGCATCATATCATTTAATTTTCGACCCAATTAAAGCCTGCATCACAAAATTATTAATTAACACATATTACATGAAAATTAAACCAATAATTTTGTAATTAATTATTTCAATAATGTTTGTTCATCATCAAAATTAAATTAGAGTTTTCCAAACTCATCAAGTATCATAAAAAAATTTTATATGTGTAATTTTGTTGAGAAATTAATAATTTTATCATTTTGTCATATTATTTTTATTATTGTTTAAATTCTTATTAATTTTATCTATTTTTCTTCTAAAAGTTATAGTTGTGTTATTTTGTCCCTATTAATTTTGATACTGAACATACAGTAATATTAGAATTTTATATTATTAATCATCTGCAAACGGATAAGTTAGTGTCAGAATCATGATTACAACAAGATTTAATATCAAGAAATTTAATAGAATAAATTTTTTCTTTGAAAACTTAACATCAAGACAATTTTGAAAAAGGAAATTATTTAAAAGTAATAAAAGATAAGTTTACCGGCATTTCTAATAACAAGTGAAAAGAGATGGATAAAAATATCATTATTAATTTACACTTGATTATGGCAAATCCTGTATTATCAAGCATCTTGAAGAAATAGACAATAAAAAAAATATGAGAAGTACTTATTAAATTATATATCGCTTCACGACAAGATATTTATGAAAAGGAGGCTTTATACTTTTTGGATGAGTGAATTCACATTATTGACATATCATATAAATAATCTTAATAATTTATTTTCACAACGGATAACTATAGAGTGTCAAATTGTAGTAAATGAACGTGCTAAATTTCTTCTCTAAAGTTTACCAGATTCATATTACTAATTCATCATCAACATCATAAATAAAATATTGCTGATCAATTTCATTTTGAGATGTTATTATAGTTATTCTTGAAGAAAAAAACAGGCACAAAAGTAAAGATGATCAAAGAGTTCAAACAAGCAAGAATTTTGTCGATGATTAGAGACAGATCAACAGAACATGATTCTAGTAAGTGTTAAAGTCGTGGTAGATTAAAATTTCGAAAGAAAAACCTTATTTATTACAATTATGACAATAAAAGGCACTTAAAATGAGATTATTGGTTCAACAAAAAGAATATTATAGAAAAAAAACTATTGAAGCAACCACTTCACATAGTTGTGTTGTGAATACCTGATAATGGAGATATTTTATACATCTAAACTGCAATTGATCATGAAAACAATAAACTACTTGTTGATATCTGGCTATTAGATTGGACAGTAATATATTGGATTATGCTACGTATACACTAAAATTAGCCACCAAAATCAGTCATCAATATAAAATACATATTGGAATATAAATACACATTGAAAATAAATAAATCACATATGCATTTATATACAAATACATTAGTAACTAATTTTAGTGGCTGATTTTAGTTTACAAATAGCATTTTTGCAATGGATCCCGCTAGGGAGACAATGGACTATTTGTACAATGGCTATTGAATTATGAAATGAACATCCCTTATACTATTTAGAATAACCATCCGAGTACAAGGGATAATAAACATCTTCTCGAAAAATTAATTTAATTTTTGTGTTCACGAATGATCGAACTCTTGACCTTTCGAATCTAGCACTTTAATACCATGTCATGATACCACTCATCCCAAAAGCTTCAGCTGATGGAAAAATATAACACTAATGATTATATCTCTAATACTCCATAAACCTCCATTGTACACACTGTATAAATATTTCATTGGCTCCTCATATTTTCTCTTTTGCAATATATTATATGATTGCACATGATGAGAGTTTAGCACTTGTGAATCTCTTTTAATCAGCCACTAATATATTTGTATATTAAAATTAACTATTAAAATTAGTTACTAATATAGTGAATCTCTTTTAATCAGCTACTAATATATTTGTACATTAAAATTAACTATTAAAATTAGCTACTAATATATTTGTGTATAAATACATATATGATTTAATTTATTTTCAATGTGTATTTATATTCTAATATATTTTTTATATTGATGACTGATTTTAATGACTTATTTTAATGTACACATAATATAACTCTTTAAAAAAAATATGTACTCATCATGGGATATGATGATGCCTTAGAAATTAAGAAAATTAATATCAAGAAAGTAATGAATAACTAACATATTTAGGTAGAAAATATCATTTTTATGTGCATTAAAATTTACTCTTTGCCAATAAAAAAAATCATGCACACTTAAGGTTGTTTTACAGAACTAAAAAGGTTCAATGTATATACTACATCAATATCATATAGAAATATGCATGAATAACCAATGTGTTTAGGTATATAAGGAAAAAATTAATTTTTTTCATGAAAATGGCTTATAGAAAGAAAGTATGGAGACATGGATAATTTTGAAAAATAAGAAAAATATATACAACTAAAACCCAGACACGGTTAATCCTTAGATGTAGGATATAAAGAATAATTATGAAAGCACATGCATGAAATAAGTGAAATATATATGATACATGCATGAATAACATACCTAGTGGTATAAAAAGAAATTAAAAAAATGCAACAAGGGGAGACCAAGTCTGCCATTATCAATAGTGTTATTTTCTAATTAGAAAGTGTTGTCCAGATTTCATGTTTAGCAAAATGAAATTAAATAAAATATAAATTATTATTCAAAATCTAATATCTGACAGTAAACTTTACTCCTCTTACAAGTATTAGTTTTATATGCATTAAAGTTTATTCTTTGTCAATGAAAAATATCTTAAAATGCGCAAAATCATAAGAATGCAAATGAAAATAAGTTGATTTGATTACGCATTCAAAATACATTTTGCAGTGTTAAAAAGTTGAGATATCATGTTTTGAAAATGATGTGTTGATTTTCGCTTAATCTTAAGAGATACAAATACAGTAGCAGATATTATGGCAAAGACTGCAATGAGAACTTTTTCTCTCCCAGTGAAGCTTCCATTGTCTTAGAAAAAGTTTGAAAATAATATTCAGCGAAACTATCTTTCTTAAATAATTTTTTATTTATTTATTTTTTTAATTATTATTTATTTTCTTTTAAGTCACAAAAAAATACATTTTGCAGAATTCTAGAGTGGTGCATGGACTCATTGAGATCCTTCACAAAAATTCAAAGAATTTAACAACAAATAGCAAATACAAATTAATAAAGACTAAATCTTTATATCCAAGTCATAATTCTAACCAAGTCCAATCAAATCGTTATCTTTCTCTTTTGTTATTATCATCATCAATATTTTGCTAACATCTTTATTGGTTCTGATTTTTTCTAGTGCCATTATTAAATAATTTCGGTTTATTTTTTAGTTTATTTAATGTTAATTTAGATCCAAAACTGATTTTGATGTGTTTTTGCTGATGATTGAGTTTTTTTTTACTGTTTGTTCAAATTTGAACTAATTTCGACTCAGTTGTGAATTAACTGAGGTTCGTTTGATGCTGCTGTTAAGTATTGACCAAATTTTTTATTACTTAAAACATTTTGGTTCATATCTTAGTTTAGTTTAGGTTCAATTGGTTTCGTCTCGCTTAAATTTGCTAAACTTGTTCATTTGTGGTTGTTTAATTAGTTTTTGTTCAAATCTAAACTAATTTCGGATCATTTGTTAATTAACTGAGGTTCAGTTGATGTTGCTATTAAGTATTGACCAAATTTTTTCTTTCCTAAAAAATTTTGGTTCATTTCTTAGTTTAATTTAAGTTCACTTGGTTTCATTTCGCTTGAATTTGCTGAACTTGTTCATCTGTAGTTGTTTAGTTAGATTTTGTTCAAACCTAAACTAATTTCGGTTCATTTATAAATTAACTGAGATTCACTTCATGCTGCTGTTAAGTATTGACAAAATTTTTATTCCTTCAAAAATTTTGGTTCATTTCTGAATTTATTTAGGATTATTTGATTTCATTTTACTTCAATTTTGATGAACTTATTCATGTGTAGTTGTTTGATTAGTTTTTTTTAATATGAACTAATTTCGGTTCATTTCTGAATTAACGAATGTTTACTTGATGTTACTGTTCAGTATTGACCAAATTTTTTATTTCTTAAGAAATTTCGGTTCATTTTTTGTTTTATTTAGGTTATTTGGTTTCGTTTCACTTAACTTTCTCCTCCTCATCTTCCGTTTTGTCTTCTTCTTCTTCTTCATCATTTTTTTCAACTTTTGCTTCTTATTTCATTTTCTCAAAATTCTTCTTGATTTACTCTCTTAAAAGGAATAAAAACCAAGAAGAATGAACATGAAAAAGAATGAGGAGGAACATGAAGAAGAAGGAATAGGAATGCGAAGAAGGAGGAGAAACGTGAAGAAGTAGAAGGAGGAGGAAGAGGCAAGAAACGCATAAATGTTTACGTAGTTAGAGCGTGTATTCACGCTCTACTAATGAAACTGGTTTTTGTTGAGTTTGGACCAACTTAGTTGGATTTAGTTGTCAAAAAAACTTAAATGTGCAAGAGCTCTTTTTAATAATAAAATAACATGTGTTCATGTTGACGAAGAATAGTAGAAAAATAATGATAATCAAGAAGATGAGGAGGTGGATTTCTCATCCTGGAACAACGAGTGGAAGGAGGAAGCATGACGGTAGGAGTAGGAGCGTCATCCGGTCTGGAATCATTAGAAAATGGATAAGGCGGAAGAACAGGAGGCTGCGGAGGGAGACTTGACATAGAACCTGTAGAATTATCACTAAAAAAAGATCAACATTGGGGTTAGTGAAAAAAGGTGACTGAGTAGGAGGAATAGACTCAAAGGAGGAGAATCGAGAAAACATGTGATGCTCCCAGAAGACAACATGACGAGATATACGAATACGTTTAGAGAGAGGATCCCAACAATGATAACCCTTGTGTTCAGTGCCATAACCAAGGAAACAACACATACGAGCCCGAGTTTCAAGTTTACTATGTTCATGAGGCTGAAGAAGAACAAAATAGACACAATCAAAAACTCGAAGAGAACTATAATCTGGGGAGGTACAATAAAGACGCTCAAAGGGAGTAACATTACCAATAACAGAAGAAGGGAGTCTATTGATAACATGAACAACAGTAAGAACAGCTTCACCCCAAGTACGCTCAGGACACGAAGAAAAAAGAAGTATTGCACGTATAGAGTCAAGAATGTGACGGTCTTTGCATTCAGTTCAGTCATTTTGTTAATACGTACCAGGGCAAGAAAACTCAGACAAGGTACCCTGTTCTGCAAGAAAGGTTAAGAGATTGGAATCACGATATTCCATAGCATTATCACGGCGAAAAACCTTAATGATCTTAAAAAACTGAGTTTTAATCATAGTGGCAAAGTTAATATAAATCTGAGGTAACTCATGGCGACTGGTCATCAAATAAACCCAAGTAAAGCGTGAATAATAATCAATGAAAATAACAAAGTATTGAGCTCCTCCCATAGAAGTGGTGGGAGCAAGACCCCAAACATCAGAGTGAATGAGATCAAAAGAAGAGCAAGCAAGAGAGGAATTATTGTGAAAAGATAAAGCAAGTTATTTGACAGTTTGATAAGAAATGCAATCAAAATATTCATTAGGAACCTGACCCAAAATACCTTGAGACACAAGAGGACGCAATTTTCCTAAGGAGCTGTGGGCAAGACGTTGATGCCATAAGTGAAGAGTAGATGGAGAAGAATCAACACAGAGATTTGGTACAGAAGGAATATGAAGATTCTCGACTTCAAACAACCTTTCAATCTTACGTCCAGTCCCGATGACTTGTCCCCTCCGACGATCCTGTACACGACAACTAGAGATAGAAAAAGTGACATCAAAATCCAGATTAACAAGTTGACCAACAGAAATAAGATTAAAGTTTAAGTTGGAAATAAAATAAGTATCAGGAAGATTAAGAGTCGACTGAGAGATATAACCCTTGTGTGTTGCGTGCAAGAGGGAACCATTAGCAGTATTGACAGAAGGTTCATTTGTAGTGGTAGACAGAGACGAAAAGAGATTACGCAATGGAAACATGTGATTAAAGAATCCCGAGTCAAAATACGGAGAGGAGAGAAAAACTTCAACTTTGGAACCCAAAACGAGAAAACGTAAGCCAAAATCGAAAAGTGCTCACCAAAAAACCTTAGGGAGGATCCCATTGTGTGCCACGTCAGCAAAAAGGAAGACACGCGGCGGCTTCGGATTGGAGGGAGAAGACACGCTGGCGCTGAGCTGGAACGCGGGTCGGATTGGGGCGCACGCGGGCGGGCTGCTGGGAGAGCTGCGGTGCGACACGTGGAGGCCCGTGGAGCGTGCGATGTGCGCAAAGATCCAATGGCTGCTGAAGCGTCTGGAAAGAGAGACAATGGGTGTGGCCAGCGAGGTTTCGGCAGCGCGTGGAGGCGCGTGCAGAGGTTTCAGATGACGTGGCAGAGCTCGTTGGAAAGCTTACAACGAGGAGAAGGCGAGGGCGGTGGCGGTGTCAAACCAAGGCGTCGGAAAAAACTCGAAAACTGAGAACAAAGTACTGCCGGTGAAACGAGATAAAAGAGTTAGAAACCAATTGTTTCTTGAAAAAAAACAACCTAAACTCTTGATACCATATTAGAAACAAGAGAGAAATCTAAGAAAAATATTTTGTGTATTATTCAGGTTGATCAAAAGTATAATGTATAAGGGGTATATATAGGTGCCAGAAGAATCAAAGTAATAAAAGCATATAATCCTATAATTAATATATAAATATGTTATATAAATATAAACGATACTAATTGATCTAAAATAATTCTAGTAATTCTCTAACAATGTCGTATAAAAAATAAATTATTTATCAAGATGTGATAATCTACTTAAAATTTAAAAAAACAAAAATAAATTTAATACCTAACCGATTATCATCTGAAATTGGGCTCAAGATAACTCAATCCTTTGAGTTCTTGAATCTGAGAAATGATTCTCTATCTCAATCCTTTCATTTTTTTATTACTGGTACTAAAAGTAATTAATAAAAAAATATGTAAAATTTAAAAATTTGTTAAAAAAATATACAAACCTATTTTATTTAAAATATTTATATACAAATATTTTATATAAATATAATAATATAGGGTTTAATTGTAATATACTGACAGTGTAGAATATTTTATATAATTGTACAATCACATTTATTTTTTTGGATGATTGTTCACATAATCAAAGTAAAGTAAAAAATAGTTATTTTTATCGATATGTCGTTACGTGATCGGATGTACAGATAAAATTACTTTACACTGAAATTATATTAAAATTAAATTTATAATAAAAATATATTAACACAATAGAGAAAAGCTCTACGTCCATATAAAAAATACATGGATGTTATCCAAGTCTTTTTGGCTATACGTGGCTCCTCCAATCTCCAAATTATTTGTGATTCATGCGCTACATATAACGTAAGACCTTTGCTCAACGTAAATCTTTTGCTGCAACCTACTCATTTTTCTTGCGTTATAGGCTTCGCCGTTCTCCTCTACTCGCGTTTTCTTTCTTGTTCTTCTTCTTCTTTACTCGCGTTCTTCGTTATGGATCTAGATTGACTTCAACCTAATTAACTTCGTCGTTCTTCTTCTTCTTCTTCTTCTTTCTTGTTTGATCTGGATTTCTGAATTGAAACAATGAATTAATCAACTTCAAATCAGTTGAATGAGGTTATTACGTTGAGACAGCTAGAAAATGATTGCTGCATGCTATCTAGGGGTGGAAACAGGCCAGGGCCAGGCTTTGCTCTTAACAGGCCTGGCCTGTCATACAGTTGATTGGCCTGAGCCTGACCTGTAGCCTGTTATAGGCTCTTTATAAAGTACTAGGCCTGGCCTATTATTCAGCCTGGCCTGACCTGAAGCCTGTTAAAAGGCCTGATAATTTTTTTTAGAAAAATAAAAATATTATTTAAAAAATTATTTTTTATTAAAAAGAGTTATATGTAATATGTCATATATTTAATATTTATAAAAAATTTTAAACTTCTAACATATTTAAAATATACAAAAATATTTATAATAAAATATAATAAATTTAAAATATCTCATAATTTTATTAATAATAAATAATTATTTATATATTTAATTATATTTTAACAGGTCCAGGTAGGCCTGATAGACCTATAAGGCTAATTAGTAAACCTGGATCTGGCCTATTAATGTATTAAGCCTTTTAAAAGAGCCTGGACCTGTACTTATTTTATAACAGGCCAGGTCAGGCCAGGCTGCAGGCCCCTGACAGGCCGCCTGGCCTTTTTCCACCCCTAATGCTATCACAATAATCTTAAACACTAAATAAAGTAAAAGAAGGCCACCAAACCGAACAACATTCATCTGGTGAATCAAAATTACAAAGGCCACTGAACCGAACAATATTTATGTGGTGAATAAATGGTGATTAACTTTCAATCAACAAAATAGTATTCCTCCTCCTCCTTCTTTCGTTATAATCATCACCAACAACACCAATATTTTGCTCGGTTAAGTGGAGTTGCTCATTTTGATTCAATTGATTGTTAATGTGTTCAGTTGAGTCATTGTGCATGCAGAAATGTTTTTCTTACGGATTGAATGCTTATCACGTTTATTTAGTACATGATTGGTGTTCGGTTCAGTGGTGTTGTCCATTTCGATTCACCTGATTATACTCAGTGAACGAAACATAATCTATTATATGAAATCAAATTTGAAACACCTCTATCTACAATTTAGATATTATCAATTCAATTCAAATTCAGAACACCTGCGTCCATTCAATTCAATTTAACAATTGCATTCAATCCATTGGTAAATGTTAAGATGATATATACATATATTTGAAAGAAGAAGCACAAAGAAAAAGAAGAAGATAAAACATATATTTTCACTCATTATTAATATGCGTGACTTTATTTGAGTTTGGGCCAACTTTATTATATAATTACATGGATGTGTAGTGCTCGTTAACAATATTCTATTAAACTGTTTAATATACTTAACCATCTAATAATTTCTTTTTAATTTTCACATAAAAGATCAAAATAATTATGTTTATCTAACACGTTAGTTTATACATAACTCGAAGGCACACCCTCGGTTTGAGGTTGAAGATGTCGGTTGACAAGTTGGGGACATACACAAAGATGCTTTCACAGGCTGGACGAAAAAGACAAAAAGATTATATATTATTTGAGCATACTAAATAAATCTTATCAACCCTGCTGATTTAATTTCATCGCAATCATATATGAAAATTATCTCCACGCACTCTCCCTTTCTTTTCTCCCGCTGCTTATTCTTGCATCTTATTACAATATCCATGTTATTGATTTTTTTTTATGGATAAGAATCTCAATACATAAGCATATCTGCTCCATATTTATGTTCACGATAGAGACGTTTTCTCTAGATGCTCAATTATCTTTTTACAATAACTTGTTAATCATAAATTTGAACTTCACAGAGGAGAAAAACTGAAAAAGTTAATCCGGTGAGAATATTATGACGTCATTTGTATGAAGGACGTTACAACGATGAGTAGTGAATAATGTATCATTATTGATTTCCTCAGTAAACCAATAAATAGGTTTAATGCAGAGCTTTGACATAAAAGACAAAAAATAATGCTTACGTGGAACGAGGCCATACTAATAAAATTCAACCCGGCCCAAGGTGAGTGTACAAGTCAACAAAGGATAATACTTCCTGAATCAATTTGAATTAATGGAGTGTCAATTCATTTATCCATAAGTATTGATTCGACTGCCATGAATTAATTTTTAACCTATAGATTTGGAAATACTTAAGCAACAAAAAAAAAAATACTTGATAGATGATTTACACCAATTTTTAACCCTAAAAATGGAGTCTATGTATGTCTATGATGATCTCTAAGTCAAGAAAAGAGTCTCAATGATGAGAAAAGAGAGTCCTCTCACTATCACTGCCAGTCCATATATTCATTACTCCTTTCTTCCCCACTTCTCCCAACACATATACCAATCCCTCTCTTATCTCTCTCTCAATCTGAATCTTAGCATTATCTATAGCTATGGCGGTTGCAGCAGGAGGAGGAAAAGGATTCACGGCGGCGGACATGAAAGGCCTAACCGTACAAGTGATAACAGGGCGGTGGTTCGTGGTGTTCGCGTCCTTCCTAATCATGTCAGCTTCAGGAGCAACTTACATGTTCGGGCTCTACTCCAACGACATCAAAACGGCCCTCGGCTATGACCAAACTACCCTCAATCTCCTAAGCTTCTTCAAGGACTTAGGCGCCAACTTAGGCGTTCTCTCCGGCCTAATTAACGAGATCACCCCTCCCTGGGTGGTCCTCGCCATGGGCTCCGTCATGAACTTCTTCGGCTACTTCATGATATGGCTCTGCGTCACATCAAAGCTTCCCAAACCCAAGCACTGGCAAATGTTCCTCTACATCTTCATCGGCGCCAACTCTCAGTCCTTCGCCAACACCGGCTCTCTCGTTACCTGCGTCAAGAACTTCCCTCGAAGCCGCGGCGTTGTCCTCGGAATCTTGAAAGGCTACGTCGGATTAAGCGGCGCCATCATCACGCAGTTGTACTACGCTTTCTACTACGACGACTCCAAGGCTTTGATTCTTCTCATTGGCTGGCTTCCCGCCGCTATTTCCTTCGTCTTCCTCCGAACCGTTCGCTACATGAACCCCGTTCATCAGCGCAACGAGCTCGCCGTCTTCTACAAGTTCCTCTACATCTCCCTCGGCCTCGCCGGATTCCTTATGGTTATGATCATAGTTCAGAAGAACGCCACTTTCAATCAGACCGAGTACGGTGCCAGCGCCGCCATCGTTCTCTTCCTTCTCCTACTCCCTCTCGTTGTTCTCTTTGGCGAAGAATATAAGATCCGTCAGATCCGTCACCAGCATTCCTCCGGTGACCCCTTACCGGAGGTAAAAGTAGTAGCTGCTGACGAGAATAAAGATAGAGCACTCATTACAGGAGTGGAAAAAGAAACTAAATGGTGGGAAAATGTTTTGACTCCGCCGGAGAGAGGGGAAGACTACACCATTCTCCAAGCACTCTTCAGCATAGACATGTTGATATTGTTCTTCGCCGGAACATGTGGGTGTGGTGGAACGTTAACCGCAATCGACAACTTGGGTCAAATTGGAACCTCCCTTGGGTACCCAAAGAAAAGCATAAGCACATTTGTGTCACTAGTGAGTATATGGAACTATCTCGGTCGAGTTTTCTCCGGGTTTGTTTCTGAACACGTGCTAATAAAATACAAATTCCCAAGACCACTCATGTTCACCATGATTCTTCTCTTGTCTTGTGTTGGACACTTGCTAATAGCATTCAATGTCCCTAATGGTCTCTATGTGGCTTCAGTCATAATTGGATTCTGTTTTGGAGCACAGTGGCCTTTGATTTTTGCCATTGTTTCGGAGCTGTTTGGTCTAAAGTACTATTCAACTTTGTATAACTTCGGAGGCATGGCGAGTCCTATTGGATTGTATGTGCTTAATGTGAGAGTCACTGGGCATTTGTATGACATAGAAGCGAAGAGGCAGTTGGCGGAATCTGGTATCAAAAGAAAGATTGGTCAGGAATTGAATTGTGTTGGGACCAGTTGCTACAAGATGTCCTTTGTTATAATTGCTGTAGCTACTTTTACTGGGGCGCTTGTATCGCTTCTTTTGGTGGCAAGGACTTATAGCTTCTATAAAGGTGACATTTATAAGAGGTACAAGGTGGAGGAGGAAGAAGAGGAGACTCACGTACCCGCCACCGCCGAGATGGCTGTGGTTCAGAGCGGCCGTGAAAATGGACAGGGAACTAAAGTAGGGGCATAGAAATGTTTTTATAACTCATTTTTCTTCTTAGTAGTATATTGTTATACTGTATTGCTGATATAGTCAACAGTTAAAGAAAAGAAGACTCAGTGTAACAAGTGTTAGAGGTTTGGAATTTAGTAAAAAGGAATTATTAACAGTTTAGTTGAATATGTAAAATTATTTAATATTTTTTATTATTATTTTTATATAAAAATATTTTTAAATGAATCGTTTTACATAAAAAAATATTTTAAAAAATTATTAATATTTAAAAATAAAAAATATTATTAAATTATTAATTAAGTAATAATAAAAAAGAGTAAATTTTAATGGTTACTGGTATCTTTTTAAATAAAATGAAAAGGGTAAAATATGTTATAAAAACATTAACCAAAAAACACAAGTGCTTATACATGTTAATAACAAATGATAGGATGAATAAGCGCAAGAGTATGAAATTTGTCTTATTTTAAATAGTTGAAAGTTGAAACTCTCCACAGAAAGTTTAGGTTAATATTTTTATTAAATTTTGGTTAATATTTAATTAATAAAAAAATAAATAATTTTATATTATTAAATAAAATTTTATACTATTAAAATATTAATAATAATTAATTAATAACTATAAATTATAAAATTTACCGTAACATTTCACTTTAAAATTTATATTATATTATTAAATCATTAAAATCCACTTTATTATGTATAAATGTGCTCTAAATCTCTCTATATTGTCACAATAAATTTTTAGAAGATTAGATTTAACAGTATTTATATAGTTTTTTGGAGTGTTTGAGAATATTCTAGATAGTTCTGGAACGTTCTAAAATGTCCTAGAAGTTCATGGAATATCCTAGAAGGTTTTAGAAGACTCTAGAATATCATAGAATATTCTAGAAGAGTGTGGATTGATATAAAAGTATGAAGAGTTGTATGGAACAATCTAGAAGTATTTAGAAAGTAGTGGTAGGATAGATATTTATAAAGAAGGTTCTAGATGATTAATCTAGACCATTGATTAGATTTAATCCTAACCATCCATTGAGAATATAGATGACTATAAATAGGAGGTAAGAGTTAGTGTGAGTGTGTGAATCATTTGTAACAAACACTTAGCACTAAAGTGTTCTTTCCACCAAACTTTCTTTCTCTTGTATTCTCTTGTGTTCTGAGCTTTTTTGCTAAGTATTGAGAGTTAGGCTGATTTGATCTTAGCTCAAAAAGTTGAGTAAGTCCGAATGCCGACACGATAACGTTAGAGTGTGTCAAAGGCCGTGACAATATACTCATAATGCTTAGTTAGTAATTACACATAACGATAGTTTTGTTTCCAAGCCGCTACGGCATTGGGAAGGAAGAAATAATTTAGTGACTTTTTGTTGCGATTGGTAACACAGGTAGGTCCACGGTTGTGTTTTTTGTACTCTTTTACTTCAATCATATGGAAATTAATGGCAAAATATTTTTCTTTTCTTTTTTTTACTGGACAGAAGCTATATGTAAGAACAGTCTTGCTTAGACATGATAAAATATTTTGGTTAGCCTAGTGCCCTAGTCCAATGAGAGATATATTAAAACATATTATATTGATTTTCTTAAATGTCTAAAAATTACAAAATGTAATTGACAAAAAAGTAATAAATTAATCAGCACTTTGAACATTTGTAAGTAGATTATATAAAAATCACAGAAAATAATTGATAAAAAATATAGATTCGTCAATATTTTAAATATTTATAAATATAAGATTAATTTTATTTTTTTTAGATAAATTTGTGAGTGTTCTAAAGATTTGTGAATAAAATTAATAGTTTCTCCATTCTTGTACACATATTTAACTAGCAGCAAACTGATTAATTGGTGGTTAATGAGTCGTTAATTCACATTAAGGATGCAGCATTATTGATGATGATTTTATATCCGTTCCGACCAAGAAGTCAAAAGCGTTTTTTGTGTTTAGCCCTGTTTATGAGACCATATTATCATAATCTATCACACGCCAAAATTCAATAAACAATGAGTTTGAAAATTCCTTTCCCACCTGTGTATGTAAACAAGATCATCCATCATGGATTTTTATTAGAGTAATCAATCAAAGATATGATAGACGATGTATGAATATATATAATTAGATTATATTCTTTTTTTCGTTAAAAAGAAAAAGAAAATCAAATTCTTGTATGTATCCCTAATGTGAAAATTAGATGTGCATTTAGTTTGTGTTTTTATTTTTTATTTTTAATATTTTTATCTTTTGAGTTTTGTAAAAAAATTAAAAAATAAAATAAAAAATAAAATTTTATTATTTTATTATATTCACTCTTTTTTGTACAAAATTTAAAAATAAATAAAAACCTAAACCAAACACATTCTAAAATACAAATCAAATCACTGAATTGGATCTAGGTATTTTAAAGTAGAGAAAGTTATATGTTAACTAGCTAGGAATGAACTAACAAGAACACTGCAATAAGACACAAACTTTTGTCGTTTTCGAATTTTGGCTGAAGAATTAAATTGATTATCTTAAAAGTTTATTGCGTCGCAGACTGATATAATGATCTCTCTTGCTTTAGAATTTTGCTCCTCCTCCTCCTCAGATTTAATTAACATATGTCCGAAAGATATATGATAAACTTATTATTAATAAAAAATTTTATTTTTTATTTATTAATACATTAAAAACTTAAATTTTTTTATATTTTTGATATTTTTTTAATTTATAAATTTAACATATATTTTTAAAGCATAAAATAGATAAATCCTTTTTTATTTTAGTTTATTGTTTTTGTCTTTCTTTCTTCAAGTTGCCTAACCGGCTAGCCCACATTGAACCAATAGTCATACTTAAAGCCTCTTTCGAATACTTGTTGAGTCATAATTTTCCACACATATTAGAGAGACTTTTAAAGGAGAGTATACTAATTGATGGCTCAAATTAGAGGAACAAAATGATAGAATTCCAAGTGATAATAAAATTTCACAATAATCAAGTTGAAAAATAGACTAATACAAATCATAGAATATATTATTATTTGGTACGATAATGAGTTTCTAACCTCCGCCCTGTTCATGTTTTCTATAATATTTTGTTTAATTAATTAAAATGCAATAGTATTTTGTTTTAAATTTTTAGTACAATAACGAGTTTCTATAACCTCCGCTCGATCTCTTCACGTTTTCTATATCATATAAATCAGGAACGAATTCAAAAAAATGTAACAATAAAGAAAAAAATATGTAAAATAAAATTTATGTATAAATATATATATATATATATATATATATATATATATATTTACAGTATATTCTAACATTGATCAATAATTAATCTGTCATAAATTTAAACCTCATTTAAAAATATGTCATTGTCCAATAATAAATTATACATACAAAGTAAAATTTAAATTTGACATTTTCTTAAATAAACGATTAATATTCTAAGACATATTTCAAATAATCCCTAATTAGCTAGTATCATGAAGTTAATTGTCATTATTTTTTTTAGTTGATTTTTTATTTATTTTAGGGATAACCATAACATAGCAAAAAGATAAATGTTTAACATTTATATATAATTATGTTCTTTTATCAAAATATATGTGAGGGCAAATGCCTCCTTTTTCTTCCATTTGGGTCCATCTCTCATATCAACTCCATTTTAAAAGTTATTCTCAATAGTATTTTGTTTAATTAAAATGCAATGATTAATTAAATAATTAATTATATAAAAAATAAGATAAAACTCGAAACAACACTTAACCATTAAATTAATTTAATACTCGTGAACCCGGTTTTTAGTAACAATGAGCTTAGGAAAATAAAAAAAATTAGCAAAGTTTGTTATGCATATCCATCATAGTTATGTTAATGTGATAATGGTTAGAGTCAAGATGTGCATTGCCAAAATGGCTATATATGTTATTTTGGTTTACCTAATGGATGTAGATTGTTGAGATATTATTAGTGATCTTTCCACTCAAAAGAACTTGAATGCATGGCAATCACAAAAGGAGAGTAGGAAATTAGGCATTAGCTTTAATTGAACATCAACAGGTAACTACAAGTAGTGCATACACTTCTATGTATTTAATGCACATACATGTGAACTGTTGCACAATATTATATATCATATGGCAGCAAAATGATGTTTATATTACAATTTAAACAATTAAATATTATTATATCTTTTGTCCATATAAGTTTCGAAAACCCTGATATTTCTTAAATAAAAATCGATGAATGGGTCATCATGTTAGATATAGAAAAGTCTTAAAATGATAGATAATTAGATATCAGTTTCATCTATTGCATAGTTGTTGCACTTAGTCCGTATATAGTACGTGTAAAGAAAAGGATAGATAATTAGATATATCCCACACAAATTACAGAATAGATTTGTATGGGCACAATATGTGCAACCATCATTATCTATTTTTCCCATATTCTTTCCTCACAGGCACGGACACAAAATCTTAGAAATTTTAATATTCTCATTGAATTTATGATGGTGATGATTTTATTTCTCAATGCTCCAAAAGATTGGAAAGTAATATTATTATATAGGAGTTGCATGTATAAAACGATATTTGAATTTTTGACATTTGTTTAAACGTATTAGTGGGGTAACTATTATACCAGGTAGATTTTCATACAATACTTGTTAGAATTTTTGTTCTGTCATTAGTTTTCTTCTTCTTTTAAATGGGCTTCGATTGTTGGCGTATGACAAAAAATGTTAGGTATGATATCAATATGGGCTTAGAGTTATGGGCCGGAATACCAAAAAGAATTATGGGCCGGGTGTTGGTCGTTCAGGTGTGTGAGGGTAATTGTGTAAATGCAACAAATCAGCTGATGCCATTTGCTTCTGGTTCTATTCATTTTTCTCTCTCACTCTTTTGATACTCTCTCATTCACACACTCCCTCACTCTCTGCATGCATTGTCACCGGAAATGACGATCAAAGACAAGGGAAAGGGGAAAGCGGTCGGCGGAAAAGCTTCAGCCGCCAAACGGAAGCGCGGCGTTGACGATGACAAGACCGGCGGTGGACGCAACAAGAAGAACCGTGGAGTTCTTCAGTTCTTCGAAGATGCCGCCGAGGACTTTGACGAAAGCGATGACAGCGACTACAGCGATTTCGACGACGGTATGGGGATTGGAATTACCTTCTCGCATTTTCTCATGCTCGTACATTTTATTCGCACGTGGTTCTCTCGTTAGAATTGCTAGGGTTTGGCCACATTATGTTGTTTCGTTCACATTTTGGTTATTTGCTGAGAAATGGTTCTAGATTTTTGAGAAACGGACGTTTTTCCCCTCTAATTTTAGATTTTCTGAAATTTTTATGATCAGATTTTTTTGAAGAGGAATTTGACACTCTTCAGCCGAGGATGAATGAACAACCTAAGGGAGGCAACAGTAACCTTCCATTTGTCCCCAAAGAAGAGGTGATTGATGAAGAAGAATTTGATAGAATGATGGAGGAACGCTATGGACAAAATTCTAAGTTCGTCTCATTTGCTGGAGATGAGTTTGATGACAAAATAATTGATCCAGATTCTGGCGTTAAGGAGTTTGCTCCAACCATCTGGAAAGTCAAATGCACTGTATGTCTCATGAAACTTGGGTTTTGTTATTCTGTAAGACTGAAACTTGCACGGCACATAAACATTATTTGGTTGCAGGTTGGGCGCGAGAGGCTTTCAGCTTTCTGTCTGATGCAGAAGTTTGTTGAATTGAAAGCATTGGGCACTAAGCTGCAGATAATATCTGCTTTTGCTGTAGATCACTCGAAAGGATTTGTGTACATTGAAGCTGAAAGGCAATATGATATACATGAGGTAGCCTCATAGTGTTGGAATTTGATTAGTTTACTGTTGAAATGTATCTACCACTGGCTAAATACTTTGTTGTTGTTATTTCCAACATCCAATTTCAGGCTTGTAAAGGAATTACTGGTATCTATGTAAGTCGATTGCAACTTGTTCCAAGGAACGAAGTATTTCATCTGTTCTCTGTTCAAAATAGAAGAGTTGAAATTAATGAGGGCATGTGGGCTCGCATAAAAAGTGGTAACTACAAGGGGGACTTAGCACAGGTACTAGTGCCACAAAGGAGAAATGTCTTGGATTTATACGATGCTATCTGACTCATAAAATGCTGATTCTCGTTGTTTGTTCTTCATTTCTAGGTTGTGGCTGTTAATAATACGCGCAAGAAGGTTACAGTGAAGCTTGTTCCAAGAATTGATCTACAAGCATTGGCTGCCAAATTTGTAATGTGATCTGCTTTAGCACGATTTACAATCTCTCTCTCTCTCTCTCTCTCTCTCTCTCTCTCTCTCTCTCCTTTTCTGTTTAATATTCCATGCATCCTTAGTTATGAAGATGCCCGGTTTTAACTTAATAGTTATTTTGTATCTGCTTGTAATATGTTATTGTCATGTTGTTGGGGTGAGTTCAAGGGACAAATAGTGAAATAGACAACCATTGAACTGGAGAGGATTCACTATGTAGTTTCCAATTCGTGGAAAAACTAAATTTCAAGTATTGAATTTGTTGAGTTTTATGTCTTGCTTTAATACAATAGAATACCTGTTGAAATTATGAATTCAGGATGTTGACTACTGTCCTTTCCCTGCAATCCATCTTGAAATGCGTGCATTATTTTTTATCTTTTAAATACGATATTTTGCCTAGTTGCATTGTGTACTATTGAATATTCTGCTACAATTTATTATTTCAACTTTTCTTTAATTATCTAAGATATATCATAATATATGGGCTTGAGTGTAAAAAGTTTATACTCCTATTATTGTGTATAGAAATATAATTAAATATGGAACATTTTCCTCTTTTTTACAGGGTGGAGGGTATTCTCGCCAAAAAGCTGCTATACCAGCCCCAAGATTAATCAGCTCAAGTGAACTTGAGTAATAAATTTTGTACTCATAACTTGTTTAATTTTTTGTTGATGACTTCTCTTATGTGGGTTTTTTCAATAACTTTGGCAGCGAATTCCGACCTGTTATACAAATCAGACGTGACCGTGACACTGGCAAGGTTTTCGAGGTTCTTGATAATCTTTTGCTCAAGGACGGATATGTATACAAAAAAGTATCTCCAGATTCTCTAAATTTGTGGGGTGTTGTGCCAACAGAAGAGGAGCTATTGAAGTTTGGACCATCTGAAAACAATGAATCAAAAGATTTGGAGTGGCTCTCTCAACTTTATGGTGAATCAAAGAAAAAACGGGTTGTAAGGAATGATAAGGGAGGTGGGAAAGGAGAGAGCTCATCAGGTACTGGTGTGGAAAATGGTTTTGAGCTGTATGATCTTGTGTGTTTAGGGTAAGTCCTTTTTTTACATTTGCAATTGGCATTTTGATGATATTATATGATATAAATTACACCAACCACAACAAGCCCCCACCCCCCCAAAAAAATTTACCATTTGCTACCTTCTTTTTGCTGGATTTTTGCAATTGCAGCAAGAAGGAATTCGGTGTAATAGTGTCTATGGATAAAGAGGATAAATACAAGGTACAATATATAACTCAAGCGTTTTTACTCATAGCAGCCTTTTGATCTTTATCATATCTGTTTTTATGAGATAATTCTATATTTCTATTCTAACTTCTCTTTGTCATAGATTTTAAAAGAGACTGCAGATGGGCCTGCTACTGTATCCGTCGAACGACAAGAAATAAAGAGTGGACTTTCTGATTTGAAATTCAGTGCCCAAGATCAGCACAATAAGACTATAGTTGCTAATGATACTGTCCGGGTTCTTGATGGGCCATCTAAGGTCTGATGCTTATTACTAATAGGCAAAATGGTCTTGGTTTGGTGGATTTTGGGATATCTATGCCCTACTTGAGTTTTTCTTTTCCTCGTTAAATTTTTTCTCAATATCATTTTTCCAGGGTAGGCAAGGCATTGTTAGGCATATCTACAGAGGGATTCTCTTTTTGTGGGATGAATCTCTTGAAGAAAATGCTGGTTACTTTACCTCTAAATCTCATGTGTGTGAGAAAGTTAAGCTTACTGTTGACGATTTGACTGGAAAGGTTTGAAATCTTTTGTTCCACTTTACCAGTATCCTGATAGGTTATGAATTCCTGATGACCCCATTTGAGTCTTGATGTTTCTGCATGTTGACATATATATGCAGGATGGTGAACCGGGTCGTTCAGTCTTTGATGACGTGCCATCATCACCAAGATCCCCTCTGTCACCAAAAAAACCATGGCAAGCAAGAGAGAACAATCGTGAATGTCTGTACAGATGCATGACTTGTTGACTAGTTTTTTAGTTGTATATATTCAGAATTCTGATTTTCCAATCTTTTATGCAGTTAATCGTGGGGACAACAATAACACGTTTACTATTGGTCAAACCTTGAGAATTAGGATAGGTCCTTTGAAGGGATACCTCTGTCGTGTCATTGCCTTGCGCCGTTATGATGTTACTGTTAAACTGGATTCTCAGCAAAGGGTTCTTACAGGTGTGTTTATGGTTGTTTCTTCTTGATTTTTGAAATATTATATCATCATTTATAACAATTTGCATGGAATTCTTTCATTCAGTTAAATGTGAGCACCTTTCTGAGGTTCAAGGGAAGAGTACTGCCATGTCAACAAGGTATTCCTGTGATTGAGAAATGTTTGTATGTTTAAACTTACTTTTTTCTGATTGCTTTGATTGTGTCTGTAATTTATTGTTCTTAGTTGCTTACGTTTCTTATATCAGCAGTGATCCTGATTCAAGTTCATTGAAGCCATTTGATCTACTGGGTACTGAAGGCGGCTCTGGTGGGAACCCCTGATTCTCTAATTTACATCATTCATTTTCTATTTACAGTTGATTAAAGTATCGATTGATGTGCCTGATTGTTACACTTCTGTAGCCTATTTACCATAATACCATTGCATTTTTTTGGACATGCTTTTGATGATTTTACATCTGGGCATATTTAAAGGTTGGTTAGATGGAGTTGGAACATCAACTGGTGGTGGTGGATGGAATGCTGGAGGGACATCAACTGGGGGTGCTGCATGGAATGCTGGAGGGACGACAACTGGGGGTGCTGCATGGAATGCTGGAGGGACATCAGCTGGTAGTGATGGTGCATGGAATGCTGGAGGGACATCAACTGGGGGTGCTGCATGGAATGCTGGAGGGACGTCAGCTGGTAGTGATGGTGCATGGAATGCTGGAGGGACATCAACTGGGGGTGCTGCATGGAATGCTGGAGGAACGTCAGCTGGTGATGATGGTGCATGGAAGGTTGGTGGGAAATCAACTGGCAATGCTGCATGGAAAGCTGGAGGGACCTCAGCTGGTGGTGACAGTGCTTGGAATGCTGGAGGGACTGCAGGTGGTGGTGGTGGATGGAATGCTGGAGGAACTTCAGCTGAAAGGTTATTTCATAGTGATATAATCAAACTTCTTGATTCATTTATGTTATATTCAATTAAATATATATTCTGCCTAAATTATTCACGGAGTGTTCCGTTATCTAAAGGAATAATATTTTTCAGGAATCCAGCAAATGGTTAATAAATTTGTGAGGAGTTAATTTATTGTCATACATCTGGATTAGGGTGTTAATTTTTTACCCCAATTCTATTTGCCTTTTAATTTTGTATCCCAATTCTGTTTGCCTTTTTTCTTGGTCTTATAATATTCATTTGCAGGAGTACGTGGTCTAATAAGAAACCAGAGTCTACAGAAAATGATATTGGTTCCAAGGGTAATTACTCTATCCAATATGTTTAGCAAGCTGTTCTTCCAAGTTTAATTACTTTCTCATCGACGGTGTCCTTATTCTGTTAATACGCAGGTGCAGAAGATACTGCTTGGGAAACTAAAAATACTTCAAAGCAAAACTCTTCATGGGGTGCTGCAGGGGAGAAGATTACAGTTGCTTCTGATCCAGATCAGTCTGATGGTTGGGGAAAAGGTGGAGGCAGCTGGGGCCAGGCAGAGCATAAAATTGGCAGTGCAGATAACAACAATAATAATGAAGGGAAAAATAAAGGTAATGATTCAAATGGAAATCAACCCTGCGGATGGGGCAGTAAAAGTAACTGGAATACTTCCAAATCTTTTCAAGATGGTGATGCACATAACAAAGACAGTGGAAACCAGACTTCTGAAATGCAAAATAACAATTGGAATATTGGATCAAGTGATCCTAGTAAAGAATCTAGCTGGGGAACAAAAAGCAACTTGAATAACAATTCTTCTTGGGGTGCTGGGAATGAAAATAAGAATTCAAACTGGAGTTCTGGGCATAGCAATGCTGAAAATCAAGAATCCAATTGGGGCAAGAAAAACAACTGGAACTCTGAGAACAGTGGAAACCAGACCGCCGAAATGAACAAAAGCAGTTGGAATTCTGGATCAGGTGATGGTAATAAAGATTCTAGCTGGGGAGCAAAAAGCAACTGGAATAACAATTCCTCTGGGAGTACTTGTAATGAAAACAAAAACTCCAGCTGGACTTCTGGGCATAACGACGCTGAAAATCAAGAAACCAAATGGGACAAGAAAAGCAGCTGGAACTCTGAAAACAGTGGAAACCAGACTTCTGATTGCAACAATAGCAATTGGAATTCTGGATCTGGTAATTCTAATCAAAATTCCAACTGGGGCAAGAATAACTCAAACAGTTCATTTTGGAGTGCTGGCAATGCAACCAAGACATCCAACTGGAGTTCTGATGCTGGAAATCAAGATTCTAGTTGGGGGAAGAGCAATTGGAATTCTGGATCTGGTGATAGTCAGGGAAACAACTGGAAAAGCAATAGCAATTGGAGTTCAAGAAATGCTTCAGGTGGTGACAATGATGGTCCAAATGAAAATTCTGAGGAAGGAGCTGGTGGTGGGAACTGGAGAGGTGGTTATCAAGGTAGAGGCGGCTCAGATAGAGGTGGTTTTAGAGGTAGAGGTAGGGGATTTGGCGGCCGGGGAGAACGCGGGGACTTTGGTGGCCGGGGAGAACGCGGGGGCTTTCGTGGTCGGGGAGAACGTGGGGGCTTTCGTGGCAGAGGTGATCGTGGTGGGTTTGGTGGCAGAGGTAGATCAGATGGGGAAGGTTCTGGTGGCAGATGGGGATCAGAGAGAGGAGATCGTGGTGGGTTTGGTGGTTCTGGTGGCAGATGGGGAGCAGGGAGAGGAGATCGTGGTGGGTTTGGTGGCAGAGGTAGATCAGATGGGGAAGGTTCTGGTGGCAGATGGGGATCAGAGAGAGGATTTGGGGGCCGGGGCCGTGGAAGGGGTGACCAATCTGGAGGTTGGAGCAGTAGAAGGGATTCTGGTGGGGATGGTTCTTCTGACTGGAAGGAGGGAGATACTGTAGAAGGATGGAAGAATAGTAACAGATCTGGGGCATGGAACCGGGAAGGTGGTGACAAGGATGGGCAGAGCTGGAGTCAAGGAGGTGGAAGTACTAAGCAATGGTCGAGCTGGAGCTCAGGTAGTGGAGGGGCAGCTGGTGGCAGTTGGAATAGCAACGAGTCTAAAGATGGCGCTGGCTGTACTTCCCAAGGAGACAACAATTCTGGTTGGAAAAAGTCTACTGTTGAAGAGACCAATGTTCAGGAGGGTGGCTGGAATAAGGGACCTAATTCCAGTAATCAAGGCAATGGTTGGAAGTTCAATTCTCACTCAGGGAGTGAAACCGGTGACCAAGTTCCAAATTGGGGTCAATCCAGTGCTGCAGATAAGGGTCAATCCTCTGGCTGGGGTCAATCCAGTTCTGCAGATAATAAGGGTCAGTCATCTGGCTGGGGTCAATCCAATGTTGATGAGAAGGGACAATCATCTGGTTGGAATCAACCAGGAGATGGTAAGAAAGAAATACTGAATTTGATACAATACTCCCAGTTATCCTTGGTGGTTTATATGTTAATGAAAAAAACTGTTGCAGTGCAAAATTACTTATGTCCGGTTTACAAAATCATAATAATTTAGAACTGCAAATCATACTGCAACTAATATTTATCCAAGTACACGAGATATATGTTCTGGTTTTAGGAATCATAATTATTTAGAAGTTGCTGCAAATCATTCTACAAGTAATCTAATATTTGAATTTTAGAAATTTACCATTGCACAGTGTTCATTCTCATGTACACTCAAACATGTGATTTTACATTGTATGTGGGTGCAGGAGGCTCGTGGGGCAAGAAAAGTGACGGGGGTGCCAAGGGATGGTAATTATCGTCTAACTGATACAAGGAAAACGAGCTCAGGCAGTTCTAGTTCAGTGATGACTTGTTTATAAATCCTCCATATGAAAAAAAACCGTACAAACCTATCTGTTGCTATTTGACGTTCTTATTTCCGTTTGATATCGTTGTAAAAGGATCTGATGAACTACTAATCCTCCTTGCGAAGTTTCGAAATATACTTCCCTAAACCCGTGTGATGCTTGTTAGTGTTACTTTGTTCTTGTGGAAACGGCCCTATTAAACCCATGTCCATGCGTAGGGAAACTTACTTCACAAACAGCCTAGTGTTTCGCTGGTAATTACTTGTTTGTCAAACTTACTAGAACATTTTCAGTGTTATATTACTGCCATGGAATAACGGATAGAGTTAACAATAGTTATTCCTTACGCCCGAACGGCATTGTCGCAGCTGCTTTTCCATGCGACTGGACACCCAGTTGTTGAGCTTGTGTAACGTTCATAACTTCATACAATTATTCGGACATTGTAAGCCAAAAAATATTGATATTATTATTGGTAGATTGGCTAAATGTGATACGAATACGAGAGTTCTATTAAAATTATGAATTCACAACAAACAAAATTGACTTTTCGTACATGACATATAAAAGAAAAACAAAGGAAAAAATTTGTCTAATTTTGATATATCATTAGTATTAGAGTAAACAATAAATAAGTTTTTGATTTTTTATTTTTTGGCAAATAAGTTTTCGATTAATTAAAAATATAAAATTTATCTCACTTTTTAAAATGCGTCACTACTAAGTCTTTTTGGAAATTAATTTATCTTTATATATTTTGGATGAAAAAATTTATGTCATATTTTAAAAGTTTTTTTGTATTTTTAATTAATAAAAAATTTAGGTATTTTTGAATTAAAAATTAAGAACTTATTTATTTTTCTAAAACAAATAATTTTTTATAAAAGTAGATATTTAAATTAATTAAATAATATTATTTAAATAAAAAAATTGAATAAAAATAAAAAATTTAAAGGATAAGTAATATTTTTCTATTATTAATGCCTTTTTAGTGTCAAATTTGGTACATGTTGGCATTCTCTCTTACTCCTAATGTCTCTTAATTAATGAACTAAGAATTGGAATAAATAACAATCTAAAATAGTGAAAGAAAGATGGCGTAAAGTGATTATTTCAGTTATAATGGATAATTAAAAAGAAAAGATAACAGAGAGAGTTACCTTAATCCCAATAATCCATCTGGCATGGGCTTCGAAGTTCCAACTTCCAAACAGCAACAGCTAGCCATCAATCCAAATTTCCAATCTTTGGTATTCGATGCGACTCCTTTTCACCCTCACCCCCTTTCTCTCCCTTCTCCCATCAACGCAACCCTCTCAAATTCGTTCTGATTTTGAATCCTTCTAAAACTTGTCTAAATAATGTTCAATAAGATCATCAAGCGCGCCCACGCCCACAAGAAATCTGCCAAATCGGGACACCATGAAAATTCCTCCAATGGACAACAATTCTACGAAGTTGTTATGAAACATGCCTCTCGAACCGCCACCGCCACCGCCACCCCCGCCGCCGCCAATTCCGACCCTGTCCCCTCTCCTTCCCCTGTTCCTCTTCCCCGTCCTCTCGTAATCGAGCATCTTCCGCCACTTCGGGAAGTTCCTTCTTCCGAACGCCCTAGCTTGTTCCTCCGAAAAATTCAGCTTTGTTGCATCTTGTGTGATTTCTCTGACGTATCGAAGAACGCAACCGCTATTGAAATCAAGCGCCAAACACTCTATGAGCTTGTTGATATCGTCCAATCTGGCTCCTTCAAATTCACCGAAAATCAAGATGATTTGGTTAAGATGATTTCCGCGAACATCTTCCGATGCTTGCCTCCGGCGTCTCATGAAAACACGGCGACTGAAACTGGTGATCCCGAAGAAGATGACACGTTTTTGGAGCCTTCTTGGCCGCATCTTCAACTTGTGTATGAGATTCTGTTGAGGTACATTGTGTCACCTGAGACTGATATAAAGAATGCTAAGCGCTATATCGATCATATCTTTGTTTTGAAGTTGCTTGACTTGTTTGATTCCGAGGACATGCGTGAGCGCGAGTATTTGAAAACCATTCTTCACCGCATATATGGAAAATTCATGGTTCATAGGCCCTTTATAAGAAAAGCCATCAACAATGTGTTCTATAGATTCATATTTGAAACACAGAGGCATAATGGTATAGCTGAGCTTCTTGAGATTCTGGGGAGTATCATTAATGGCTTTGCATTGCCTATGAAAGAAGAGCATAAACTGTTCCTAATTCGAGCCCTTTTACCGCTTCACAAGCCGAAATCGGTGCACACATATCATAACCAATTGGCTTATTGCATTGTTCAGTTTGTTGAGAAAGATAACAGGTTGGCAGAACCTGTCATCAAGGGGATGTTGAAGTACTGGCCGGTAACGAATTGTCAGAAAGAAGTTCTTTTTCTTGGAGAGTTAGAAGAGGTTTTGGAGTCAACTCAACCTGCTGAGTTTCAAAAATGCATGATCTCTCTTTCCAGGAAGCTTGGGCAATGCCTCAACAGTCCTCACTTTCAGGTCTGTTAGCATCTTACAACTTATTTTTATGGTATATGATGCACCTTCTGTGAAATAGGATAATGTTGATGTTCTCATTGCATACATACATTTGTATTCTGCATTTGTGGATAGGATATTCTATTTAGCTGAGAACTATTTGGATGTTGGATTATTGCCTGCTATCATATTTTCATGTAACTTTTGTTGGATTTTTGTTAACTTACATAAACAATCCTGGCAAATGAATAAGTTGATATGCAATAATAGTCACTGGTTTATGGAATAAAAGAGTAGTTGATGCCACAAGGAGTTGAGGGTAGCCTATGGTATGATTGATATCTAGAATGGAAAGAGGGAGAGGTTTCACATAAACTTGGAAAGATAGTGTTTTCGGTTCTGTTGATCTGTTCCAACTTCCAACCCAATTGAGTCACACTAAAGTGTATAAACTGATGAAACTGTATTATCTCTCTAAATGTGTGATCTTTATATTTTCAAACCTCAAATAGGGGCAGATATACACTAGCTTATGGTCGTTATCATTCCATGAGAGAGATCAAGAAATAGTACACGCATTGACTCTGATTTTCCTTTTGTTTATTAGTTTCTATTTGGGTTATATTATTGTTGACTTTTGGACTAGGCTGAACATTTTTGTTGGTAATGTTATATTCAGTATGTCTGAAGAGTTTTTGTTGACCTGCTGTTAAGTCTCTTTTTACTTGAATCTATGAATTATCCATTACATTTGAGTGTCTCATGTGATCTGCAATATGGATAATTTTGCATTTGTTTTTCCCTATGGGGAAATAGTAAGCTCTATGATGCCTTAGTTTGGCCTTGGTTACAATTTTTTCTTTCAATGAATGGGCCTGGCTGTGATTAACAACAATCGTTAGTTTAGGGCCTTGTTTTTTATTTTTATTAGTTATTCATTACAGTGTTATGTTATTTCTTAGTTATTATAATATCATCACTGTTTAACTAATGAAAAATTCCAGTATTTGACTGTAGAAGAGAAAATACAAGGTTATTTGCTATTTGAGAGATTAGACATGTCTCTGAAAATTGTTGTTGTATACTTGGCAGATTGCTGAACGAGCACTTTACTTATGGAACAATGAACACATTATAAGTTTAGTAGCTCAGAATCGAAGCGTGATATTACCAATAATCTTTGAGGCATTGGAAAGGAACATGCAAAGTCACTGGAACCAAGCAGTGCATGGACTAACAGTGAACGTGAGGAAAATGTTTATGGAGATGGACACCGAACTCTTCGAAGAATGTCAAAGGCGGTACTTGGAGAAGGAAGCCGGGGCAAGAGAACAGGAGGAGAAGCGGGAGTTAACATGGAAGCAACTGGAAGCAGTGGCTGCGCAAGCCGTGATTGGTTAATTCATGTATTGGTGCTGCAACTCTTCTTTTTAACACGTTGTTGTGCCGAAAACCGTTGCATAGTTGGAGGTTGGAGGTTAGAGTGGAAGAACTTCTAATTTTATTTTTAATTACAAAAGGGGTGGTGAACAAGATGTGCAAATTAACAAGCTTGCGAGCCCTGTTCCTTACTGAACAAGGGTCACACGGTTTTCCTTTGAATACGTTCCTCTTTGCTCTTTGCTTCATTCATTATAATCCTTTGTCAAAGTCTTTAATTGTAAATACAAACCTGTTATCTTTCATTGCTCTTTTACACACTTGTACAATCAATTGTGTTGTTTTAGTTTTAGAAATGGTTTAGTCTATGAAATTTGTTTTACAATCCCCTGAACTTAAGAAACAGAACACCCATTATGTAAGCAGATTCTGTCCAACCCCAACCATCAAGAGCATTATAATGAGAATCAATACCAAAGACAAAATGTGTCATCTGATGAAACAATAGTATTAGATTTGCAAAAGTTATGTTGGGTCCCACAACCATTACTAACACTGGTAAATGTTTTTCATCAATGCTGCAGAAGGAATCCTTTTATCAGAATTCAGAAACATAAAGTTTGTCTTCTTTAAGGTAAAGAGCTAAACAAAAGAAGTGCGGTAAACTTTTGTTCTTGTTGGGTTATGCTATGCTCAATTCTTTGCTCTTTTTTTAATCCATCCGTTTACATAACTTTTAACAGCTTTTCTTCATTCAAGGCTTGTTGAAAAAGCCACACTAATACTATCAAAAAGTGTGTGAAATTAAAGCTCAACCCTACATGTTAGGCACTGTATCATAATCAACTTAACTCGTGAATGAACACAAGCATTTTTTATTTTGTTGTACATATATTTCGATGAATTTGTGTATATAAAATTCAATGATACAATCAAAATTATTTACAACTAAACTCATTCCTCAAACCCAAAGTTTACACACTTTTTCCCGAAACAATTTGAAGAATATTTTATCAAATTTGACATCGTTAGGTGTAAGCGTCTGTTTGTCTCTTCCCCTACACCGTCTATTTGTCTCTTCCTCCCCCATAGTTTCTACTATATCTTTATATGTTTTTTTATTATTATTATTTAAATTTCCCTTACAAATATTTTATTATATGTCCAGCTACTTATTTTGATGACGGAATAGGATCATATTTTGGGTATATTTTTAATGAGAAACTTATCACTTCATTGACATAATAACTCAAAATTATGGTCACACTTTATCATATATAGTAACAAAATTGAGAAATTGTCATATGAGTAATAGAAACATTTCTTTCCAAAAGGTGACTGGACCAATCCTTGGTTGCATACTATGATCCAAACAGCTATAATATATATATATATATATATATATATATATATATATATATATATATATGTGTGTGTGTGTGTGTGTGTGTGTGAAAATTTTTTTTAATCATTCTCTATAATAAGAGTATTGTAGTCATTTTTTATAAAAAAATAATATTAATTTAGACCAATTCAAGATTTGATTTACCATTTTTTCGGTTAAATCAATTTGTCTAGCTTAATTTTGACAAAAATAACATGATTTAATTTATTATATATATTAAATTTTAATTACTGAAAAATATCTTTAAAAAAAGACGTTTTAGGTGTCTTTATCTGAGTGGCTCCCTTATTATAAAATCATGAGAACAATTCTTTTTAATTATTTTGAGGAAAAAAAAGAAAGAAAGAAAGAGAGAGAGTTAGTTCGAATTAAGATGTTTTATCCGAGAGACATGAATATATAGAAAGAAGATTTTCTCCAATTGGACGGTTTTTGACAAAGTCTTTGTTATATGGAGACAAGCCATGTTAAGCATTCCATTATTATTATTATTACATAGATAAGAAATAAAAAGGAAAAAAAAGTACACTAAAAGTCTAAAAATAAATAAAGAGAGGGATCTGAAGTTGACATGCCATGAGAAAAAATGCCGCTTCAACCACTCATATCCTATCTTGTCTTTTATCATTGCTTTTTCTCTTCCACTGTTTTCAGATCAACTTGGGAATAGGTCAATTTGATAGAAATTTTCCCATGGGATTGAAGTGGATCCTCCAAACTCCAAAGACCCAATCAAATGGTACGAGAATTTCATTACACTGCCTTGCAACTACTCAAATTTGTTGCACTGATTTCATAACTATGCATCATACCACTTGTTTCAGGTTTGAGTACAGCTTTAAGTGATAAATATTAAGGTAGAACAAAAAAGGGTTAGCGCTAAGGACCCCATTATGTGTATATCTATATATGTTAGAATAAATCAGCTGCATGATTACAATTATTGAGAATACTACTTGTAACATATTGTGCATTATTATTCATAATAATAATAATAATAAAGAATTAAAGAATAATGTTGACAATGGATGGTAGCCATGACAATGACGCAAATTACGTTAATATTATTATTCGTGACTAATTGTGGATAATTATTAGTATGAAAATAATATTGACTTGATACAAATAATAGAGTCATGGAAAGGTTCCCTTTTGGTTCTAGACAATGACATGGATTCCTGTGGACCTTATCACCTTAGGATATACAAAATTATTTGGTAGTTATTGATATTGCATTATTCATCTATGTTACATTACATTTAAGTGTATAGGGTCAGCCAAAGTTTCTAAAATATTTATGATCATTAAAAAAAAAAACAAAAAGATATGCAAGCGATGACCAATTGCATTTAAATTAGAAGGATTTGGATTTATACAATTGGGAATGGAATTATACATACAACTTGAATCGTGTTTCTAAGAGCTGTGTGAACACAAACTAAATGACATTCTTGATTTTAAAAATAAAGAGAAATTTGTAGCAACTATAATCTATATATTTTTTTTCCTTCTATCCTTTTTGATTGTATAAAAGGAATCCCTTTCCCCACCTCCAATTGATTGTATTTTGATAATGATCATAATAATGATAATAAAATAGCATGGTTGGTGGTAGTGTCCAAAAGGAAAATAATTAAAAGGGACAAAAATGTTGAAACAAATACAAGAATTGATGAGGGTGGTGGTGCTGCTTGGCTGCTACCACCGCCGAATATCATCCCGAAGAAGTCCCCACCATCGCCACCGCTGGACCCACCACTGCTTCCACCCTTGTTGGTGGCGCTCGTCACGGTCCCACCTCCGGTGTAACCGGGAAATAAGTCCCCATTGTCCCTGTGTCAATAATTTACTCATAACATAAGCACTCAAAAAGGAAGGAAGGAAAAGTACATTTCTTTTGGTTTGAAACTCTGAATTGATAGACAAAGAAAATATAACCAATAATGATGAAAGCAGCGATCAAAGAACAGCAAATAAAAGATAGAAGATATGCCATTGGCTTCAACTTGAAGAAAAGGCATAAACAAATATATATTATCTTGTTTTGTTTAGACTCTAGGCTGCTACATTATGTATTATTAGGTCATATCTTGTTTAGACCCTTCATTCACTACATGGAATCATCAATCATATTTCATATATTGTGTGAATGTGTGTTTTTGGCTTCAACTTGAAGTAAAGAATTAATAAAGGAAAATACATCCTAATTTGAATATAATTAATTAATCTAGTCATGAACACCTCAGAGATATGATATTATTAACCTTTTTGAAGATTTTCAATGCTTAATATCTGCCTCCTTAAATTAAGGTTAATTAAAAGGAAAATAGTGAGTGGATCATACGTAGGAAAAGATGTTCCTTTTTATAATGCAGTGTAACCCGTGTGAGAATAATGAGACAAAGCACATTCATGAAAAAGGAAGAGTAGATAAGGTGCATTTCTGAGATAGAAAGAAGCATGCATGACTAGATTCAACAAATTTAGGCAAACCAAAGTCAATTATGAAATAAATTAATTATGGGAGTAGTTTGAAATTTTGATAAAACGGGAGGTCACTGAACAATCAATCAATAAAGTATAGAATGGATGAAACAAATTCCTAATTTTGTTGGCTTTACATAATTCTTAAGAGGTAGTTAGCAATAAATAAGCAGCAATGATTTGTCAGTGCAATGGCCAATGAGGGTAGTCTTGTAAGTTTGATAGTCATGCAAAAAAAACAAAAGCCATAAATCTTCACAATCCAATTTAGATGAAGGGTCATTGTAAACTCTCTGTTTAAAGATGTAGCAATTTCCTTGGCATATAGGTCCCATTTGCTAATTGCCTAGATAGAAATTCATAAACACTAAGAAATGTGAATTTAGTATGCAAAACTACATTTACTAAGAAGTGTAGGGACTGAATAGCAATAAAGAAAAAGGTTAAGAATGGGTGACATTGCCATTGCCATGCCATTGGCTACTTTTATTTTATGACTAGTTAGTGTCTAATCAGAAATGGGCCCCAAAAGAGCCTAAAAATAAAGAACATATATTATACAATTCAAGGCCCCACTTCTTAGTAATACAATATTAAAAAGAAAAAGTTCCCACTTCTACTTGCTGGAAAGCAGATAGACAAAAAGGAATAAGTTTTTAGCCATCTTCCCATAATACCCCTGAAACCCAGTTTTCAACCCATACGGCTATACTACAACCCTGTTCATACACACATGCTGTGATCCAGACACTCCAGTCCTTTTTGGCCTTTTCCCTCTTTCTATATCTATTATGTTCCCCTAAACACTTGATTTGTTGGATATAAAAATAACTAAAGAGCTCAATAACAACCCAAGTGAAAATATCATGTAAAAGGGAAAAAAAGATTTACAAAGTGATGGTCATGCTCATGCATGCCTTAACTTTAGCAGAACTTTCTATAAAAAAAGGTTGAATGAATGAAGACAAATGAACTGTAACCAAGGTCACTGCCCATAAGCTAGTCCCTATAGAAGAGATAGATTCCCAATGTCCAATGACCCTTTACTATCATCATCACGTGCATTCGCTACTAAAAATACTTACTTTTGCCCCTCCATTTTTCTACTAATTAGTGTTTAACTATAATTAATGTTGGTAATCCCGATCTTGGTTCTCCTAACCCATGTCACACTACTTTGTAGCATAAAACCAGGTAGTATTGTATAGAAAGAAGCATCAAAAGTGAGTGTATATATATATATAACAATATTCGATATAGCTGTTAATTATGACAACAATAATGACAATGATGATACTGAAAAGACGAAAATGACCTTTTCCATTATTACTAGCAAGGGACAGTTATGAAGACAGGTAATGTCCGTTAGTGAGGCAGAGAGAGTACCGTGGATCACCGAAGACGCCGGAATACATGGTAAGGTGGTCGATTTGCACGGCGGATTTGGGTTGCACGCTTGATGCCTCTGCATACTGAGCACTCATGCCACCACCAGATGGCACAAAGAATGCTCCATTTACCATTATGTCCCCGTCCGTCCTCCAATTCCAATCGCTCCATTCCCCCTCATTCGTGTCCACGCGCTTCGTCACCTGAACCATACGCGCCACCCATGCGCGTGCGCACAATGAGACTTGAATCAATAATTTCTCATTCCCGAGAAAGGACAGCAATTAAAAAAAAAAACCCTAAAAATTGAAACTTTAAAGAAACAGTACCTCCTTGGCGTTAGGATCGGCGGGAGCAGTGTAACGGTTACCCTGGCTGTTAATGGTGGGGTTAGCGCTGCCTCCGATTGCATACATCTCCCACTGAGTGAAATCATTGTTAACAACATGAATATATCCCAATCTGCACCGTGGCATTCTCTGAACCAAACCTTCACCGAAGTGGTTGAAAGCGATGGTGACCTGCATTCCTTTATCCGGCAAGTACTTGTCGTTATGCCCCAACAGCATCACCTCGTCGTGGTGCGCGAAATGGTTGTTTGAAATTGTGATCCCCGTCGACCCCATTATGGCATCGATTAATCCGTCCGTACAGTACGAGAGAGAGCAATGGTCGATCCAGATCTTGCGTGACCCGAAGATGGAGATTCCGTCGCCGTCGGAGACTCCCCTCCACCCCACGTGCGTCGGAGAGGCTCTTATGTTGGTGTTGCCGGAGGGCTTGCAATGGTGGACGTGGATGTTGTGGATGATCACGTTCGAGATGTATTGGAGCGTGATGCAGCCGTGGCCGGTGACGTGGACGTTGGCGCCGCGACCGTCCACCGTCTTGTAGCTGTTGAAGATTAGTTCGTGTTTTAGGACTATGGTCATGTCGCCGGAGAAAACGATCCAGAGTGGCACGTCTTGGATCACCGCGTGACGGAGGGTTCCGGGAACGGGGTTCGCCGGGTCCCTGTCGGAGGAGTCGGTTACTACGTAGATCTGGCCGCCTTTTCCGCCCATTGCGTCGCGTCCGAAGCCGATGCCACAGTCGGCGAGCTTCTGCCGGTTTGCTGACCAGTTTGGGTCGCACCGCCAACAGTCGTCGACGGGGTTTCCGGTGAGACAGGCAGAGGATTGGTCTTTCGAGAGAAGCTCCCTTCTTGAAAGTGAAGCATTGATTTTCCTGCAAAATGCGAGGATTGAATTCCATGCACCAGATGTTATAAAGTTGAATCTTTTAGTGTTGGGATTTCGAGAAAGCAGCTAAAGATGAAGTTTTTATAAATGGGGCTTTTGCTTAGCTAGCATAACAATAACAATGGCAATGTTTATGTGTTGGGGTTGAATTGAGAAAGGGCTTACCTTTGAACTTGATGAACCACAGCTTCAGGGTAAGGGTGTTGGTGGGGCAAGGTGAAGTTGAAGGTAGCTTTGATTGGAGGAGAGAATGAACTTAGCAGAAGCCACATTAACAGAATGGAGCTGATATGAAGACTCATCCTTTGAAATCACGGCAGAGAGGAGAAGGCAATGGGGTTTTGGGGTTTATGTCTCTCTCTCTCTCTCTCTCTCTCTCTCTCTGTCTTTTTTGTTCCTTCTGTAAAGTGCTTCCCTTTCTTCAGATATCTTCCCCTTCAATGCACTGCCAACTACTACTTAGGATTTTGTGAATGCCTTTTTATATTACTAATTCTAATACTAAACCACAACATTCTAATAATAATTATTATAATAATGGTTTCTTTCTCTCTCTCTCTCCCTCTGTCTCAAACACAAACACAGTAATAGTAATAGTAATAGTAATTATTCTAATTCTAAACTGAAAAAATTAAGTTACTTTAGTAACAGGGGACAGGGATTTTGTTTTTATTTTTTGTGTGTTTAATTGAATGGAAGAAAAAATAATGGAGTGGTAGAGCTTCTTGTTTCCTTTGGGTTTTGCTAATTCTTTCTCCCTTGCAGAGTCTCTCTGCTACTTACATTCCTTGCCTTGCTTGCTTGCTAGTATTTCCTGCCACATTGCGGCTATTACATATAATCTCTCATCAAATCAAATCTAAGAGGAAATCTGCTGAGAAGGAAAAACATTTATAGACACTTATCCAAATTGCTCAAGTGAAGCCAACTCTTCTTTATTTCTTTCTTCTTCATCAAAATTAGCTGCTTCTTTCTTTTTTATTATTGCTGATTAACTTTTCTCCTTGTCTCTATTTTTTTGCAAATCATGTGTGGATTAAGATTCCTTGCGAAACTTTTGTAGGTTCTTTGAATAGGTGTGAAAAAAGATTAAGACGACTTTGGGTTAGATACGAATGCACAAGTTTGCAATTTTGACAAGTTAATTTCTTGATGCAAAGAGTGAACTCAAAATATAATGCAAACTCCCTTCCTTACGATTTTCATTTTCCTTCCTTAATTGGTTTCTTTTCTTTTACGGTCAAGAAAAGGAGCAACCATAGACAAAGGATCGGAAAAAAAAAAAGAGTATGTTTGGGGGATTGATTTGTAATTTATTAAAAAGCTATCTCTTTCCAAAAAACAGAGATACGATATATGAAAAATATTTACCTTTGTTTATTGGAGAATTAAGCATAGATGTAGTGGTAGTGAGTGACGTCAACCTTAATTATTTAATAAAATAAAATATTCTTTCTTTGTCTTCTATCTATATCTATCTATACAATACATAATCTATGAAATGACATAAATAGTAATACTGGTCTAATGGATGCTGAAAAGTTTTTTTTTTTTAATCATAACGTGGGAAAATAAATAGACTGAGTTAAAAAAAATTAAAAATGATTGCATAGGTACAAATAAATATCATACAAAATAAATTGTGAATAATAAGAGTCAATATGAGAATCTCATGACTTTCTATTTATATTTTATTCTCGAAAATTTCAATTTAAATTTGATTCATATGCTTTTTTTTATGTATTGAGAAATATTAAAAGATCAATAATTAGTCAATAATATCTAAAAATATAAACTAAAAATATATTGTCAAATTATTAAATTAAATAAATCTTATTAATGACTTAAAATACTGATAAAAATAATAAAATCTATTGAGCTTAAGATTGTCTCGTATATATTTTCAGAAACTTCATGGTATAATAATTTGGAATTTAGATCTTTTAAATTTTGAATTTTTATTTTAGAGGACAAAGTGTGATTTTTCACTTTTAAATGATTTCTCTCATATTTTTTTAGTCCTACCTATAAAATAAATGGTGAGAGATAACATTTATTTTTAAAATAAAATTCAAAATTTAGAGAATCTAAATCCAATGATTTGATAGACAAAAAGAAAAAAACACACGCACACACAAAGTTGCGCAAATTAATTTTATTATGGAGGCAACGTTAGTGTAGGACGCGGATATGGAGAGGAGGGGAGCTTTACCGAGCTATGGTGTCAGGAACATAATAATCGGACCCTGCGAGTTGCTAATAGGAATTCGGACCCTCCGATTTGCTGTAAATTAAAAAAAAAATTTCTCATAAGCACAAATCGGACCCAGAGACTATTATAACCCAAAAAAAAAACCAACAAAAAAAGTGGACCCAGGGAGGCAGGGACTAGTATAACCCAAAAAAGAATCAACAAAAAAAAGGGACCCAAGGACTAGTATAACTCAAAAAGAAATATATCACAACGAAAACGGACCCTCCGATTTTTTCTAGGTGAATTTCGTATACTACATGCAAAACGGACCCTCCGATTTGCTTACAAAATTTTTAAAACAAAGAATTCGGAAAGTCCAATTTCTTCCTACCAAATCTGAGCCAAAAATTGTCCCACATTTTGGTGTAGTACCCCTCATTCCATAATCCGGCACAACACCTGTCATCCTCCATAACCAAAAAAATTAGCCCGCAAAGTTGTGGACTCACCTTATTAGTCCTAAAAAAAAAAATCCTTTTATTTTATAAATCATAAAATTGGAGTTTATATATATGATATAATATAGTTACATATAGCGCCATTAAAAATTTAAAATTCCCATATGAGCATCATAATATGTTTAGAATTGCGTCTTGGGGAATAGCCATGTCCATGTGTTTGTGACTTTATATACAATGTGGTTCGATTCGTATCTCTAACTTTATAGAAGAAGCCATGTGTTTTCGGAAACCAAATGCGTTAGTCTATTCTACTCTACTCTATACAACAACTAAAGCAAATGCGAGTACAGCTTTGAAGAATCCAAATGAAACTCTAAGTAGTAATAATCAATCACTTCATTCCTAAAATTAAAAGTACTTTCGCAGTACAATTCAATCATGCCTTCAATTTTGGTAATGAGTTTTGATCCCTCCATCATAATTCAAACTAACAAACGAAGAATTACCTAAAAATTAAATAGATGCTTACAACAAAGTTGGTTACAAAACGCACATTAGTTCTTATTCAATCGAGTTATACTTTAGTAACGAAAAAATGCAATTAATAGTAAGCAACATCTCTATAAAAATACACGAGTAATAAGGAAAAAAGTAGAGTGATGTAATGTATTGGCAATAGAATTAAACATTTTTTTTATAAATAAATAATATATGATCTTTGGCTGTTTATGTTTGAAAGTGACACATATTTAAAATAGTTTCATCTTGTGATTTGTGGAGAATAACCCTTTTAATTCCAAAATATAAATGCACCGAACCTCATTATTTCTAGATACATAATTCAAATTAATTTATTGGTTGTCACGGTATTTTTTAGTCCGACAAGTCAATGACTAATTCATCGCAGATTTGAGCTTTATTTAAGAGTTTGCCGCTGACTAATGCATGAATTGCTACATGCACAAGGCGACACTTGCTTAAGCGAACAAGTGAGTTGACCACTCAACTAACTATAATTATTATTAATTAAAGTGTAATTATGATTTTTTTTTTTTTGGGACTTGTTTGAGTTTTTGGTTGTGGGATTTCTTTTTCCTTTTTCTTTGATTAATAATGGAGAACAGCAGTACCATAGGTATAAGCCCAATTGGGAATAAGCTAGTTATTTAACGGAAATATTTGAAGCCCAAATGTTTGGCCTGAAATGTCAGAACAAAAATGGGGCCGAGAACCATGATTTTAAGTATGGCCCAAGAAAACAAATCAACAGGCTGAGCCATCCAAGTTGGGAAATGGGCTTATGTCTCAAACCAACTAACCCAATTCTGAGATGAGATGGACCATTTTGAAACCTCACAGGCCTGATGGGCCCATTATCCTGACCCATCTCCATCGTACCTTCTCATACCCAGGAAACACTGAAGAAGCTTCCGTCCACTGGACATACTAACATACTAGTAGCATCAAATCAAAATATTTAGTTTAATATTACAAATAAGTTAAAACAAAACTTAGTTTAAATGAAAATAAATGGTTTTTAACAGTATTCTAAAACATTGAAATTGTTATGCAAATTAATGTACAAATAGCAATAAGGGTGTTGAATTAACACCCTTTTGCTATAGCAACCTTTTCTTAAGGGGGAAAAAAAAAGAAAAGAAAGAGAGAGATGTTCTTGAACAGTTGAACCGACTGCTATCACATTTTAAATCTATAATTATGGAATGCATTTTGCTTTTACAATAGAACTGAGATAAATAGATTTAAAAACCACATTTGAATAATCTCATTATTAATTACACTGAACTGTGTGGATTAAGACAAGTTTTAAAATAATATTAATATTTCATATTTTACTTAGATGATTTGACAGGTTTGACTAAATTATGATTTAACCGTTTTTAACAGAGTCTTCGCCTAAACTTATATTTCTACTTAGTTTTTTTCCTCAAAAATGAAAAGGAAAAAAGATTCTGAAAAATTTAATTCTCACTAAATTTCTTTGTAATTAATCTGCACTACATATATACACAAGAGGTTGAGAATGAAATAAAATGAAACTAAACTAAACTACACTTACATTATTATTATCATTACAACTAACTAACTAGTAGTAGCAGTATCATTATGATGGTGTTTATGATGAACAATGTCATTGTTGTGTCCCTGAGATAAACACAAGGGAGAGGAAGGAAAAGAAGAAACAGCAGAAGAATAAGTAGTAGTAGTTGTTGAATCAGAAGATGAAGAAGAAGAAGAAGAGGAAGAAGAAGAAGAAGTTGAGTTGTTATTAGAAGAAGCTGCAGCAACAGAAGCAGAAGCAGAAGCAGCAATGGTAATAATCAAATCCACAAAAGCAGCAACAATGAATCCATGGTTGTTCTTACCATTAACCTTGAGATACCAACAAAGAAGCTCTTCCAAACCCTCCCAATCATCCTTCACTCCATGACTCTCAACCATCTCCTCCATTGACCTCCTGAAATCACTGTACGGATCTTCAGACTCCATAGCCACAACCACACTTTCCTTGAACGGCAAGCTACTGCTTGCTCTCGCCATCTCCAAAATGGAGCTCGTTTTTGTCTCCCCTGCCTCGAACAACAGCCTCTCCGATCTCTTCACGCCGCGCACCACCATCTCCAGAGACTCGCCGTCGTACTCCTCTGACTCCGTTGACAAGCTCACCGCGCTTGCCGACTCCGATGAAAACCATGATTCTGCTGATGGTGTCTCGGTCATGCTTGCTTCAATGGTTGTAGCTGCAGGATCCAAGAACACAGAGTTCACCGTCTTGAAGAAATCCCCGCCGTCTCCGCCGCGAAAAGAGAGTGTCTTCGGGTAGTTTCCGCCGCAAGATGGAAACAAGTTCTGCCATGGAAGAACATCATGATGATGATGATGATTTCTTCTTTGTGGCGGTTCCTCTTTGGTTTTGAATAGAGATAGTGGCAGTTTCATTAGTGCTTTCTTTCTCATTTAGATCTCTTTTTTTTTCCCTTGTTTCTGAATGAAAGAAAGAAAGAAAAATAAAGGGGGTTAAGGGTATTATGATATGTGAATGTTGGTGAGTAATAAATATGAATTCAGAATGGTTGTATTTAAAGCTATGGAGGCAAGAGAATATGGCAATAGCAATGGGGTTTTGGTAGGTGCATTTCATGTGTCAAAATTTAATAAAATTCAATGTTATTAAATGTTCCTACCATCAAACAACTCAATTGGAACACCACTTTTTTCAGCACTGTCTGCTTCATACCCTCCCCTCGTATTTAATTATTTTTAATTTGGATTAATTATATGTGTCACATTTGTATAGTATATAGTAATTAGAGTACTGTTTTTAGGGACATGGTCCTATGTTGGAGACACCAGGAGAAATTGTATAAACCTGTTAGTATTTAGAAATAAATACATTTCATTTATTATGTTATGATATTACTAAAACGGTTGAAAAGGACAGTGATGGTTGATTAAGATTTAAGAGGGAAAAAAAATTAGTATAGTGTTATAGAATAGTAGAATGAAGGGAAGGGAAAGAAGGATGGGTGAATTCATGTGAAGTCTTTAAAGAAGGGAACGGTTGCATCACGCATACTTGTCCTCTCTCAAACTATTTATTATTGGAAATGGAAACTTTTGCTCTGTTTTTTTTTTACCTCATATATCTGTCTGTCTCCATCAGCTACAATAAATAAATAACCTCCTTGTGAAATAAATAAATACTAAATAATAGAGGCTCCAATGGCAGATAACACACTTTCACAATCAACAGGCGCAATGTTACTACTTATTCCATGCCTGAAATTTCAAATCCCAAACATCAATTCATACCCATTTTCTCACCTTAGATTTTGTGCTTCCTTCACAGTAAATGGTGCTGGTTGACCCATTTGAATGGTCAACAAAGAATTACAACAACAATAATGCTATGCCTATATTACAACACACAACATTTCTCCATCATTAAAAGTGTATACCATAGAAAAAATTTTCAAATGTTCTTGGAATAATGATATTTCAATCATTTTAAATGTTGATTTTAATTAATATATATTATATATATTTTTTATACTTAAAAGCAATAGCTAAAATCATTGGAATATTAGTGTCTTAAAAACATTTAAAATTCTTCCCTATACTAATATCCTTCTTTATAGATTCAAGTTATATAGAATACGCTTTTGTCAATGCACTTTTTATGAATTAAGAGTTTTACAAGAATGTTTGTTGGAAACTACTAAAATAGAACTCATCCCCACTTGTTGAAGCATATAGTAGTAGGGTATAGGCTATATAGTATCTCTAATTCTCTACACATACCATTTTTCTTCCACTTATGCTCAATAAATGGTACATCTATCAGACCAAACCTAACTACCTAACTAAACAAAAAATGAAAACAAGGATGCCCTCAATGTCCTCCTTCATTCATACAAGAGCTAAAACCGCCAAAATTAGCAAAAATTAGCGGCGGTTTCATAAAACTTTCACATGTATCAACGTTATTTTAATTAATCTTTTGTAACAATGCATTATGAATGTTAAAAGTTTCATGATACTCACCAATTTCAGCTTTTTTGTGTAGATTTGACACAAATAAGAAGAAATACATTACATTTGCCACACTAACGAAAAAAAGATGTGAAGTTACACATATCATTGACCATATCATATAACACGTGTTTAGATATATTATATTATCCTTTAGTGTTTGAAGGCCATTAAATAATATCAATTTTGAAGAATATAATATATAATACCCACTAATACATTGTTTGCTGTCATTGCTTCAACCACCGTATTGATCCAACGGTCTCCATCAACCAATAAAGTTGACTCGAATGGAATCATATACATCTTGTGTCTTTGCCATGGAGATGGGACCTCAAACCCAGGGATTCACTACCCTTATCTTCATCATCATATATAATTGCCAAGAGATAGATGCAACTATATTTGTTGTTTAGTTTACTAGTACAAAAAAGGTTGTACATTTAGTCCATGTGATAATGGGTCCTTAAATAATAATATTTACTAGTACAGAAAAAAAAAACACTTAGCCAAACTGAGAATGAGGTTATATAACAGAGAGGGTCCCCTCATCAGCAGCTCTTATTATATAAAGTGATGAAGCTTTTAGAGGGAAAACATGGCAGAGAATAATTGTAGCGCCATGAAAATCATTTCAGAGGAATGAGAACTATATTACACTAAAGTTGACGAATAAATAAGTACTTGGTAGTCATTGCACCCAAGCCTTGCCTTCCACTTTAAGAGAAATTTTCATTTAAATATATATCCCTCTCGCCCCAATTCTCATTATTATTCATGCTTTTTGTAATCATAGATTGGTTTTGATACATCTCAATCAAGCAACGGTGGAAATTTTTCAATCATGTAATGTGTACACAAAAATTCAGTTACTATGTATATTATTCGTGTAAAATATATGCTAGAATATAAAATATAAGGTTTAATTATTGTGTTTGTCCTTATAATTTTGCGAAATTTTCAATTAGGTCTCTATACTTTTTTTCTTTTTAATTAGGTCTCTGCACCAAAAATTTTTTCAATTAAGTCTCTCTTAATAGTAATTGGCTTAATTGTATAGGGACCCAACTAAAAAAATAAATTGGTGCAGGAACTCAATAAAAGAAAAAAAAGCATAGGAATTCAATTAAAAAAATAATTAGTGTAAGGACTCACTTAAAAGAAAAAAAGATATAGGGATCTAATTAAAAATTTCACAAAACTATAAGAATCAACAGAATAATTAAACTAATAAAATATAAATTAAAAATAAATTAAATAATATATATTTTTATACACAAATATATAATAATTAATTTAATAATTAATATATATTATTTTATTACTAAATACGATATGAATCTTATATCTTAATTTTAGTGATAATTATTGTATATTTTATATTTTAACGTGTATTTTATATTAATAACTACTTTTTCTGGACAAGTAGCAGGGATGATTTATAAAATATATTAAAAGTAAATAAAATCAAAGAACAGAGTTTCAAAACTAATATATTAAATTGACATTTCAATATTTAGTGGACGAAGTGTGGATATAATTTAATTTGTGCATCATGCATGTGTGTAATGACTCTTTGTGCATGAAGTGATATCTTTGCGTACCACAATGTCTACCGAATCTTGGACTTCCCAACATCAAAACAGTTGTTAGTGAACTGTTATGTCTCCCAACCAGGCCATGGTCCAAGGTTGCACATGCAACTTTGAACCCTATGAATATGATTGTGGCCCAACATCTGTTTCGATTATATAGACTATAGTTTAATGAACTTATCTAAGTGTAATAATTAATGGACTATATATATTTGTTTGGGCAAATAACCACTCGTGATATTTATTTCCTTTTCTCTTTTTGTATATATTGGCAGCTAGAATGAAATTAAAGTCAGAAACGTGGTGATGGGTGCTGGTGGTGGCTGATGACGAAGGAAGCAGAATACAAGAGAAATGTGGGTTCAATCATGGTGTGTTTATTATATCGATTGCTTTGGACTAACTGTGTTTATAGAACAAGCAAGCATGGTGTTACTCTTAGCCAAAACAACTAATTCATTTATTATAGAGTAGTGTAAGTATCACTTATAAAAACTCTCATTCTATTAACTCTTGATAAGTAAGTGACACCTCTTTATCATTTATTCTCTTTATCATTCATTATTTTTCTATATGTTTGGAGTTATTAGTGTTCTTTTCAAAATCAATTTTACTTTCTTTAAAATCAAATCCCAAACATCTTTTAATATTATTATTATTTGTTAAAATATAATTTCTCTGCAAAAATTATGGAGATTAAATTAAAAAATTTTAATAACTTATACTATACAGTTCATATTTTACTAGGCTATTAGAAAATAAAAGATAAAATATAAAATATAAACAAAAATAAAAAATAAATTTTTAAAAATAATTATTAATTTATTATATTAAATTAATAAATAAGCATATAAATAAATATTAAATAAAAATATTAAAATAATTAAAATCATAACCTATTAGTACACATGTGAGATAATTTGAAAAATACAACATAACGTATAATTTAAAATTTGGTAATATTAATTATAAAAATTTATTAATTATAGACATTATATATATAAAATAATAAATATTATGAGTACAAAATTATAAATGTTATTGATATAAAATTATGAATATTATCTATATGAATTAAAAAATATTATAAATAAATTTATCAATTGAATAAATTAATTTAAAAATTTAACATTTTTTTAAATTCAATTACAATAAAATTTAAAAAAGATCTATGGTAGCTTGATAGTTGCTCTAGAGTGGAGGGTTCATTGCAGGTTTGAGCATAAACTTAGGAAGATGCAGTATAACCATGGCAGAATTATGGGGGAAGATTCCTAAACTGGTAATCGAGTCCGATTACAAATGGAACTGGGAGTTTCCTTGATTCACGCCTTGCGTGCTGATTCTCACGACAGGTCAGGATTAATCCATCGCGATACTAAGCTCCTTTTAAGGATTTGTTACTGACCAATGGGTTGTTGCATGCACAAATCGGAATTTGAACCCCCGACACTTGCTTAAGCGGACTAGTGAACTAACCACTACACCAACTCAACTTGGTTTCAGGGTATTGTTTTTACTAGAAGAGTAGTGATTATTTATTTCTGTGTTCTTTGGGCCTTAGGCCTCTTCATTATTTAAAAAAAAAATGTTCTGCATATATGCGGTTTTCTGCCGGAAAGATAGAGTATGTCTCAAAAATTGGCTTTAATAGAGGATATCCTGAGGAAGAATATCAAAATTTTTCATCAGCTTGTCCATGGATGAGTGTAGTTCTAGTTAGCAGCAGTGGATGAGATTGGCATACTGCAAGCAAATGGCGGGATAATCTGTAGCAACTGTAGCAGTTTCTCATTTTACTCAAATTTGGATGATCAAGTTACCACACATTTAATTCTTGCAACTAAACAAGATTGCTTTTTTTCTGATATATTTATTGGTGAGTTAGATACAAAGTATGGGAACTTGGTCCAAATCAACAGCAGAAAAAGACATGGGGATGAAGCTGCCTTTAAAGATGTGTTGCTTATGGTTAGGCCACATAGGATAGATTTCAATATTGTTGGCACTTGGCAGGCATTTTCACTATTGGCCTCTGAGTTTGTTTATTCTGTAAAGAATGAAAACATTATAGAGAACCTCTACAAAATCATATTTCTGTTCTGATGGCTATAAGGAAAGCACTTCAGGATCACTTTTTGAAGATGCTCTTAAGAGAATAAAAGTCATCCATGAAATGGAATTGTCTAATGTCTTACCCTTCTGCTGAACAAGCCTCGAAGCATCTTTTGTGGTTGGCTGATCCAGACACAGTCTATGAATCTGCATTGGGTCTGTATGATTTAAATCTTGCAGATTTCATATATTTATTTCTTAATTATCTCATCAATCATCTTAATTAATCTTTCATACATGTCTGATGATCTTGTGATAGATTATGTACAAACATAAACCAACTTCAATTTTCAGCAATCAACTCTTTAAAAGTTTGAAAAATGTTTAATTATTGCAGTTTCTATATACAGTTGCAAATTTAATCGATGTTAATTTCTTCAACTAAAGTCTAAGGCTTAGGTTAATCATCCAATTTTCTCTCAAGTGAACACCAATATGATCTCTGTCCATTCACACGAAGGCCAACGCGAGCTTTAACAAAAAGTTCGGTGTTGGACAGAAAATAACATCTAGGCAGAGGTGGACACCAACACCATCGATGCTTCAAATTCTTGAGCATATATTTGATCAAGGCAATGGAACTCCAAGCAAGGAAAATAAAGATATAACTGCTGAAACTTAGCCACCTTGGCCAGATTTCTGAAACAAATGTATTATTTTGTGCCACCTACTAAGTCAGAAGTAGACGCTGAAGCTGATTCTAAGGATAAGAATACAAAGCCAGAGGAGTTAATTGGTTCGCAACAACAACTTAGTACTGTTAGGATGACTACTACTAATCGGTCAGAAAAGTTGTGCTTTCATAAGCTTGAGTTTCAGAAAGGCGAGAAAAGGTCGGTTTGTTTCTTGCAGACTAAATCACCGTTATTTGAACTGCAATGACAAAGAACAATGTCAGAATTTAAAACTTAACGTTAATGAATGTCTCTAAAAGATATACCATGATAGAAGTTTTTCTAACTCACCGATACGTTAGTTTGATCTCCATGAGCCATTTATTCTTTGTCGGCTGCGTCAATGTCACTGAGCCTGTAAAAGGTCTACCTCTCTCCAGCTGTACTGCGGTAGGAAAGTAAATCAAAGTCTACAAATATAGATAACAAAATTAGTTTAACTATATTAAAAACACAATATATACCTCAACTGCATGTTGCACACTGTAGATAAATCGAACCAAGACTTCAATAAGAAAATAACCAAGACTTCAATAAGAAAATAGTTTGTACCTGTTCCCAATGTGTTGGAGGAACACTAGGTCCAGTGCAAAGAACTAGTGCTGAATCCGTCCTATCTAGTGCTGATAGTTGTTCTTCTTCTTGTCGTAATCCAGTAAACTCAGCATTAAACCAAAATGCAAAACCATTTACTCTACCTAGAAATAAATGCCAGAAAATAAATATCAATAGATTGTAAGGAACTTTTAGAATTGCACAATGTAAATATCAATAATTTGTCCTACATAAAAAACTTACCTTGCTTCAGTGTTTTCATGCTAAAAGATTCTTCTATAGACATTAGCTCAGGAATGGTAATAGAATAGCAGTTGATGTGTTTCACCTGCAATGGTAAAAAATGAACAACTTTAAAAATCACAAACTAAAAACTACAACAGCCAACATTAAAATAAAAATGTGAATACACAAATACAGCAACAAAGACAAAATTACAAACAAGAAACGATTATACAGGTGGATTTTGTTATCAGAAGATATTTGGATAGCCTTGCTGCATTATTTGTTGTCTTTGTTTTTCTTTGTTTGATTTTCTTGTTTTGGAGAACTTTTACCCTTCTTGTAGTTGCAGTTTTTTTCTTTTTCTTTATATACTCTCTCACACAAATGACAAAATTTAAGACCGAAAAGAAAAGGTCAACATGAAACAAGATCACTGAAAAAAATTGTGACTCACCACTTGAGGGTCTGCCAAAAGGTTTTTATCCTTGATTCTATCCACATTCGGTAAATTAAATGCATTTTGCTCGGTAAAAGGTATCATTACTGACACTGAAAATTATTTTAAATTTAACCACAGAATAAGTATAGTCAAAAAATAATTGTCATTGAAAAAAAATTACATAGCTTTATATATATATATAGTAGGTACTTACTATCAATGTCAGCAACATCTTGCCAAAACTCAACTTTTTGACAGTATCGTTCAAAATTGGTGAAAGGAGCCATGAACAACTACATGAGCAGAACAAGATATCAGTGAATTTCTAATTGCATTCAAGCAGTATTCATAAATCAAAAGGATTACCGTTCCGCTTGAAGGGAGAATTACACCTCCAGGTTTAAGCCAGCGATCTCTAGCAGTGATAACTCTTAAAAGCATGTCCTAAAGAAAAAGGTTTTTTTTTTTATTCACAATTGGTCAATGCGTTGCTTAATACAATTCAAACTGACCTTAGGTATCTATTCAACTTAAATTTTAGGGTAAAGTATATTTTTTGTCCTTGAAGTTTGTTAAAAGTTTAAAAAATACTCCTAATTTTTATTTTATTTCAATTTTATTCCAAAAATTTTCGATTTGCATCAAATATATCCATGACAGCTAATTTTTCAAAAAATTTAGGATGAATTTAGCAACTCATAAGAACAACTTTCAATACAGGAAAAATCAGACTTAGGTGTCATGCATTATTGCTTGATTGGTCCTAAACTTTTTCAAAATTTAGCTGTCAGTGATATATTTGATGCAAATCGAAAACTTCAAAGAGAAAATTAAAACAAAATAAAACTTAGGGAAATTTTTAAAAATTTTTGACAAACTTCATGGATAAAATATATTTTACCCTAAATTTTAATAAACAAAGAACCACATTGTAAAAATTTTCTATATATGATTTTACAATATCGTGTTTCAACATTAGACTTAAAAAATCCAGATATGCACCTCGCCAAGAAGCATCTGGCCCATCCACTCAGAGACTATAACATCCACATCCTCATTTATTTCAACATCCTGCTCATCAATATAAAACAAGTAAATAATAAACAAACTGATCTACAATCCTACTGGAAAGAAATGAATCTAGAAAATTCAATAAAGTTTCTATATACTCAAAGGAGTTGCAGAAACCAACTGAATTTTCGCAACCAAAAGGTCCTCTTAATTGTTTAAATTAACATTTAGCCAGTGACAATTTGATTTTGTTATCCAATTCGGAAAATAAAATTGAAATCAAATTCATACTGCATATCCAAAATGTTTGGTCATTCTACTTTTTAGATGTCAAGTCAATATTTAGACCATCGTAATCTAAGGTAGAAAAGTACCAAAACTCTTTCGAAGATTAAAACTTATTGTTCATAGTAGCCTACCTCAAATCGCCCTCTCACTACAATGATAACATGTGAACGATTATTTGCGTGAACAATATTTGCCACCTGCTTGTAGAGGGGTAAAAGTAAGTAGAAACCAAAAACACAAAATACACTACAAGTTCGATGATTATGTAACAAGCAAATAATTTGCCTTGTCGTGTTACAGAACTATGATAGAATATAAATCTGATGTTAGAGGGTTTAAACTTTTAGGTGATCCTCGACATGGTATCCCAATTTCACATCCTCCAAGACCACATGATTGAGTTAGTTAAATTTTTGGATAAGATAAAAGTGAGTGGATTGCTGAGCAAAAGATGGATTATTGACAATTTAAAAATGTAAAATCAAGTATGCGCCTTTGTGTGATAGTTTTAGCTTTAAGCAGTTGTTCCTTGACAATTTTCTATGACAAGAAATTAACTACACACAATCCAAACTTAAGAATGAGATTGTGATTTTGGATGATTACCTGCCCAGCAATGTCGGTGCCAGCATCAACTGCATACACCTAGGTAAGACAAACAATTTGCATTGTCATGCATGACAAGCCAATGAATATATATATATATATATATATATATATATATATATATATATATATATATATATATAATTCGGATGTAAAATTATCAATTAACGGGGGATTATTATGTCTAACAAAAAAAATGTTGGGAATTAATTTGTGTATTAATTTTTCTTGGAAATTCAAATATTTATTTTTTAAATTATTTTGGTTATTACTCTACCAAAATGAAAATTGATTTGTCGGTCAGAATAAAACCTTAAAGATGTTTTTGTGTATTAATTTTTCTTGTAAATTAAAATATATGCTTTTAAAATTATTGAGAACTGATTTGAGTAATTATTCTAATATTTTTCTGTTGTTTACATTCTCCTTTATCCTTTCATAATCATATTCTCATGCTAAACATCATCTTTCCCGTTATATATACATTTTTATTTGATATTATTTAATACAACTACAATTTTTTCTAAATTACTCTTATCTTTTCAAGATATAAATAATAATACATCCGCCAAATGCACGCTTTTTAATTTGCATATGGATGCATGAGTGGTGTTGGACTCTCATACTGGGGAGAGAAGTGTTTTACGGGGGAGAGAAGTGTTTCACAATTTTGTGGTGTCAGTGAAACTACAACTCGGACCCTGCGAGTTCCCATTCACCACACGGACCGTCCGAGTTGCGTTTCACTGAACGCACGGTCCGATTTGATGCAGTCTGGATACGCATCGCGCAATAGCTTCTCCCCGAACGGTGCCCTGGAACCAAGCAAAGACCCATGCAACCCACTCTCATTATCCAATTGCAATCACTTTCAGATTTCACTTTCAACTTCACTTCCACCTTCTTCTTCCTTTCTCCGTTTAAATTTTTTAAATTTTTTTTTATATTTCGTAATTATAATTATTATTGTTAAGTGGCTAATTATTATTGTTGTGGTTAGAAATTAAATTTAGGAATTATTATCATTTTTACCAGATATAGGTTTTTTAGAATTTTTTTAATATTTTATAATTAAAATTATTATTGTTAGGATGTTTATTATTGTTGTTGTTATTGTTAGAAGATGAATAGAAATGTGTATTATTTTTGTACTCTATCATTCAAAATAATACATTTTTAAAAGTACTCTATCATTCATTTTTCTTACTCTACTAAATAATAACAGAAACCATACTAACAAATTTTTGGGTTACATACCATGAAGAAAAAAAAAATACAAATGCAGATAACTAGAGAAAGAAGACGAGCAAGCTTGAAGAAGAATACAGAATCTGATATTTTCAATAAACCTAAATCGGACCTACCGTTTACTATTGGCAGATTCAAATTAATATTTAAAAAAAGGAACTCGGACCCTACGATTTCATTTTCAACTTGATAAAAATTATATATATACAAAACGCATGGTCAGTTTTGCATTGTTAAAATTCAAATTCCAGCCATCAACAAGTCGTACCCTCCGACTTGTTTGTTTATTTTTGCTTAACAAAGAACTCGGATCACCTAAAAATGACATAAAGCTGTCCCACCTTCTCGTCTATCTCTCCCTATTTCCATATCCGGGGAAAGTACACTAATGGGTTCCATAACTAAAAAATTGAGCCCCAAATGCACGAGCTGCTCTACTAGTTAAAATTTATGACTAAAAAAATCAAAACGTACATCATTGTTAAATACTTAACGTGCAACACCAAAAGAAACAACAATAACAAATTAGTTTTAGACACTAGTTACGCAAATTTCTAATTATTAAACCCAAACTTATACAAATTACATTAAGGCTGGGATTGGTAAAGGTGATTGTAAGTACCTCATTTTGTGTTTGATAAACTAAAAAGTATAATTACATCTTTTAAAAGTTAGGGGCACCTTTAAAAACACCTAAGTGAGAACTTTTTAAAGCCGACTTGTGTCTATCAAATTTTATTTATTTTCCCGCACATATTTTCTTCTATTATATTGCCATTGAAATTCTCATATAACTTTCACAAATTCTAACACAGTCTTCATATAATTTTTATTTTTCAACCTAATCTTCACAAATTTTAACATAAATACATCTCTAACACATATTAGGTATGAACTTCTATCTATTTATATTATTTTTTTGTGTTGTTTTTGTATTTTTTCAGTAGATCCATTATATTTGTTTGTTTTTTATCTGTTATTTGAAATGTGAAGAGGTTGACTTGGTTTATGAAAACCAATCATAAAATTTGTCTTGCACGAACATTAGTCAAATTATAATAACAACATGTATATACATATGTAAATATAGATATAATTCATAAAAATAGTTTATTTGAGATATGTGTCCTATTTTTTGTGATCTCTGAGCCAATATATATAGGTGGGTAATAGACGTACCAGTACTAAACATTGGATTACATACAAATTTTATTATTGACTAATGATAACTCTATTTATATTAGTACAATCAAGTAAATATTTAAACCATTTGTCTCTAAGATTTGAATTAGGTAATTTAGTATCTTTAATGATGATGCTTAAGATAAAATAAATTTTTATAATACTTATATAAAATTTTAAAGTTAAAAAATAAAAGAGTTTATTTATTATATTTATGTTTATTATGAATTTTTTATTTTAAAATATTATATAAAATTTTAAAAAATTTGAAAAAATAAATTATTCTTCATTATAAAAATATTTATTATAATTTTTTTAAGTTTTAAAAACTGTTTTATTAAATACAATTATGGTATTTGTGCTTATTAAAAGTTATTTTTAAATTAATTTTACCAAACACAAGTGCTGTAGCTTTTAAAAAATTGTCTTATAAAAGACTACTTTTCTACTTTCAAAAAGTAAAAATTTCACCAAACCAAGCCTAAGCCAACAACTAAGTATTGATTATTGATCACAAACCTACATAATTTTTATTCACATCAGCAACAAACCATAAGACAATCTCGAGATACAAAATTAACAATTATCATCAACAATCAACAAAATTATTTTAAAAAAATTAAGTCAGAAAAAGAATTAACAAAAGTAAAAAAAATTCACAACAATAATTAACTCACAAGTATAGATTGATAATAACTCACAACATTATTATAAATTACAGAAATTTAAAATCATCAAAATTAAGTTATTAACAAAAGATAAAAAAACGAACAAGCACTGCTTAAGGGGCCGTTCAGGTCAGAAACTGGTAGAATCAACAGAATCCATGCTCAAGTTTTGAACATAAACCAAATGAATAATACAAGTGTCAAGTAGAAAGAACTTACCTTCCTTGCTCCCGCCTTGGCGCATAATATAGAAAGAATTCCTGTGCCGCATCCAAGATCAAGTACAACCTGAATAATCCATGCAACCACTCTTAGTCACGAGATCAAAAGAACCAAAAGAATAAAAAAGAAATAATTTGTAAATGAGTTAACTTAATTAATTACCTTGTTCCTAATATTATCAGCATGATACTCGATCGCACTCTTATATGTATGGTTACGCACTTTATCCTTTAATATAAAAAAGAAATAAAGAAAGAAATAAATAATAAAGAAACGATATCAGCATTACAGTCCAATTGCATTAATTTTGAAAAAATAGAGATGGAAGTGGCAGCAAATACCCTATTTTTCTCTTCATAAAAGTCTGTTTCAGGGTACCGGCGCTGGAAGCATTGCCTAGGAATTTGAGGCTCGGCGTTCGGGTCTTGCTGCAGCATGGTTGGCGGTTATGGCCGATGTGTCTGGGTTAGAGAGAGAGAGATTTCGCGGGTTGGTGTTTTAGCCAAAAAAAAAAAAAGAGAAAATATGGAGATTCAATCGTTCTAGTGTACAATGAGTTTACAAGAAATGTATTTTAAAATTAAAAATCAGATTTTTAATTAATTATTTAATAACTAACTTTTGATTTTGAAATTTAAAAAATTAGGATTAGTAATTAAATTTATTCTCACTACGTAGAATTCTTACATCTAAATTTTAATAGAGCTAAGGGTGAATATGAGTAGCGGATACTCGATTATTCGTCCGAACCCTAACTGAATCAATTCGATTGATTCTGAAATCAACGAGTAGTTGTAAAAACCGAACCGGTGATCAAACCGGTCAGGTTACTGGTTCACTGATTTATTGGTTCAACTGATAAACCGCTGGTTGAACCAATAAAACCGGTTTCACATAAATAAAAAATATAAAATACTAAAAATAGTCATAGACAGAAAGTTTATCACACTTTTTTTTCGATTATTGTTAGGAATCTCGACCCAAAGGGGAGGATCAAGGTTCTGAAAACCGAACCGGTCATCGAACCGCTCTAAGCACTGGTTCACTGGTTCATAGGTTCAACCGGTTTGACCGTGGTTGAACCGTAAAAACCGTTTTATAATAAAATAATAATTAAAATGTAAATAAGCACATGAAAATATAATTATAGTCTAATCTAAACTTTAAAATATCATTCAAATTTTCAGCATTATTATTCCTAGGTAGGTCTTGATTGATACTTTCTTCCATACCTAAATATTACCAGCAATCCAACCCAATAATCTCAACTCTCAAATTCACAATAAATGAACAAACATCATCCAAAATCAGAGTATACAAAGTTACAAACAAGTACAACATCTCAGGTTCAATAAAATTTTTTGTTTACAAAATTAGAATTCAGTTCATCAGAGTTCACTAGTTCAGTTCATCAGAATCAATGAAATCCCAAAATTATTTCATAACAATTTCAGAGAGTAGAGACTCAGAGTTCAGTTCATCATAGCACAGTTCATCAGAATCAATAAAATCAGAAAATAAATTCAGAACAGTTTCAGAATCAAAATCAGAGTTCAGTTCATCATAGCACAGTTCATCAGAATCAATGAAATCAAAAAATAAATTCAGAACAGTTTCAGAATCAAAATCAGAATTCAGTTCATCAGTTCAGTTCATCAGAATCAATAAAATCAAAAAATACCTTCAGAACAGTTTCAGAATCAAAATTAGAGTTCAGTTCATCAGTTCAGTTCATCAGAATCAATGAAATCAAAAAATAAATTCAGAACAGTTTCAGAATCAAAATCAGAGTTCAGTTCATCAGTTCAGTTCATCAGAATCAATAAAATCAAAAAATACCAACAGTTTCAGAATCAAAATTAGAGTTCAGTTCATCAGTTCAATTCATCAGAATCAATGAAATCAAAAAATAAATTCAGAACAGTTTCAGAATCAAAAGAGTTCAGTTCATCAGTTCAGTTCATCAGAATCAATGAAATCACAAAATAAATTCATAACAGTTTCAGTTTTCAGAGCACAGTTTCATCAGAATCGGATTGCATCAGAGCACAGTTTCATCAGAATGGGATTGCATCACAAAATCATGTTCATAACCTAATTAAAAATTACCTGGAAATGAGGAAATCTGTTGCTTTCTCTCAGAGCTTGAAGGACAACGCTTCAACGCTTCAACGCTTCAACGCTTCTCTACTGCTTTCTCAGAGGCAGAGTGCGACAGCGGTGACATGCGAAGTGGCTGAGGGCGTGAGTGCGACGGCGGTGAGGGCGTGAGTGCGACGGCGGTGAGGGCGTGAGTGGGATGGCGGTGACTGCGTCGAGGGCCTCCTGCTCCTGGAGTCTGGAGTTGACAACTGGGTGGTGAGTGCAGTGAGGAGAAAGTGGAGGCTGGAGGAACGAGGAGGAAGTGGAGGCTGGAGGAACGAGGAGGAAGTGGAGCTGTGGAGGAACGAGGAGGAAGTCTGGAGTCTGGACTGGAAGTGTGAATGAACTCGCGAAGGAGAAAGGGAATTAGGGTTGGGTTCCCTCAGCAGCACAAAACGGCGCCGTTTTGCTGCAATATTAAAAAACCGGCTGGGTCCCGGTTCGGTTCGACCGACCTGTAACCGGCCGGTTCGTCGGTTCAAGTTCGGTTTTTAAACACTGCGGTTTTTGTTATCACCCGAACCGTAACAGTGACCGGTTCACGGTTCGACCGGTTCGACCGGCCGGTTCGAACCGGTTTTCAGAACATTGGGGAGGATTGTTTAGACAAATTACAAACGACTCGTAATCTCAAAAAGACTACCTCCTAAACACCTATTATACTTAATCACCTAAAGAGACATTTTCCTCAAACAATCCACATAACCATTTCATTAATCTCCGTAGTGTTTCTTCGGCATTGCCATCAAGACACTAGAAAACTAATTATATATGTAAAATTATATCTGCTAAATCATATACAACACATATTACTAGTTATACCAGATCACACAGAATTCATCACTATCTTTTGCTATTTGTCTCCAATTCTCAAGACAGTGTAGTCCTAAACCTCAATTACCAATCCAATCTATTTAAACTCAACTCCACAAAATTTTTAAACCATAATTCTGCATAAGAAAATAATTTTATTACACACAGAAGCTATACTACTCAAAATATGCGTACACTTAAAGTTCATCACATTTATTAGAGAATGATTGGAGTAAATCCTATGTATAGGAAGAAAAGGGAAATTGCATACCATATAGGTGAAAAATTAAATTTTGTCCTTCATTCTACATTATCTATGTATGCATCATTCTTCATGAATCAAAAGTGCTAATATATGTGGGGGGAAGAGGAGATAAAGATTTAACTTTGGAGCAACGAATGGAAAATATCTTACCATGCAAATGAAACTCAAGTGTTTTATTTGGCACAAACTCATAAACAAGCATCATTTGGCCACCTGAGACACAATATCCAACTAGGGAATCAAGTCCAGATGTACTTGTACTTTTCATGTTGTAATTTGTTTGTTACAAAACATTTATTGAACAGGAAAATTTAGTTATATTGCTGCATATTATTTGAATTACTTACTGTATCTGACCAATTTATCACTTAGGAGATGCTTACTAATTCATGTTTTCAGTGCTTTTCTTTTGCAGAAATTTTTCTTTCAGGGTAGGTTCATATTTGGACCAGATGTGAGATCATTGACACTGACAATTCTCCTCATTGTTGCTCCTGTTGCAATTTTCTGTGCCTTTGTTCATATTTCAACAAGCATATTCATCCCAGAAATTTTAAGTTTTCAACACAGAATAGAATAACATAGGAGAAGTGCAGTTTAAAGTTGCTGGATAAAATAGGAGAAGTGCAGTTTAAGGTTGCTGGAGAACAGAGAAGAAGTGCAGAACAACATTATTCATAAGTCATAACAGCGAGAAGTGCAGAACAGAGGAGAACTGGAGCTAACCTGTTTGACAGAGCAGAAGAGCGAGGCAACGGCGAGGGCGACGGCGCAGCAACGGCGAGGCAACGACGAGGGCAACGGCGCGGAAACGGCGACGGCGATGAGAAACAGGGACGAAGCGGAGCCGCGGGTCTGTTCTGTTCCTTCAGACTTCAGAATAGGTGTCCGGCGGTGAGACGAAGAAGACGACGGCGGGCGGCTGGCGGCGGTGGCTGGGTGAGTGACACTGTGACAGAGTGAGGTGAGGTGGTGGCAGAGAGGGTTAGCCGTTAGGGGATTAGGGTTGGGGGAAAAGTGGAAAGTGAAAGCTGGGAGTGGGGTTTGGGGTACCGCGTATACAATTTTTTTTTTATAAACCAAAACGACGTCGTTTTGGAAAATGAATTTAAAAAAAAAAGCGCTTCCGAACCGGTCGGTTATCCAGAAACCGCCGATTTTTGGTTTTCATCAAAACCGGCCGGTTCAACCCGGTTTTCAACGGTTCTTTTCTTTATCCGGTCATATTACTTAACCGAATTGGTTAGAGATCCGGTTTACCGATTTTTCGGTCGAACCGACCGGTCCGGTCCGGTTTTTACAACTATTGTAATTAGGTTCAATCCAAATCAAAGTGATCTTTGTTAGTGACTGATTCATGTATTGATTTTTGGTGCGAAATTCAAACCAAGTAAACCTAATTATATATTAATTAAAAAATAAAAAAATAAATATATATATATATATATAACTTTTAGTGTGTTTTCCAACTTGTAACCCTAATACTATGTCACTTACGGCGCCATCTTAGTCTCTCACTCTCTCGGTCTCACCCAGAAACCCTAGCAGAGGCAGAACTTCCTCCCACCACGCAACCAGCTTCTCCAATCGCCATCGTCTTCTCCATCAAGCATCAGGCGCATCGTCTTCTTCACCTCGTCCGTGGGACCGTCAGGTGCATCGTCTTCTCCATCGTCTCCCTGGTAGCGGCAGCGACCCAGCAACCAACTTCCTCTCCGTCGTCAGCGTCTCCATCGGTATCTCCGTCACCATCGTCGTCCGCGGTTCCCTCTCAAGCAGCCAGCTTCGTCTTCAGTCAGCCATTCCCTCTCCAGCAGCCAGCTTCCTCCAGGCTCCAGTGTCGTCTTCTCCGGTCACTCAGTCAGGTTAGTCTCTAATTTTTGGGGAATGTTATATGTTAAAGTGTTAATTGTTTTTTTTGTTTAATTTTTGAAATTATACATTCTTAGTTGTTGTTGAATAAAGCTCTTGATCACTCTGAAACAATCCTCTTTGAGACCTAAATTGGAGTTAAATATACATTTTTAGTCCTCTGTTATTCAATCTTGTTCACTTCGAAGCAGTCCTGTTTTTCAATTTTTAAAATTATGCTTTCTTAGATCTCTGTTGTTCAGTTTTTTAAATTATACATTCTTAGTCTTCTGTTATATGTTAAACTACTTTGAAGGCTTATTTTTAGAGTACTAATTCTTCATCATGCGACTTTGGGTGTGAAGAATTGTGATCCTCAAGATTTTTCCTATTGAGAATACACTGACGCGGGGCAATGATATGATGGAATTTTAATTTACCTATTTATTTTTATCAATGCCGTTTAGTGCTCATTAAAATCTACTTTGGCTTGCTTTTAAATATTAGTAGAATGTTGCTCTTATGTAAAAGCGTGTCCTAGATTTTATTTTGAACAGAGGATCTTCTATAAGCTGATTTTGATTTTTAACTTAAAAATATTATGCTGTTCAGTTACTATTATAATTCATGGTAGCAGATAAATGAGGAAAAAATTTAAAGAAAGCTAGAACTCTGCAATGTTGATTTTTTATTGTAGCAAATGAGGAAAAATATTATGCTATTCGGTTACTATTATAATTCATGGTACCAGATAATTTATGATATTCGGTTACTATTTAAACTGATTTTTTATTGTAAACTTTCATTTTGGGGACATATTGCTTGCAATGTTAACAAATACTCTGCAGTAAGGTCTTCCAATTGTACTAATTGGTTAGTAACAAATACATGACTTCTCTTATTTTATGTATTTCGCAGATTCAAAAATGGGGAAAACTAACCCTGAAAGTGATACGGTTGTTGGAAGTACTTCTTCTCCAAGTGCAGCCACTCCCGCTGCTATTGACGATGGTATTTTTGGTGGAACATCACAAAGTCCAGCTCCCCCACCATTGCCTGCCTCAAATCTTTCAACAGAAACACAAACCGAAGCTACTGGAGCTACTGGCAAGCCTCCAAAAGAGGTAAAACATAAACCTAGTAGAGCACCTAGTAGTGTTTGGGCTCATTTTTCTAAAAGTTCTCCTAATGAAGCCTGCCGCAACTATTGTAAAAAAAAATATGCATGCAATAGTTCTAGTCATGGTACAACAAACTTGCATAAACATTTAAGAATTTGCACTAAAAACCCTCATAAGCAAGTTGAAAAGGGGGAGAAAACTATTACACTTGGGAGCCAATTTGAGGATGACCCTAATGCTGTTACTATGAAGCTTGTTGATTTTAATCAAGAGGAAACTCGTCTTGCTCTTGCAAATATGATAATTGTTGATGAACTTCCTTTTAAATTTGTTGAGGCTGAAGGCTTTAGACATAAAAATGCAAATCCGAACCAAACCGAACCAACTACATTTTCATCGGTTCGGTTCTTATTTTACCTTGAACCCTAACCAAACCGACCCGTGCTCACCCCTAAATAGAGCCGTCACCCTCCATCTGTGACCTACACCCACTCTGCCTCATAGTCCCCCTCTCTCCTCATAGTCGGCGGCATAAAACAGGTGCTATTAGCTGTTAAATAAATGAATGAACGATGGCATTATATCTTCAAAATTTGTATATCATGTTTGATTCAAGTGAATTTGTATAACTTAAGAATTGTATGCTAGTTTTATGAACACAACCGTAGGGGCTAACAAGCATAGTTTTTGCCAAGTTTTCATTGTAATAATGGTCTTTTATCATTCCCCCTTTCTATATGTATCGAAACCTGTTTCTCTATGTACAGTGACTTTACAAACTTTCACCATCTCAATTGATGGGCCATCAGTGCATTGGTAATTAAAACTTACATTTTATAACCCTGCTCTTTCAATGGCTTTGTAGGTTTATATAATTATGACTTTTTTGTTTATGTTTATAGGTGAATTGAGTTCTATGATGTCATGTCTGTCCCCATGGCAATAGCACTTTCTGGCCAATTTCTTCTTGGTCAACCAGTGATGGTGAAGCCATCAGAAGCAGAAAAAAATTTGGTCAGGTTGAGCTTGTCCACCTGCCTCTTGATGAAAATGGGCACTGCAAAGGTTTTGGATTTGTGCAGGTGATTAATCAAGACTTTTTTTCTGGTTAAATGCATTCAATTTTGATTGCCACGTTATGTTTTAATAACTTTTCCTTTTCTAAAATTATATGTTATAGTAACATTTGAAGAGGTGCTCATATTCTATGTGGAAGCTTTGATCGTATTGAACTGCGGTCTGCAGGACTCGAGACTGGTCTTCTATAAAATTGCAATTTTTTCTAGCACTGTTAAGTTGATTGAACCATTGTTTATTGTAGTTTGCACGCCTTGAAGATGCGAGAGCGAGAAATGCACGGAGCTTGAATGGTCAATTGGAAATTGGCGGCAGGACAATCAAGGTACGTACTATTGTTTTATCCTTAGATCTGAGTTTAGTGGTCCTTGTTTGACTCAAGTTAGGTTTTATATTTTGGTGAAGTTTGAGCTCATGCCAGTTTTGGAGAATGTGCATTACTAAAATATCAAAATGAGCACTCAGCTTGTGGAATATAACTTAATTTTCAGGAAAATAGACAACTAAATATGATCTTCAGTGTCCGTAAATTAATAAAAGTTGGATGTTAATGACTGGCTACAAAATGGATATTCTGTTTATGATTTGTTTGTGTAGAGGTTCTACATATAATGACCTGATTGCATTTATTTTTATGGATTAGGTGTCCGCTATTACTGATCAATCTGGAATGCAAGCAGTTGGAGGGAATACTGGTGATCTTGATGATGATTAAGGTGGTGGATTAGGTGTTCCAAGTGAATGCTTACTGTTAAAGAATATGTTTGATCCCAAAGACGAGGTGGTTAATTGATCTATATTATGAAGATTTCCAACATACATTCTTTTTCAAAATAGTGGTCTAATGATATTATTAACTTTATGTACTGCAGAAGGAACCGGATTTCGATTTGGATATTAAAGATGTTGAGGCAGAATGCTCTAAGCTTTGGGAAGTTAAAGTCAATGATTGAGTATAGTAAGCTTTATGTTCCTCAATTTTAGTGTCAGCCATAATACCCTTCACCGAACAAAATGCATTTGATTTGCAGAATGTGGATAGAAATAAGGATGAATACCTTTTGGTACTTTATCAAGTGGTTAGTCACTAGAATTTTTTTCAATTTTGTTTTATGTTGATCTTTTTTTTCGGTCTTAAAATTTTTCACGTGTGAGAAATTATATATAAAAAAATAGAGTATAACTACAAGGAAGATAAAAGTCTCCGAAAATAAGAAAATCAAATAAAGAAAAACATGAAAAACAAATAATGCAGCAAGACTGTACGGTGTTTTCTGAATATCTACCAATAACAAAATCCACCGGTATCTTCTTTTCTTGCTCGTAATTGTCTTTGTGCTGTTGTTTTTCGTTTTTATTTTCAAGGCCAATTAATTTGGATCATTTCTGAAGTTTATTGTTTACCAATACAGGTATTTTATTACCAATCCTAAGCTAATATTTATAAGAAAATTTTATAGAATAAAAATATTAAGGGAAGGTAAGTTTTTCATGCAAGAAATTATGCTGGTCTAATTGATATATTTTCGTTTTACTGTGCAGTACTAAAAGTTTCTTAATTTATTGATATTTATTTTATGGCATTTATTTTTAAGTATGGTAAATGAGTTTGTATTTTGGTTTGATGCTGAATTTACTCTTTTACGAAGAAGAACTACTCTCAGCAATAGATAGGATGGATCCTACCCTAGTTTTTTGCACTGGGCCTAGTGATCCTACAGCACGCTGGTAATAGGTACAAACTATTTTCTTATTAAAAATCTTGGTTCTGTTTGTTTATTTATAGTGAGCAATTTGCAACTGAGGTATATATTATGTTTTTAATATATTTAAACTAATTTTGTTATCAAAGTTTGTAACTATTGATAACAAAATTAGTTTAACTATATTAAAAGTATAATATATACCTCAATTACAAGTTGCACATTATAGGTAAATAGAATTAAGATTTTAATAAGAAAATAGTTTGTACCTGTTCCCAGTGTGTTGGAGTATCACTAGGCCCAATGCAAAGAACTGGCACTAGATTCATCCTATCTAGGGCTAATAGTTGTTCTTCTTGTCGTAACCCAGTAAATTCAATATCAAACTAAAATGCAAATCCATTTATCACACATAGAAATAGACGCCAGAAAAAAATATCAATAAATTATAAGAAACTTTTAGAGCTGTACAGTAAATATATCAGTCGAACCAGCATAATTTGTCTTGCATAAAAAATTTACCTCGTTTTATATTTTCAATCTAAAAGATTTTCTTATAGAGATTAGTTCTGAATTGATAATAGAATAGTAGTTTCATCTGTAATGGTAAACAATAAACTTCTTGAAAAATGACCTAGGATTATTTGCTTGTAATAAAACAAAAGACTACAACAGCTAACATCAAGATAAAAATATGAATATATACATACAAAGACAAAATTACCAAAAAGATACTGGTGGATTGTTATCAGGAAATATTAAGGGACACTGGGCAAATTTGATGCATTATTTGTTCTTGGTTTTTTGTTTGATTTTCTTGTTTTGGAAGACTTTTATCCTTTTTGTAATTGCACTTTTTTTTCTTTTTCTTTATATACTCTCGCCACTTGATGAAGTGCCAAAAGATTTTCATTCTTAATTCTTTCTACATTCGACAACTCAAATACATTTTGTTCGGCAAAGGATATCATGCCTTACACTGAAATTATTTTAATTTTGACCACAAAATAAGTGTAGTCAAATGATAATTGTCATGGAAAAGAAATTACGTAGTTATCCGGTGGGTACTCTATCAATTCCACTATCAATTCCAGCAACATCTCGCCAAAACTTAACCTTTCAACGATATGGTCTCGAATTGGTGAAATTAGTCATGATCAGGAGCTGGTATCTGCACAATTGACTCGAACACACTTACAACAGCACAGAAACAGAAATGCAAGGTGATTGCCCACTCCCGATTCAATTAGAATCAAACCTGTCCTCGCTTTCCCACTACTTGAGCTAGATGGCATGTTAGTTATTAGGACATTCTCACTCCCATTTTTACCCTCTACCCCCTTTTTCCTACTGAAATGAAATGGTAGTGGGAGAATCTTTCCCTTCATAGGATCAGAACCTTTTATCTACACCTATCTGGGTATGTAATAATCTCTAATTGCATTCAAGCAGTTTTATTTACTTATAATTTATCGTAATTCATATAGTTTACAAAATCAAATTTGGTCGAAAGTAATCAAAGTTTGTAAACCTAACAAAACAACGTCCAGTGATATCTGGCAGTGATGACTCTTAAAAGCATGTCTTGAAGAGAAGAGTTTCATCTTATTCACAAATGATTAATGTGGGTTAATGTTGTGCTTAGAATAATTCGAACAGACCTCGTTAAGTATCAATTTTACCTAAATTTTATTAAACAAAGAATTACTTTATAAACTTTGCTATATATAGTTTTACAAGATTGTATTTTAACATTCAACTAAAAGAATTTAGATACACCTCACCTAGAAGCATCTGATCCATCCACTCAGGAACTATAACATCCACATCCCCCACTTTTATACTAAAATCTTTTCATCAACATAAAGTAGATATATCTTTATTTTCACTAGACAAGGAATGAATCCAGAAAATTCAAAAAAATTTCTATGTACTTAAAGGAGTTGAAGAAACTAAAAGGATTTTTGCAACTAAAAAGTCTTTTTAATTATTTAAATTAAGATTTAGCCAATGATAATTTGATTTCATTATCTAATTCAAAAATAAAACAAAAATCAAATTCATACTGGACATCCAAAATGTTTAGGCGTTCTACTTTTCCAATACCAAGGCAATATTTAGACCATAATAATTTGAGAGAAAAGTACAAAAACTCTTTCGAATATTAAAATTTATTGTTCATAGTAGCTTATGTCAAATCTTCCTCTCACTACAACAATAGTACGTGAAAAATTTATTTGCGTCAACAATATTTGTCATGTACTTATAGAGGAATAAAAGTAAGTGTAAACTAAGAACACAAGCTACACTAATAAATAAAAAGAATACCAGGTTCGATGATTATGTGAAAAACATATAATTTACCTTGTTATGTCACAGAACTATGATAGGATATAAATCTGATCTTAGACCTTCACTTAAGTATGGGCATATCCTTGACATGTATTCTAATTTCACATTTTCTAAGACTACATAATTGAGTTAGTTAAATTTTTGGATAAGGTAAAAATGAACGGATTGTTGAGCAAAAGATTGATTATTGACAATTTAAAAATGTAAAATTAAGTATGTGCCTTTGTGTGATAGTTTTAGCTTTAAGCAAAGTAGGCTCTTAGCAATTTTCCATGAGGGGGTGTTGGAAAGTGGAAAATGATAAAAATTTAAGCGTAAAAATAACGTGAATATGTTAAGATTGATAGAGATAAAGAAGGAGGTAATTACTAAGTTTGATGTAGTGCAATTTTGGATAAATGATGCGGTGTGTTTAGAATTTGTGGGATCGGAAGGTGTCATGTGTGATGATATGATGTTTATGTTGAATAATTGTTACAAAGGAGAGAGATTGTTGTATATAAAAGGGGAATTGACAAACAATAATTTTCATTTGTGCGGTTTGCTTGGTGTATGGTGTGCATATAAGGGAAGAGAAGTTTGCTGTGTGGGAATAATTGAGTTTTTTTATCGGGAATATGTCAAGTTCCTATTTGCTACATGAGTGTCTTCAATGAGATTGTGCATTTGGAAGAAAGGAGTGTCAGCATTATGGAACTGGTGGATATAGAGCTGAATGACCATAACTTTACGTAGTTCAGAAGTCAATCGTGTAGTTGGATTGATAGAATGTTGGTGAGTTTGGTTTCATTGTTATCATTTGGAGTACTTAATTGAAAAGGAATGACAGAATCTTCAAGAATCAAGAATCAGGTATTGTAGGGATAGTCAACCAGTCGACTAAGAGTTACAAAAAGTAGAGTGATATTTGATCTTTTAGGTGTTGATGACTTTTACCAAAAATGATTAGGAATTAGTTTATTTTATCTGTTTAATACTTTTCCGTTGATACTCTACCTTATTGTGTTGAGTTTTTTGTTAAAATAAATAACTAGACACAACCCAAACTTAAAAATGAGATTGTAATTTTGGAGGATTACAATGTCTGATGCTGGCATCAACTGGATATAGCTAGGCAAGACAAACAATTTGCATTGTCATGCATGACAAGCCAATGAAAAAGTATAACCCTCTCAAGATCCAGATGTCAAAAAGAAAACAGATATAGAAAATAACACTCAAGATTATCCACAAGTAAATGCATTCAAAAAAGGTAATAAAGCAAAAAAAAAACATACAGAAAAATAGAAATAGCTTTGGTATGTTACTTAAGTATCAAACTATCTATTTTCTTTTTTTTTTCTCAATTTGGTCCTTAAGTTCAAAACTTCTACTAAATTAGTCCTCCATCACACTTTGTCTATCCCACTTGGAGTATTAGTAATATCCAAGTAACGAATGATGATGCAGTGCCCTTGCACAATGTTATTTTCTAATCATTATTGATGACCAAATTAATAAAAAAACAAACTGAAAATTTGAATAAAAAAACAAGGGACCGACTTAAAAATGTAACTTATTCTCGTATGACCATGATCGAATTCTCCCATGTGTAATCTGTTCTGAATTCAGAGAGCCTAGAGACAAAAAGAGGGAGAGAACAAGCGATAAAGCAAGTGGAGCAAATTCTCGAAGCCCAAACTGCAAGATTCATGTTGAGAAACACTGAGATAGCACATCAAAAGTGATACGGAACACAACCTAAAATAAGATGAAAAAATCAAAGAAAATGACTCCTCTATCTCAATTTGATTAAGAGAATCACTTTATCTCGCCTGTTCATACTAAATTTTTTAAAAAAAAATTATTTATCAAAATTAAAGAAAAAAGTGACAATTAGATTTTAGAAGTTTTTATACCTCTTAAATTTAAAACCTTAGCTCATAAGTTCACTAAAATAAAAATGAGTCAAATCATAACTTGAACTAAAACGAACAAAACAATAAAATAAAATAAACATAAAATAATACTAAAAAAGCGATTTCCATAATTGTGACAAAATCTAATTCTCTTTGGGTTCAAATTATGATTGGAAAAGAAGGGAGAGGGCACAATCCTATGCAAAATATGGTGGCTATCAGTAGTGATTCTATATTGTGAAAAAATCTTATAGCCAAATAGCACATCATCAAGGAAAACATAGGTTACCTACTTGAAAATGGTAAGGCAAGGAAGTTCTGGAGAGACGCTTGGTTGGAACCCAATAACTTACTAACTAATTTAGCATCCCAAATCCTGACACTTAAGGAAGAAAATTATCCAATGAGTGACTATGTAGATGAAGAAGGACAATGAAAAATCAAAAAGCTAAATACCCTCCTACCTGAGAGTGCGTGTCATTAATAAAATTTGAAGCACTTCCCCTCCTCCAACAGAAGATGGCATTGATATCCTCTTTTGGCCAGCGAATCCTAAAGGTGAGTTTGCTATCAAACATATCAATCAATTTCTTTTCCATTGCGACCACGACTCAGATCGATTATGGAAATTGATTTGGGATTGGAAAGGGTTACAAAAGGTGAAGTTGTTCCTTTGCTAGTTAGCTCATAATGTTGTCTTAACAGCTTCTAGAACTGTGGGATGGGGTAGAGGGAACGGTTGGAATAAATTATTTTATTAAACCAGATCATCTGTATTGAATCACCAAAAATATATCATAATGCGAAAGTCCTACTTTTACTAATAGAAATTAGAAATTAGACGGAAGGATTGTCTCAGTCTTGTGGTTTTCTCGATCATCCTCAACCAAAATCTTATGTATCCCTAGGCGGCTGAATTGCAACTCTTTTGATAGGAAAAGAGCAACAAAGGCGGCTTTAGTATATTGGGGACCGAAATCCTAAAGGCATTATTTATATTTGAGCATGGCACCCATTAAATCCTAAAAGCCAAATAAAATAGTATCTGAAGTCCAAAAGATAATATATCTAAAATCCAAAAGATAATTATCTAAAGAACAAAAGATAATATCTGGTTTTATTCTCATTTAATTCCAAATCAAAAGTAATTATGATTTATTCAATTTAGCATTTATAGCAATAAATGAGATCACCATTATATGTGTCATTTAATTTGAATTAGCATAATTTGTGATTATAATTAATATATATATTGCCCACAAACAAATTAGAAAATTAAAATAATTTCCTAACAATCTCCCACTTGGGCTATACATATATTCTTTTTTGATATAATCATATCTTATAAACTTTATGCGCGCATCTGAATGCTATTTCTCTCATTACTTTAATAATCTGGTCCGTCTCATATATTAGATATGGAATCACCGTAGCTTTTATCACATTAATGTTGTGACTAAACCACGACAATCACCATCCTAACATATTTAACGACATAGATCAAATTTAGAAGAGAAATACGGAAATTACATGCCAAGTGATCTCATGTATGTCTATTTTCAGCTGGTCCAACTTTAAAACTTTATTGAGATCGAACGCAAAACAAATATTGCAAAATAAACATTTCACACAACATGAAATAAACCATCAACTTAATTCTGCAAAAAGTAATTCAATATCTGTCATAGGACATATAGTATAAAATAAACTCCCACTAAACCAAGGCATCACAAATATTGACACTCATCCAGAGACGGACATAAGGGGGCGAGTGGTGGCCTCGGCCCCCCAACTTTTTTTAATAGTAATACGTTATTATGTATAATTTAATTTTTAAAAAAAATATTTAGTATTTAGTCTAGTATAAATAAAAGTTCAGTCTAATTTAAATATTAATAATTTTTAATATCTAAAAAGTAAGTAACAATATTAAAGAAATTTAAAAAAGATATTATTACTAATATTTTTTAATTAAATAAAAATTTTCAAATCTCACAAAGTGAATTCTTTTTCTTCTTGTGGTCGTCTTTTTTTATTCATTTGGTATTAATTCTCTCTGTTTCAACTGCTACAATTAAGAGATCTTTTTCAACTATGAATATTGTGAAAAATAACTTAGAAACAAAATAAAAGATGAATTTCTTGCTAATTGTCTTTTAATTATATTGAAAAAAAATTACTGAAAAATTTGATACAAATTCTATTATCGGTGAATTTTATGATACGAAGAATCGACCACTTCGTTAGTAAAAAGTATACACATATTTTTTTTACTTTAAAATATATTCTCTGTCGGTATATTTTTGTAATACATCTTATATTATATAATTTTTTTACATAATTTTTAATATTATATGTGTTATTGGCCCCCTTCCCCCTCTCCCATAATATCATTTTTAGATCCGTCCCTGCACTCATTCGAGCAGTGTGCTCATGAAAGACTTTTAGGATCAATCCCTTGGTTAGTGAGTCTTCTAGCATATACTCTGTTCCTATATGTTCTATGAAAATCTGTTTTTCTTAACATTTCTCCTTGACAATTAAGAGCTTGATGTCTATATGCTTCGATTTTGTCAAGCTCTTATTGTTATTGGAGTATAGTACTGCTAACTTATTGTCATAAAATATCTTTAATGGCCTTTCAATGTCATCTACTATATGAAGCTCAGTGACAAAGTTTCGCAACCATATGCCATGAAATCGGAATCAGAGTACCCAATGATCTCCAAATTTTTTTCTGATCTCCGATAAATAAGCATGTTGTTCTCTTTAGATAACGCATTACGCGTTTAACAGCTATCCAATGATCTATGTCCGGATTGCTCAAGTATCTACCCAACACTCCCACTATAATGATATATCGGGATGTTTGCAGACTTGAGCATACATTAAACTCCCTAGTGCTGATGCATAATGTTTATCATGCATTGCTATCCTCTCAAGATCATTTTTAGGGCATTGCTTGACACTGAACTTGTCTCCTTTAGCTACGGGTGTGTCCATTGGTCTACAACTTTCCATGCCATATCTACTTAAAATCTTTTCGATATAGTTCTTTTGTGATAATTCAAAAATACCTTGAGAACGATCTCTTAGTATCTCGATTCCTAATACAAAAGAGGCATCACCAAGATCTTTTATTTCGAATTTGTTCGATAGAAATTTCTTAGTTTCATGTAACAAGTCTATATCGTTATTGGCAAGTAGAACGTCATCAACATATAAGACCAAAAAAGTATTTACTCCTACTGAACTTGCGGTATACACATTCATCTATAATATTTATCTTAAAACTATATGAAGTAATGACTTGATTAAACTTGTGATACCATTGACAAAAAACTTGTTTGAGATCATATATGAATTTTCTCCTTTTTTTTGGTTAGATCTCCTTAATGACACTTCTTGAGGTTGTTGAGCTTGTTGTATGGGTTGGAATTGAGGATGATTCTCATCATTTTCCTGTACTGTAGCAGTATCTTGAGCAACAACAGTATTCACATTGTTCTCTTGTACTGTAACTGGATCTACAGTAGGATTCTCATTTTTCTCTTGTACTATAACTGTATCTTGAACAATAATAGGCACAATGACCTGATCATTGTCAATTATAAAATCCTCATCAAAAGCAACATTCCTAATATTTTCTTCCCCCCAAACTCAACATCCTCAAGAAATCTCGCATTTCCCATTTCGAAAATAGACCTTGATGCAGAATTGTAAAACTTGTACCCCCGTGAGCGCTCAGCGTAACCGACAAAGTAGCAACTAATTGTCCTTGAGTCCAATTTTCTTTCATGCGGCCTATAAGGTCGCGCCTCAGCTGGACATCCCCAAATATGAAAATGCTTTATACTAGGCATTTTTCCAGTCCAAATTTCATATGGGGTTTTGTTAACTGCTTTGCTTGGCACCCTATTAAGGATCTACACTGCGGTCTTTAAGGCTTCTCCCCATAGTGATTCAGGCAAGGAAGAATGACTAATCATACTTCTTACCACGTCCTTAAGAGTTCGGTTCCTTCGCTCTACAACACCATTCACGCTTGGTTTGCTTGGCATAGTGTATTGTGAAACAATACCACACTCCTTTAGGAAAAGAGCAAAAGGCCTGGGACGTTGCTCACCTAAACCGTCATATCTTCTGTAGTATTCACCACCACGATCAGATTTGATAGCTTTAATTTTCTTTCCAACTTTGAAGATCAACTTCAGCTTTGAAAGACTTGAAAACTTCCAAGGCTTGGGACTTTTCATGAATTAAATATAGATACCCGTAACGAGAGTAATCATCTATGAACGTAATAAAGTACCGTTGTACATTCCAAGAGACAATAAGGAATGGGCCACATATTGGTATGTATCAGTTCTAAGACATCTTTAGCTCTCTCGGCACCTAATTTCCTTTCGTTTGTCTTTTTCCCCTTTATGCACTCAATGCAGACTTCAAAGTCCGTCAAATTTAGGGATCCAAGAATTTCATCCGACACGAGCCTTTAAATTCTCTGTTTAGAGATGTGACCTAGGCATTTGTGCCATAATGATGCCGAATTCTCATTTAGCTTTTGTTTTGTACCCATTTGCAGTATTTATCATTATAGGAATTTAAGTCAAGCCTATATAGATTATCTACCAAATGACCAGAGCAAATATTATTCGAATTATAAAAGAGACTGACTTTATTGTCTCCGAACGAACAAAAATAACCTGATTTGTCCAAACGAGAAACAGAAACCAAATTTCGTCTAAATGACGGTACATAAAATGTCTCTGATAAATCCAAGTAAAATCCACTCGTGGAACATAATATAAAGGTTCCTATAGCTTTGACTGCAACTATATTGCCGTCTGCCACATAGATCTATCTTTCAACATCACTTAGCGGTCGACTCCACAGACAACCCTGCATAGTAACACTTACATGAGTAGTAGCAGTAGAATCTACCCACGAAGTATCAACAGGTGCATAACTTAAACTAGCCTCAGAACAAATAAAAGTAAGAATTATACCCTTCTTTACATGCCAAGTGGCATATTTGGTACAATCATTCTTCATGTGTCCCATCTTCTTACAGAAGAAACAGGTTGAAACTTGATCCTGTTTCTTAGCCTTTTTCTGCTGAGAAGGCACATCCGCAGTAGTATCACACTTTCTTTTATGCTAAGAAGATGAAGCCATATGAGCACTTTTAGTCTTATATTGCTGTAGCCTCTCTCCTTCTTGCACACAGTGAGATATAAACTCATTTAAGGACCAAGTATTCTTCAGAGTGTTATAACTCACTTTGAATTGCCCAAAGTGTGCAGGAAGTGAAATAAAAATGAAATGCACGAGTAAACCTTCAGACAACTCTAACTTTAGTGCGTTCAATTTTAAAGCAAGATGAGACATTTCCATAATGTACTCCCTTATGTTCCCTTTACCTTATACCTCATGGAGACAAGTTTGCTTAAAAGGCTACTTGCCTCCGCCTTTTTATTCTTAGTAAAGAATTTTTTGACATCTTTCAGGAACTATTTAGCATTTTTATCCTCAGTAATTGAGCCCTGAAACGCCTTAGGAATTGAGCGCTTCATGATCATAACGCTAATTCGATTAGTTCTCTCCCACTTCTCTATTTTAACCTCATTGAGATTTTCTGGAGTGAAAGTGGGTTTCTCTTCTCTAAGAGCTATATCCAGATCCATACTAATGAGGACAATCTCCATGATATCCTTCCAAAGTTTAAAGTTTGAACCATTTAGCATAGGAATACTACTATTTTGTGCAGAAATATTGGTACTTGAAGCCATAGTTTCTAGATTAGAACAAAAGAACATGCAGTAAATATTAGTTAAATAATGGGAAAATTCCATATTGAGATATTTAAAATAACATTAATTTTTAATATTTGGATAAAAAAATTAACTGTAAGTGATACTCTCATTGCAGTAATCAAATATTGTCAAAATTCCTGTCACACATTAAGCATTTCTTTGGACCGACTTAATGCACACGTGAAAACTTAAACTTTGCAACCTATTTATTACCGCATATATTTCCTATTAATTGGCCAAACAATAACCTTCCTTTGGGCCGATTATTGACCGCATAATTAATAGAAAATAAACAGAAGTGTGCAATGCTTATTATTTGGCCAAACAATAAACTTCCTTTGGGTTGATTATTGTTCGCATAAATAATAAGTATTGCTTTATTCTTAATTCGTTACCCAAACATATATTTACCATCAATATATGTATATAATTCGGTCAAATATAGATCTTCCTTTGGGTTGACCAATATTCGTATGAATTACATATCACCATATTCCTAATATTTTAAATAAATCAATTTTCACAAAAGAGGCTACTTTGGCAGTATAATGTTCAATCAATTTATTCCAAAATCAATTTTTTTTAAATTGAGGGGTACAATAATCCTTATATCCCAAGAAGATAATAAATTAACTTTACACCAAATTAATGGCACATACAATTAAATACCAATTGTATAGAGTTACAATAATATACAAAAAAATACATGATAAAAAATATCTATTTAACCGTATAAACATAAGAAAAAAAATGCAACCGAGACAACATTAGCCTTTGAGTAATTATATATTGTATACGGTGAAAATTATATATAGTCCAAATATATATATATATATAGTAAATGGCCGACAGTATACATAATGTAATATATATATATATATATATATATATATATATATATATATATATATATATATATATTAAGAACAATTTTATTAAGCGTGCAACAATTTCATATATAATATAAGGGGCACTTTATTGTACAGATTGAAGTGGTATAAAGAGAGAATATAATTTTTTTATAGTTATTTTTTATTATTTTATTATTATTCAAAATATGAGTCCTACTTTTATTAATCTTTCTTTCATTCTATTAAAGGAAAAATTTGTAAATTTAGATCTTTACCATATAATTCACCATAATATAAACACACATATGTATATCTATATTGATCCAATCAAACAAAACCGAATATTTTTTATGATTAAATTATGAATGGCTCTGATACAACTTGTTGAAACAAATTATTTTATTAACTCAGATCATCTATTGAATCACAAAAAATATATCATAATGTGAAAGTTGTACCTTTACTAATAGAAATTAGAAATTAGACGGAAGGATTATCTCAGTCTTGTGATTCTTTCGATCTTTCTCAATCAAAGCCTTCTGTATCCCTAGGCGGAAGAATTGCAACTCTTTTGATGGGAAAAAAGCAACAAAGGCGGCTTTGGTATATTGGGGATTGAAACCCTGAAGGCACTATTTATATTTGAGCATGACACCCATTAAATCCTAAAACCCAAATAAAATAGTATTTAAAAACTAAAATCCAAAAGATAATTATTTAAAGAACAAAAGATAATATCTAGTTTTATTCTCATTTAATTCCAAATTAAAAGTAATTATGACTTATTCAATATAGCATTTATAGCAATAAATGAGATCACCATTATATAAGTCATTTAATTTAAAATAGCATAATTTGTAATTATAATTAATATATGCATTGCCCACAAACAAATTAGGAAATTAAAATAATTTCCTAACAGGAACAATCCCAACTGCTTGAGTTGTGATAATGATATTGAGACTCTCTTTCATATTATTCGAGATTGTCACATGTCATCGCCAGTGTGGAATTGCCGGGTGAAACCGCAGAATATTAGCATGTTTTATAATCTTGATTTGAAAGAGTGGATTATTGCTAATATGGCTATGGACATGGGTCTGATGATGATATGGAATGGAAGGATATTTTTGTCACAACAGTTTGGCATATATGGAAATTTAGGAATGAATATATACATTCCAATATAAATACCCCCTTAATAATCAAATAGATGAAAATAAGGAACTTAGCAAGAGAAATCAGGGATGCCAGAAGAAGAATAGAGAATAATTAGCATGAAGAGTCTGACAGTTTCTTAGCAACCACCCCAAGAGGGTTGGATCAAGCTAAATACAGATGGGTCCTCGAGAGGTGACCCTGGACAAGCTAGTTGTGCTGGAATTTTCAGAAATACGGATACTGGCTGGATTTATGGGTATGCCAGATGTCTGATCTATGCAAAGGCAATAGAAACGGAGGTTGCAACAATACGGGAGGGACTGGAGATAGCATGGGAGAAAAGATTTAGAAGGATTGAGCCAGAAACAAACTCTCAAGCAGCTGCAAATTTGATGGAGAATCCTCCAAAATGCCACCCAACTCTAACCCACCCAATCAGAAGGATCAAAAAGCTTCTCAACAGGGAATGGCAAGTGCACATATGACATATATATAGAGAGGCTAATCAATTAGCTTAAGGAATTGCAAATTTGCTGCTAAATCAGAATAAGGAGCATGATACTTAGGATCAATCTCCCAAGGAGACCATTCTAATTTTATTTGTTGATAGAAGTGGGGTTTCTTTTTCCCATTAATTTGTTTTGTTTTTTGTTTTGTTCCTGACCTTAGGGCCTCTAGTATACAAAAAAAATTAGAGTAATGCCTATTTAATTCATTTTAATTAACAAGAGTCTTCAATGCATCTTGTAAATAATAAGACATTTGACTTTTCATAATTATTAGTCATTGTCTTGTCTAATTATTGATGCATCTTCTGAACAAATGATTTAGCCATGTTTGCAAAACCTTCTTTTATTCTCTTAGTTGTTACTCTTGTAATTGGACCAATTGGCATATAACAATTTCCAGTTTGTCCCGCAGATTTTCAAAGCTCAAGCAGTAGGATTGATGTTATGAGTAATAAGAGTATTGAGATTGCACATGATAAAGCTTGTGCAGTCAGCTAAAGTTAGTTAGTTTGTTCTGCCTCATACCCAACACTATTGATGTTTTCATCTGGCTATTAGGGATGTTTGGTGGTACATATGTTCCCTGCTACCTCTCTTTCTCTTGGTGGTAGAGTTTTCAGAACCAATCTACAGGATATTTCAAGTAAAAAATATGGGGGATGGAGGAGTAAAAAGATGGGAGAAGAGGATATATGTTATTAGGAATCATTATGTTTGGTTGTTCTTGGTTCATCTTTATACTAAGAGGGATGGTGTTTTATTTTGGTTCTGTGTTACTTTTGGAAGGGTATACATATTTGAGGTTGGGATATCTTGGTAGTGGTGTTTCTTGGTAGGGGTGCTATTGTAGTTGGTGTCTTTCATGTTAGGAATTGGGATTGTTTTTTCGGTTTTGTTGTGTTTTTGGTTTTTATGTTTTAGCTTTAGCATTGATGTTGTTGTTGGACTCTGAGTGTTTGTTTTAGGTGGTTGTTGGGAGATGTATCCATGATGTCTGTTGGGTGATTAAATTGGATACCTTTTAACTATAATCTTATCTTTTTTTTCCACTGTTATGTATAGAATCTTTTAATCGTTAAACAAGTGGTTGATATTATTATTGTAAATTTAGTTAAAGCATTATGAATACTGCATGCTGAAAATTATTATTGTAAATTTATTCTCATTATTGAATCAACATAATTCAATTTTATTCTGCATAATAGACCACGACTCGATCAAGACCATAAGCCAAAAAGTTGTAATTAAAAAGACATAATAAGAATAAGCCTCTTAATTAACAAACTTTAAGAGAGAGATATATTTGAGAGATGCCAAATTAAATTCGACTGATCCTCATTCTCTTATTAGGCTTAGCAATCTTAGGAAAGTTCATCACTTCAAGCACATCCAACAGGTTGTGATTCTGGCATCTTGGGCATTCAGGGTTGGATTTGGATACCATCACATAGATGTGACAATCAGTGCATCCCATCATAATCAATGAATCCACATCTTCATCATTTTCCATATCAGCATTCTCAGAACTTGATGATATCCTCATATTTCTCATCATTGCTTTCTTCTTCATAAACTTCATGCTGCTGCTTTTCTTTTCTTTTCCCTTAGCAGCTGATGATTCAACAACCTTCAAAGAATCAATCAATCAATGAAAAAGGCAAATAATAATAACAAAGCTAGCTGGCTAAACTATTTTTCAACCAAGTCACATGGATGCGTTTTTTTTTCTCATTTATTATATGTCCAGTAAACTACTAAATTTTTAAAGAATTATATCTCCAAAACATTAAAATTTAACCAATAAAATATACACAACACAGAAATTTAGTGCACAATACAGAGTTTTTTGAAGAATCGTATGCCCATAATATTGACATTCAACTAACAAAATACGCAAAGCATAAAAATTAAAGTGCACAACATAAAAAATTTGGTGCACAATGCCTAAATTTTAGTGTAAATTTTTGAAAAATCATGTGTCTAGAATATTGATACGTAATCAATAAAATATGCATAACACATAAATTTGATGCACAACATAGAAATTTTTGAACGACTACATGCCTAGGACAATGACTCACGAAACCATCAAAATACATTCGCAGCAAAATTTTTTGTACTATACAAATGTGTGACGCATGCAATTTTTTCTAGACTTGTGCCAACTTATATAGACTTAATTACAAAAATACCTATATGTATAGTATCACCCAAATAATCATTGTAAAAACCAAATATAGCATGCATCCATTCAACACTAATTTATTACCATAAAGTTTTCATTTTCACCCTGATCAAGTTCAGCAGCAGGTTAATTGAGGTCAAAGGATACCATAAAATATTTACGAAGTGCATCGAGGGTAATTATTGAGTTCGGAGGATGAGCAACAACATTATTAGCATCAACATCAATGTTCAGCATATCTCTCAACTTACGGGTAACAGGTTCACTTTTTGGTGATTTAATGGTGGGTGGTGTTTCCATTGTAGTAAAGTGATGAGAGTCTAAGATATGTTTTAAGATCTTTGTGAGGGGAGGTTTATATAAACCCACTTAAGGTGGTTTTAAGCACACTGACTTGAGAATGAAAGCTGGTTCATGCATACTTTCTTGTCCCTGTGTATTCATTATTCAAGACTCACGCTTATTAGCAAGTCTCACTTGTTTAATGAGCCATTACTGCATATTTATGCAAAATAAAAAATAATCTGAATGTGGACAAGAAGTATTTTCAGGTCATTATTATTAGTCTTCAAACTCAACTTTAGGAGAAATACCAGGTGACTATCACAATTTAATGTTTTTGTTCATCAGTTAGCTATAATGTTTAAAAGTATCAGATAAAATATGTTATTAGATTACTAGACTAAGAAACTAGATTAAATAAATTGAGTTAATGACTAAGTGAGATTAAAACCAATAAATTTTGATGGAATTATTATTTTTGTAAATTTAATATGGATACGGATGGCATTATTACACATATTGATAAGTGCTACTAAATACTAATAGATAAAAAATTCTTTTATTATTATTATTATTATTATTATTATTATTATTATTATTATTATTATCAATAATGCTCCACATCTATGTAAAAAATACATTGATGTTATCCAAGTCTTTTTTGCTATACGCGCGTCCTCCAATCTCCAAATCGTTTGTGATTCACGCACTTAATATAAGTAAACCTTGTATGACCTTTGCTCAACGTAAACCTGCTGCTGCAATGTAAACTTTCTTCTTTGGTTGCATTTTGTTTCTCTGCTCCCGTTATAGGCTTCGTCATTCTCCCACTACTACATAATTGACTTTTACTAACATTTAAAAAATGTTACCAAATTATATTAAAATGTTACCTATGTATATTAGTAACATTTTAACAAATGTTAAATATACCCTATGTTACTAAAGAGTTTTACTAACATTCTTCTAAAGATTTAATAACATTTAGTAAAAATGTTACAAAAGATATTCTATAGTAATATTATCTAAAATTTTACAATAGACCATTCATGATAACACTTAGAGAAATGTTACAATAGATATCTTTTGTAACACTTAAAAAATATTACCATAGATAACTTTTGTAACATTTAGAAAAATGTTACCATAGATATTTTCTGTAACACTTAGCAAAATGTTTCAATAGATATTTTATGTAACACTTAAAAAATATCACAATAAGTCTTTCTAATAACACTTTAAAAAAATATTACAATAGATATTCTATAACAATACTCTAACAAATGTTACAAAATATTTTCTTTGATAACAACAAAAAAATATTGCAATAGATCTTTAGTAACATTTAAATGCACAGAATATCAAATTAAAATTTTTTTCTTCAATTACATATTCTACGCCCACTTTACAAATTAAAGTCAAGATATTTAAACATTAAAATTGGTCTAATAAATTAATTTTCCTATTTCTTCAATGTGCTTACATGATTAAATACAAATATATACTAGAGTATCCAGAATGATACTTTACTCATCAGTCATAGAAATGTATCAATTCCAAACGCACTTAAGAAAAGAAATAAACTAATATAAAACAACACACAAAACACTCAATATTTTAATGCTATTGTGGATTATTCGATTAAAAGACTCAAATTAAAGCAAAAGACACTGATCTTAATAGCAAAATTACACCTGACTTATCATGTTCTTTATCTCATCCATGTGATCAGAAACACAAGGCTCTTGAGAAGGTTTCTCACACTGAATATCAGTCATATCAACATTATATTCATGGCAAAAACGGTTGCTGAAGTCCAACAGATTGTCACCAATCTCATTTGCTCGCTTAATTATCTTAGCAATTCTGATATTAGCAGTCACAAATAGTCATTAAAGAATAATATAAGAGACTCATGTAAAATAATATTGCTTCAAGGTCTATATTTTGTAGGACAAATGGACTGGTGAAATTTTTAAAAGATAGATATATGTATGTCTCAATGGCACATAGCTAACTTTTTAAAATCACAAAACAAATTATAATTGACAGAAATAGAAGCACGCAGTTATATTTTGGATTACAAAGAAAACTTTTCAAAATTAATACTAACGAAGGGTGAAAGGGGTTACCTTGTCATCAACTTCAGCAAAATTCCGCACATATGTTACCTCATAGCCCAAATGCACAAGGTACCTCCAGGTTTTCATGCTAAGTATGCTACCTCTGTATCTAATGCAAGTAATTAAAGGAAGGCAAGAATAGAAAGAGTGGTTAAAATACTCTGAATCTCATATCTGAATTTAATCTTAATAATAATAGCAGGACTACACCACCATCAAGGACAGAAGCAAAATACTGACTTTATGCCTTACTTAAGACAATAATATGATAAATTAATAACCTCAAATTCATGGAATTGACCCGTGTTCTCACCTTCAACCAGGTCACTGCTAACTACTAACTAGTTCCATCAAATAAAACAAATAGCATTTTTTATTATGATACTCTCAAATTGATAATGTCATTTTTATTTAGAAAATACCTTTTTTAAAAAATAAAAATCACATTTATAACAAAAACTTTATCAAATTTAAGTTATATTATTAAAAGTGGAATGATAATATCTTCTCACGATACCAGTAAGAATGAAGATAAATGATCCAGTTGAAAGTAGCATTTGTCCTTCAAGATGGGAATAGCTAATGCAAGCAGAAAGTATTATCAAGGAAGGGAGCAAATAAGAGGGGGATGACAAATGGAGCAGCATGGGGCACATGATCTGGGCTGTATGGAAGACAAAAAATGCAGCAATATTTCACAATCTAAAACCAGATCCTCTAAGCACTATAATCCAAGCTAGAGTACAAGAAACAGAATACAAGAACGCCAGGGATACCACAGAGCAAATAGAATCAAAACCAGTTAAAAAAGGACCATACCAGTAAAGTGGAGGCCATTGCCCAAAGAATGCCTCAAGATCAACACAGATGCAGCGTTCTTAGAGCACAGCAAAATAGGGGTGATGGTTGCAGTAATCAGGGATGACAGCGGTTCAGTAAAAGGTAGAACTACAAGAAAAATTAGGGCAAGCTCAGCTCTCATGGTAGAAGCAATGGTAGTGAGAGAAGCGGTAATAATGGCAAAAAATCTAGATATGGGAAAAGTGCTCATTGAAACAGACTGCTTACTGCTAATTGAGGCTGTTAAGGCTAGAGGAAAGCTGTGGGAAATTGACCCCATACTGCAAGACATTAGAGCTATAGCTACATATTCCCCACTAAGGAGAGAAACAAATAAAACAAAACGTGCTTGTTAGTTGCTACTCTGTGTGTGTGTTGTCTATCTAGTATTTTATCTCAAGATACATATAATAAAGTGTAAACAACATTAAAAAGTTAGTTCTACCACATTTTTTTAGATATAACGGTTTACTGTCAACTAGTCTCAACCATTTCAAAAGTAAATTAAGATAGAATAAAAAAGGGGCAAGATCAAGAGAGAATAAAGAGCAACAATGCAAGAGAATATAGCTAGAGGCTCTTATCCTTGTAGTAAATAAGAGCTTCCAGTTTCAGTTCCTCCTCATTTTTCTTTAATTATTTTGAATTTACACAATTAGCAGACTCTCAATTAGAAAACCATAACACTGTTGTTTTGAACCAAATGAATTATAACAACCACTTAATTTGATAAATAAAATAAAATGAGCAAGATTGAGAAGGAGACAGAGCAATATTGAGAGATTCAGAGCACTGAGAGTGAAAGTGAGAGTGAGAACATGCGATGCTTACGGAGATCTTCCGGCATGGAGAATTGGTGGCGACCAGTGGGCTTGCTCTTAAATTTCCCCTTTTCATCGCAATTCTGATTCAATCACTCACGCACACTACGATCATATTAGAATAATGCAACTATTCTTCTGCAAGTAATTTTTTGGAACAAAATTAAAAAGAAATCGGAACAAGCATGAAACAAAAATGAAATAATCAGGATTGAGAATAATCAAGCCCTAGAATTTGATCGAGATTGAAAAAGGTTTCAAGGAGAACAAATCACGATCCAGAGAAAGAGGGAGAGGAAGAAATTGTGATGGAGAATGTTTTTTTTATTCTTGATTTCAAAGGAAACAGTGATTCTGAGCACCGATTGAAAGCACTGAGCGAGAAAACATGCAATGGTTTGTGAGAGGTTTTTGGGAGAGTATGAATCCTATTGTGTTTAGGAATAGAAATAGGTAATAGTTCTTTAAATTTTTTAAGAAAATTAACTATATTTACTAACATTTTATTGTAAACGTTATCAAAAATATATTTTATCTACAATGCTAACATTTTAACAAATGTTAAGAGACAAATGTTACTAAATATATAAAATGAAGTAGTGTCCTTTCTCGCGTTTTCTTTCTTTCTTTCTTTCTTCTTCTTCTTCTTCTTCTTCTTCTTCTTCTTCTTCTTCTTCTTCTTCTTCTTCTTCTTCTTCTTCTTCTTCTTCTTCTTCTTCTTCTTCTTCTTCTTCTTCTCTAATTGCATTCTTCGTGATGGATCTAGATTGACTTCAATGTAATAAACTTGGTCGTTCTTGTTCTTCTTCATTTTCTTCTTCGATCTAAACTTCTGAATTGAAATAATGAATAAATCAACTTCAAATCAGTTAAATGAAAGCAATTTGGATTATTCTTCTGAAACGAATTAAGCTTATGAGGTTAGGATTATTCAATTTTGAATCGAATTTAATGGAATGCAACTGCTATTTTTATTTGAATTGAATTGAATAGATAGAGGTGTTCTGAATCTGAAATGAATTGAATTGAATTGATAATATCTAAATTGTAGACAAAGATGTTTTTAATTTAATTTTGTATAATGGATTATGTTTCATTCACTCAGTGCTATACAATTGTTTCACCATAGGTACATGTTTCGGTTCATTATGCAGAAAGCTGTTTGAATTTGATTTTATATAATGGATTATATTTTGTTCACTCAGTACTATAGAACTGTTTCACCATAATAACATTTTTGGTTCATTATGCAGAAAGCTATTTGAATTTGAATATATAATGGATAATGCGTCATTCATCTAGTTTTATATTGTTGTTTCACCATAACAACATGTTCAATTTATTCTGCAGACCAAGTGTGTTGTGGATGAACAATTTGTGCCAAAGGTCGGGATGATTTTCAAGACATTAGAAGAAGTTGGAAAGTTCTACAAAAATTATTCCAAACTTGCCAATTTTTTTATGAAAATAAGGAACACAACTCAGGACGGAGACAAGATTAAGAATCAACTAATTATATGCAGTAGAGAGGGGAGGTGGAAATCCAAGATATCTCCTACTCTGAAAACAAATCCCTCGGCCAGCATAAACTGTCCAGCCAGGATATATGTACACATATTGAAGGACGTGGGTCTTTAGACAATTTCCAATGTTGTTTTGAATCACCCCTTCTATCCAGACCGGGGACAAGACGACGCCAAAGAATTCAGGAAGTACCTATTAAGAATGAAAGAGAAGAACAAAAATTTCTTTTTCGAGCTCAACTTCAAACGTGATCACTCCATCAAACATGCATTATGGGCTGACACAAGAAGCAGGGCGGCATGCGAGTATTTGGAGATGTCATTTCATTTGACACAACGGACAACACAAACAGGTATTCGGTTCACCCAAAGTAAGTCTATACGTTCACCCTATGTACACATTTCAGTTCACCAATTCGTGAGAGTGTGCATTTATGCAGGTATAATATGGTTTTTGGTTCTTTTATGGGCGTGAATCACAACGGTCAGTCGACACTTCTGGGATGCGCACTGATGAAAAATGAGGACATCCAATCTTTCAAATGGCTATTTGAGTGTTGGCTCTGTTGCATGGGAGCCAAGACACCAAAAGGCATTCTCACTGACCAATATGCATCGATGCAAAGGGCCATTGAGATGTGCATGCCAACAACAATTCACCACTGGTGTATCTGGCACATCATGAAGAAGAGTCCAAACAAACTAAACGGCTACAAGTGACACGAAGAAATAGAACAAGAGATGAGTCACATCATTTGGAACTCATTCACAAAAGATGCATTCGACAGAAACTGGAACGATTTCATCACAAAGTTTGGTCTCGGAGGCAACAAGTGGCTCTCAGGTAACCGAGGTTTTAATTCGAATTATTTTCATGCCTTTACCTTTTGTGTCAAAACATGCACAGAGTTCGGTTTAGTACAGCTAACTAGTTCAGTTCATTCTGTAGAGCTATACGAGGATCGGCATATATAGATTACAGTTTACCTGGATCACCACCTCTGGGCCGTGATGAGAAGCAAACAAAGGAGCGAGAGCATGCATGCATTTTTCAATAAGTTCATCACATGCAATAGCTCCCTAAGACAATTCGTGAAGTAATACGACAAATGCCTAACAAGCAGAGAGCAAAGAGAAAGAGAATTCGACGCTGCAAATTTTCACACCGTGATACCGTGTGCAACAAAATCAGCAATAGTTGCCTAATTTTAGCACATGTATACCCACGAGAAGTTCAGGGATGTTCAAGCACAATTCAGAGGTAAAGTGAACTGTATCACAAGATCAATGCATTCCACCTTAGGTTTCACAACATACAAAGTCGTAGAGCAGGTTTCCAACTCCACATTCAACAAGTTTTTGTCACCTACGACGCAGTATCACGAGAGGTAAAGTGCCAGTGCTTGCTGTTCGAGTCAAGGGGCATACTGTGCCGTCATTCCCTGAGCATCCTAACCTTCGAGCAGCTGATAATGTGGCACCGAAATACATGCTGGAATGGTGGAGCAAGAACATAAAGAGGAGGCACACACACATCAAGAGCAGCCAAGATGAGCCTCTACTGGAGCCGAGAAGCAAGAGATTCAATGATTTGGTGTTTCGGTCGCACAATACATGCGAATTTGCATCCGAGTCTGAGGAGCTGACCGGATTTCTGCACCGGGCGTTTGACAAGGTCATGACTGAGATGCAAGAATATCAAGAGAGAAGCAAAGAAAAAAGTTTTTTATCCCACGAAGAAGTGACATTGAGTGACGTGAACGACCTTCAAAGCCCGCCATGCATCAAAACAAGAGGCTGGCCCAAGAACATACTTGGATCAAATCTGGAAAAAAGAAAAAGAAAAAGAAAAAGAAAAAGAAAAAGACATCTCCAAGCGAGGTAAAATTGATTTGCTTTCGATTAGAAAAAAATCATTTGTGTATTTTGCTAATATACAATTTTATTATGTCTTTTGTAGTTGAACCTTTTAGATGGCGGATCAACGATTTAGTCAAGCTCCAGCCTTTACAATGCACCGGATATGAATTATCCCATATTGGATTATACGAGTTTTAGTTTTTATTAATATAAATTTCTTTTCACCCATGAACAAATTTCGGTTCACTGAGGTTATAGGAGGGTTAATTTCTGACTGTTGTTGGTGTTTAATAAATAGTCACTTTTTTGTTTTTGAAATTTGCTTTTGTGAAATTCTTTATTCAAAAGTCACTTTTTTTCTTTATTGAATAGTCAATATATTGTGCTATATCAGAGAGTTCATGTGTTTCTAAAATTGAATACTGATAGAAATATTTTTTATAATTAGCTCCCTGCTATATTGATATATGCAAATTTCGGTTTATCAACTGTATTAATTTTAGTTTACTGTATTTTTTAGGATTATTAATATATTGATAAATATGCTGATTCCATTCACTGTGAAGTTGGAACAAAATAGCAGTCAGACAGTTCCAATAGAAATATTGATTAACATCTCAAACCGACATGAAAAGAAGCAATCCATCTTGAATCAGATAAAAATATTAACATTAGATATATACATTGATATTAAGATTAGATATATAGATTAGCATTTACATTAATATTCACATGAATACAATGAAAGAATCATTGTTTGCTTTTTTAAACAACTTAAACAAAATATTGTTAATTACAACCAGTGAATCATAGTATATCCTATTTACTCTCTAAATCCGCATATGAGAATTTACAATAAGGGCTGGAGAGGGCAACAGATGGCTTCGGGAGTCTTATTTCTTCAGATGCCCAAATCACTTGGTCTCTGATTTTGTTCATTCCATGCAACAGGATATACGGACCATATTCGTGCTTGAAGCTGTCAATCTCTTCCTACATTTCAATAAAAAAGAATTAGTTACATAAGAAATGAAACCAACCGAAATAAGAAATGAAAGAACTTTATTAATTTAGAAAGTACTTACTTGTGTCCAAGCTTTATATTGATATCTCTTCCTACTTTTGATCTTTCGTGGATCAATTGTTTCAAGCCATTTCATGACGTATATGCTGCAATCATAGTTAAGCAAGAATTGAGTATAGTACGATTAATAGTATACAAAATAAAATACATTAAAAATAGGACTATAGAAGAGAAAGATTTGTACTTTTACGTTGACCATTTAGCGTGATATACTCTGCTTTTTCTCCCTCTCCATCCTCCATTAAGCTTCCGCCCCAGCGTAAACCCTCATCTGAAAAATTATTAATCCCTGAAAGGGACACAAAAAAGTGAATAAAGAGAAGCAAAACCACTTAACCGAACTCTTTTCATGTACTGAATAATTTGAATAATGTACAACAAAATAACTTACAACAAAATAACTTACAACAAATTTGTTCAGTTTCACTCTCGATTCAGGTATATCTTTTTCTTCTTATTGACAGGGTCAAGCACATAGAATTTTTTTCTGACATCGACAATCCACAACCACCAATGTCCTCTGTTATAAATTGGCACAAACAGCTAAAGTTTGAGAAAATGATACAATATTTCAGTTGAAACAATAGCAAACGAGAAAATTATTGAAGAACTTTTAGAAATGACAACTTACAAATGGATGTGATGCTAGTTTTCTTTTGTCAAGGAAACAACAGTGGTGGACATACTGATCGATATCGAACCGGTAGGCCTTCTTTGTCCTTGGAGAATGTAGTCCACGCCATGGCTTCCCAACATAAACATCTGCAAAATGAACATCAGTTAAATCACAAACGACCAGACTAGTGAATCTAATTGGCTAATACCATCGAACCGAATACAATTCATATGCTGAATAAAACATGAAAAACATTCAGGTGAATCAATATGAACATTTCCACTTAATCAAACACTAATCATGTGCTAAATAAAACCTGATAAATATTAAATCATCAAGAAAAATATTTTTTGTATGCAAAAGGACTAAACTGAACACTTTACAGTCAAATCAATCAACATGAATAATTCTACTGAACAGAACTCCATTGGCAAGGAATAAGAAATTTAGCTTACCACAAAATCCAGGGGCAAAATGTATATTTGTTCTTAAAACCATATTTCATTAAGAATCATGCTATGTATGGTGACCACTTATAGGAAGAAAATTTATGAGATATAATGTACAAGAGTCTTTGGAAAAATCATTAATGTTAATACAATTGGTAAAGAATTTACCGTGCTTTCCACTTGTTCTTTTGGCATTAGAGACATGAAATGTTGTCTAACCCCCTCGTAATGTCTCATGCTTCAAGACAAATATGGCGTCATATTCGTTGCTACTATTTTTGGTCTGTTTGACATGTGTCATCCAATGATAATACTTTTTGATCAACTCCTCCGTCATATACTGAGAGGGACAATGTTTTATTTTGGCTCTATGTTACTTTTGGAAGGTTTTACATATTTGAGGTTGGGATATCTTGGTGGTGGTGTTTCTTGGCAGGGGTGTTGTTGTAGTTGGTGTCTTTCATGTTGGGATTTTTTTTTGGTTTTGTGTTTTTGGTTTTTATGTTTTAGCTTTAGCATTGATGTTGTTGTTGGGCTCTGAGTGTTTGTTTTAGGTGGTTGTTGGGAGATTATGTATCCATAATGTCTGTTGGATGATTAAATTGGATAGCTTTCAACTATAATCCTTTTTTTCACTGTTATGTATGAAATATTTTAATCCTTAAACAAGTGGTTGATATTATTATTGTAAATTTAGTTAAAGTATTATGAATACTGCATGCTGAAAATTATTATTGTAAAATTATTCTTATTATTGAATCAGCATAATTCAAATTTATTCTGCATAATAGACCACGACTCGGTCAAGACTATAAGCCAAAAAGGTTGTAATTAAAAGGACATAATAAGAACAAGCCTCTTAATTAACAAACTTTAAGAGAGAGATATATTTGAGAGATGCCAAATTAAATTCGACTGATCCTCATTTTCTTATTAGGCTTAGCAGTCTTAGGAAAGTTCATCACTTCAAGCACATCCAACAGGTTGGGATTCTGGCATCTTGGGCATTCAGGGTTGGATTTGGATACCATCACATAGATGTGACAATCAGTGCATCCCATCACAATCAATGAATCCACATCTTCATCATTTTCCATATCAGCATTCTCAGAACTTGACGATATCCTCATATTTCTCATCATTGCTTTCTTCTTCATAAACTTCATGTTGCTGCTTTTCTTTTCTTTTCCCTTAGCAACTAATGATTCAACAACCTTCAAAGATACAATCAATCAATAAAAAAGGCAAATAATAACAACAAAGCTAGCTGGCTAAATTATTTTTCAACCAAGTCACATGCATGCGTTTTTTTCTCTTTTTTTATATGTTCAGTAAACTACTAAATTTTTAAAGAATTATATCTCCAAAACATTAAAGTCTAACAAAAAAAATATACATAACACAGAAATTTAGTGCACAATACAGAGTTTTTTAAAGAACCGTATGCTCATAATATTGACATTCAACCAACAAAATATGCAAAGCATAAAAATTAAGGTGCACAACATAAAAAATTTGGTACACAACGCCTAAATTTTAGTGTAAATTTTTGAAAAATCATGTGTCTAGAATATTGATACTTAACCAACAAAATATGCATAACACATAAATTTGATGCACAATATAAAAATTTTTGAACGACTACATACCTAGGACAATTACTCACGAAACCAACAAAATACATTTCCAACAAAATTTTTTGTACTATACAAATGTGTGACGCATGCAATTTTTTTTAGATTTGTGCCAACTTATTTAGACTTAATTACAAAAATACTTATATGTATAGTATCACCCGAATAATAATTGTAAAAACCAAATGTAGCATGCATCCATTCAACACTAATTTATTACCATCAAGTTTTCTTTTTCACCCTGATCAAGTTTAGCAGCAGGTTGATTGAGGTCAAAGGATACCATAAAATATTTACGAAGTGTATCAAGGGTAATTATTGAGTTCGGAGGATGAGCAACAACATTATTAGCATCAACATCAATGTTCAGCATATCTCTCAACTTAGGGGTAACAGGTTCACTTTTTGGTGATTTAATGGTGGGTGGTGTTTCCATTGTAGTAAAGTGATGAGAGTCTAAGATATGTTTTAAGATTTTTGTGAGGGGAGGTTTATATAAACCCACTTAAGGTGGTTTTGAGCACACAGACTTGAGAATGAAAGCTGGTTCATGCATGCTTTCTTGTCCCTGTGTATTCATTATTCAAGACTCACGTTTATTAACAAGTCTCAATTTTTTAATGAGCCATTACTGCATATTTATGCAAAATTAAAAATAATCTGAATGTGGACAAGAAGTATTTTCAGGTCATTATTATTAGTCTTCAAAGTTCAAACTCAAATTTAGGAGAAATACTCGGCAACGGTTATAATTTAATGTTTTTGTTCATCAGTTAGCTATAATGTTTAAAAGTATAAGTTAAAATATGTTATTAGATTACTAGACTAAGAAATTAGATTAAATAAATTGAGTTAATGACTAAATAACATTAAAACCAATAAATTTTTATGGTATTATTATTTTTGTAAATTTAATATGGATATGGATGGAATTATTACACATATTGATGAGTGCTACTAAATACTAATAGATAAAAAATTCTTTTATTATTATTATTATTATTATTATTATTATTATTATTATTATTATTATTATTATTATTATTATTATTATTATTATTATTATTATTAGGATATAACTAGGTTTTTGGAAGAATTTGTGATGGATTTATCTAAGTCTTTAAGATGAAAACGAAATTACTAAAAAAGATTTTAAAGAATTAAAATATTACATTTATAAATCGGAAAGGATAAAAGAAAATGAGTAATACTTCAAATAGGTCTCTAAAGATTTGGCGGTCCGACAAATTTATTCCTCAGAAAAATTAACTAGGTTCCGGATCTCCAAGATTACTAGATATATGCCATATAGGTCCCCAAGCCACCAGGTTGAACCGGTTAACACGACACTCTCTCCTACGTAGAGGTTGTAAATGTGACGTGTCAGGTAAAGCAACATGTGTTACGCTCAGGACATATTAGTCCCTGGAAACGTAGCTAAAACGATGTTATTTTGGGATAACGCCAAACAACGCCATTTTGAGAGGACAAATTCGTCCCCACGTTTGTTGCTTGGTTCTCGAAATTTCGACGTTCTAAAGTCAAATAGGTCCCCTAAAATTTTTGTTATAAGTAAAAAAGGACCCTGAATTTAAGTTAGTACCTTGTATAAAAAACGTATCATCTCCCTTTCTCTTTGTAAAATTACAAGTATCCCAAACCCTCACTTAGATTTTACGACCTAACCCTTTATATTCTTCACCCACATTAACGTTTATCCAAATTCATAATGGTACTTTAACAATGTGTACAGGAACTATTTGGTAGTGGTGTGTCGTGCATATCGCCATTGTTCGAGATAAGTTAAGTTAGTTTTTGCTATATTAAATTGGCAGTAAAGAGTGAAGTATGATGAACGTGCATGTGATGTATATTTAGGGTAGATCAAAGTCAGTTTGTTCTAGGTGTAGTTTAAGTGAGAGTTGTGAAGTGGTTACAGATTGATATTTGATAATAACAAAAACAATGTAGGTATTTGAAATTTTTATTCTATTATGATGTTATTGTATTGCGTTGGTTGCTTGGTTAACTTGTAACATAGTTTTATTTTTTGGTATTTAGATGAGTAAAGAGTAAAGACATAGTACCTGTATTTCAATGTGGTGAAAATTTTGTTAGAGACAACAAAGGGGTACTTGTGTACATTAATGGAGAAGTCAAAAAAAATTTTCGATAGACATTGACTTGATCTATTTTTTTTTACCTATAGAAATATTTGGACTTGGGTTACCATGACCACAAGACAGTATATTAGTATGATCCCACTTCTGCTAATTGGAAATCTGGTATTCACCCAATTAATGAATGTAAAAAGAGATCAAAGTTTTGCAAAAGAACAAGATGGTAAATGAGGATATTGACGAATTTTAAATGTTTGACTATAATTATATTTGAGATATGTCATTTCATGTGCTTCGGATTGCATATTTTGACATACTTTGGATAATTTTATCATGATTTGATTTTAATTATGGTTCTAGTTGCTTAATTCGAGGGTACCAATTTAACATATATACTATAAATTCAGGAACTTTTTTTACTTATAACAAAAATTTTAGGAGACATATTTAACTTTAGAACATCGAAGTTTCGAGAACCAGGGAACAAAGGTGGGGACGAATCTGTCCTCTCAAAACGGCGTCATTTGGCATTTGTTCCAAAACGACATTGTTTTAGCCACGTGTCCAAGAACTAATCTGTCTTAAGTGCGACACTTATTGTCTTACCTGACACGTCACACCTACAACCTTCACGTAGGGGAGAGAGTGTCGTGTTAATCGGTTCAACCTGACTTGGGACCTATATGATATATATCTAATAATTTAAAAAATTCGAGACCTAATCTATGAAGCACGGACACTTTGCTGAGTTGTCGTGTCTGCGTGTCGGACACATTTCGGACACGACACTCGTCCGACACGCATGTCTGCTGTGTCCAAACCGTGTCTCAATAAAAAATAAAAAGTTCTTCTCCGGACACACTTGGACACACCTAAATACCATCACGTGTCAGCGTGTCCGGTCTTATTCTTAATATATATTCTTAAAATAAATTTAGATATAGTATATATTATTATTTATTAAAATAAAAAATATTTTAAATACTTGATATAATTAAAATAAGACATTAAAAATAATTTAAAAAATTAATTTATATTTTAATATCAATAAAATATTAAAATATTATTAGGGTTTATTTAAAAAAGACTTTATATTTTCTATGTATGCGTGTCCCTGTGTCATGTAAGATTTTAAAATTTGCGTGTCGACGTGTTCCGTGCCATGTCGTGTTCCGTGTCTATGTCAATATCCGTGCATCGTAAGACCTAATTAATTTTTTTAAAAGATAAATCTGTCAAATTGCCAAATTTTTAGGACCTATTTGAGGTATTACAAGAAAATTGACACAAAAATGTAACGGCATCACACGTTTTATGTGTTGTAGTAATTATAATAATAAAATAAAGATAAATCTATAATGAAAAGATTATTATATTGAGAGAATGAAGTGGAGTATATAATGTGTATTTGAGAATAACGTTTGCAAATACATGTTAGTATGACTGTACTTTTATAAAATTAAATTTGATTAAAATTAGAGTAATGTGAATGTGATTTGTGTTTTTGTTTTATTATAAAAAATTAAATATTTTTTGAATAATAATATTATCCAAAATTACATTAAAATACAAAATTATTAAAATAGATAATTACTAAAATAGATGAATATTTGAGACTAATATATCATTATTTAATATTAAATATTAAAATAGATAATTAACATGGTATTATTATTTCAGGGTAATTCTCAGGGATGGAAAAGTAAAAAATTGTTGCTTCCACCAAAAATAAATTTAGAGCAAAATTTAATCTATATTGAGTTAATCAAATATTATCAAAATATAAGTATTTATTTGAAATAAAGGAGTCATTTAAATAAAGATGTCTAAAATATTTTTTTTAATATTTTTAATAATTAATATTTAACACATATAATCAATTAAATTATATTATTTTTATCAAAATTAGGTCAGATAAATTAATTTGACCAAAAAAATGGTGAATTCAATTTTAAATTTGTCTAAATTAATATTATTTTTTATAGAAAATAACTACAATACTCTTATTATATAAAATAATTAAAATACTTCTATTATATATATTAATTTTGAGAATCCTAAATTTTAGTCTTTTTTTTCTTTATGGTTATAAAATTATGATTTAGAGTTTTCAATATATATATACATACATATATATAATATGAATATTTTAGTTATTTTTTATAATAAGAATATTATAGTTATTTTTTATAAAAAAATATTAATTTAGATTAATTTAAAAATTAATTTATTAATTTTTCAGCTAAACTGATTTATCAAGTTTAATTTTAATAAAAATAACACAATTTAATTAATTATATATATTAAATTTTAATTATTAAAAAATATTTTAAAAAGAATATTTTAAATATTTTTATGTAGGTGATTCCATTGAAATAATCTTAGTGTACTTTGAGAGATGACCAACGACAAATCAAAGAGAATCTTGAAAAATATAAAAGAGAATTTTAATTCGCCACTATTTTTTCTATGTACTATAGCAAGCACCATAAATAGTATCTATATATTCATCTACTGTTTTATTAACAATCTTATTAGATATATAAAAAAAAACGATTATATATAAAATATAAAAAAATAAATTAATATATATATTTATATATAAATATATAATAACTAATTTTATAATTAATTTTTAGTATGTATATAATATTATTATTTAATTAAGTGGCCTTACATTTAAATTTTAGAAATACTAAAATTATTTTGTATATATATATATATATATATATATATATATATATATATGAAAACAAGAATATTTCAAGTATACAATAATCTGCCTTATGCCAATGAGTTATAAGTTTATAACAGCGGCGATGAAGAGTAGCGGCGCTTTCTCTTTCTTTTCCCACCTTTTCTTTCTTGAAATCTCTTCATGAAGTGTGATCTCCTCTTTTTTCAGTTTTTTTTGATTAAGAGTATTTTTAGAATAAAAATTAAAAATTTAGTAAAAAAATGATTTTAAAATTAAGTTAAATTTTTGGGATCATTTTGTAGCAAAAAAAAAAGTCAAAAACAAAAATATTTTCAATTTTTAAGACAAAAATCGTACTTAACCCTTATTTTTATTGATATTATAATATATAATTAAATATAGTATAAAATTATTTTATAATGACAATGCATCAAATTTAGATTTATCATGCATATTGATTTATAACATTTTTTTAATTAAATAACCAACTAACAAAATAATCAAATATATAATAGATGAGTAATCAAATTTATATACAATAGTATAATAAAAAATTTATGAGAGTTAAATACATAATTCTAATAGAATGACTGATTATTTAGTATATATATATATATATATATATATATATATATATATATATATATATATATATGATTGAAATAAAAAAATTATATTTAAAGAAAAAAATATGCACTAAATTATATATAAAGAAAAAAAATGTGCACTGATATTTTAATGTCTCACCAAAGTATTTAAGCCACTAAGATCTTTTTTCATTTTTTTGGACGGTAAAATTTGTTATTTTATAATCAATAATTATGGGTTTAAATTAATAAAAGCAAAAATAATATATATATATATATATATATATATATATATATATATATATATATATATATATATATATATATTAAGAATGTTATGTACACACAAAAAAATTGTCACTAAATTACATTATATATTTGTATTTTGTCGATTTTTAGCAAATCGATGGTGGTTCGATATCTAGTGATTTGGGAGCGAAACCTACTCCTCTGTGCGAGTACCAGTTTTCTAAAAGTGCATCAAAGTGTTCTTCGATTAGACAAGTGTTGAAAATAAAATAAAGAAAATTTGCAAATTGATAAACGAAATATAAAAATTAAAATTTTCAAAGAGTAAATGTACGGAAAGTAGAAAGACTTGCATTGAGATTTAAAATGCTGAAAAAAAATTGAACGATAAGAATAGAAAATACTGTGAATAATAAAATTACTTGAAATGTGAAATTTACAGAAAAGTAAATTGAAAGAAATGAAGAAGATGGAAGGAACCCTACAGAAAAGTTACTCGATTGCAGACTCAGAAAATCGCTGGGATGTGAGTGTGCTTGAGTGTTTTTCTGAATAAAAGTTTCAACCCCTATTCACTAATATTTCCTAGTATTTATAATCTATCTAACGTAAGTGACAATTAATTACAATCAATTGCAAAATTAAAGCTTTGAATGTAATTACTCTTGGTAACCGTTCCTGCCTCTTGATTGTAATTGTTTCCCATAATTTTCTCACGTGATGAAAGTCATTAACTGCTTCACTATCATAACTCTTCGACTCACCTATCGAAGGTCTCATTCAATTTACTTATCTCGAATCTCTTACTCGATTACTTATCTGATTCCAAAGTCAATCGAAATCCCAAATTGCGCCAGTCACTTACAACTTCACGCTTACGCGTACATCTTCTCGAGAAACTGCCTCTGACTTGCTCCGAATCAATTTACTCTTTATCGAATACATTTTTCGATCAACAAATTGCTCCGTTGGATTAATGTACTTGTATTCGATAATATTTATCGGAAGATAAAGCACTTAATCTAAAATTGAAAACGCCAGTTTTCAAATCAGTAATAATTATCTATTAAAACTCCCAATTAATACTGACCCACTCGTCACATCTCCCGAAACAGGCACTCTCTCTTTCTACCACTTCATCTTCCCCACGAAGTTACCTCTATTCGCTTCATTTTCACAGTAACGGCTACAACATCATTTTAAATTCATCACTCTCATTCTTGCCCAAATCTTCCGAAACTCATTTTTCTTTGAAACTTCCTTACGCTGAGAATTTCCTCACCAAAAAATCTTCAATCTTCAATATCCCTTTTTTCTAACCATCAATAGCCAACTCCTCCTCTCAAGCTACTACCCAAGATAAGGGTAAAGGTCTTGCGGTTGTACCACCATCTCCACCAGCCCTTCGCATTTTCAATCAAGTCAATGATGAAGTCATTGACGATCCCATTTGCAAAATAATGACACCAGAATCCTAATCCCCTTCACAATCGGCGCAGACACACATTGCTTCCTCGGCCCAATTGAACCTCTTGAGAGAGCAAACAAAAAACTTTCTTTCTTCCCAAGTGCTAAAGGAGAAGATTTGCTGATAAACCAGGCTTTTAATATCTCTCATTTCATCAGTCAAAAGTCTTTCAGGAATAATCCAAAATTCAATCCTCGAGGATATGATTTTACAGCTTGGTACCAACGCCTTGAACTCACAAAAAGTGTTGACTGGGGTGCTTTGGGAATTCATGAACTACTAAGGCTCTCACATTTCTCACTCACAACCTATCCTTGGATGATTGGGGCCGTGAATTGCTTCTGGAACAGGACAACCAACAACTTCCATCTTCCTTGCAGAATGATCGGAATGTCTCTCCTTGATGTAGCTGCTATTACAAGACTCCCAATAAATTCTCCAGACTGTACCCCTGACATGCAACACAAGCGTTAGTACAATATTGTTTTAACCAACTCCTATAGTGACTTCATTGCCCATAACATGGGTGCAGAAGGTACAAAAGTCACAGATAATGAACATGTAGCCTTCTTGTTTTACTGGTTAAACATAGTCCTATTCTGCTCTCGAAGCGTACAAATGTCAAAATTTTTCCTTCCATTAGCTACTCTTCTTCATGAAGGAAAATTTCTCAACTTGGCCAAACTTCTTCTAGGACATATTTTTGAAGAGCTTGGCCAATTTGTTTGTGACCTCCGAGACAATAAGATAATCAGTACCAGAGGCCCTTTATGGCTTCTTCAATTATGGCTCAATGCCATTTTTGAAAATTTCATGACAAAACCTGAAGGTGGTAGAACTGACAAGCAGCACATTGAAGGCTTTCGATTATCTAATTTCAAGCCCAATTTTCTGAACACCCAATCAAATGAAGACAGATTCTGGACTGTTTGTTCTATCTTCCACTCCTGCAAAGATTTTGAAAATGACCAACTCAATTTCACCCCTTTTCTGCATCGCAATCGTGGCCCTGCCTGGCTAGATCGTTTACTCTTTTCCAACACTAATGAGGAAAGTGAACTTGCAAATTGAAGTTGGGCAAACCTGCTGGCTGTTCAAGTAATTCCGATAGGGCTGCCTTTACATAAAAAGGAAAGATTCAAGATAAACCTATATGCTCCCCATTTGACAGCTAGACAATTGGGGTTTTCTCAAGCCATCCCAACACCACAGCCTCGAAACGATGACCCTTTTTGCCACATTGCTTTGACAACTCAAGAAGATTTTAATACCTACCTCCAGAAAAACCAATAGCGTAGGGATATTCAATTTCTTAACCTATGAACGTAGTTCCTACATCACCAAATCTTGTTTCGAATGGTGGGCTGCTTACTATTCAAGGTACACACGTACCTTGGAAGAAATCCAACAAACTGCCATTCGAACCATCCCTGTTGCTGAGAGTTCGCCAAAAAGGACTCACAAAAGAAAAGCTGATACTGCTCGACCACCACCACACAAAAGTAGAAGAACTGCTACCAGAACTTCTCGAAAGGTAACAACCTTTCTCACAACTTTTTTTTTTAACTTGGAATGTTCTTCAAATTGTATTTTCTTTACCATACTCAATTATGAATTTCTTACCAGTTAATACTGCCATCATCAAATGAGAGTTCTAATGATAGTGAACCAACCAATAAAGATACGCCTACTGTTTCTTCCTAATAGGAGGACATGGCTGATTCAGAACTTGGTCCTTAACCAATTCAGCAATAAAGATCAACTCTGGTAACACTTAACATTTATATCCGCATCTAATTTTGGTGGACAAAATTGTGACCCTCTTTGTATTTGTATGAAATTTAATAATTGGCTCTATTTGAAGTCACAACTCCGTTCAACTAACCAGCAAGTGCACTGGGTCGTCCAAGTAATACCTTACGTGAGTAAGGGTCGATCCCACGGAGATTGTTGGTATGAAGCAAGCTATGGTCATCTTGTAAATCTCAGTTAAGTGGACTCATAAAGTCAAATGTGATTAGATTGGATAAATAAAAATAAATAAAATAAAAAGGGATAGAAATACTCATGTAATTCAATGGTGGGAATTTCAGATAGGCGTATGAAGATGCTGTGCTCCTCTTGAATCTCTGCTTTCCTGCTGCTTTCATCCAATTCTTCTTACTCCTTTCCATGGCAAGCTGTTTGTAGGGCATCACCGTTGTCAATGGCTACATCCCATCCTCTCAGTGAAAATGGTCCAAATGCTCTGTCACAGCACGGCTATTCATCTGCGGTTCTCAATCAGGTTGGAATAGAATCCCTTGATCCTTTTGCGTCTGTCACTAACGGCCAGCCTTCAGGAGTTTGAAGCTTGTCACAGTCATTCAATACCGGAATCCTACTTGGAATACCACGGACAAGGTTAGACTTTCCGGATTCCTGGAATCCTACTCGGAATACCACAGACAAGGTTAGACTTTCCGGATTCCCATGAATGCCGCCATCTATCTAGCTTATACCACGAAGATTCTGTTGGGGAATCTAAGAGATATGCGCCCGGCCTAAGGTAGAACGGAAGTGGTTGTCAGTCACGCGCGTTCATAGGTGAGAATGATGATGAGTGTCACGGATCATCACATTCATCAAGTTGAAGTGCAACGTATATCTTGGAATAAGAATAAAGAGAATTGAATAGAAAGTAATAGTAATTGCATTGAAACTTGAGGTACAGCAGAGCTCCACACCCTTAATCTATGGTGTGTAGAAACTTCACCGTTGAAAATATATAAGTGAAAGGTTCAGGCATGGCCAAATGGCCAACCCCCATGATCTGAGAACTAATCGTCCCAAGATGTCTAATACACTAGTAAAAAGTCCTATTTATAATAAACTAGCTACTAGAGTTTACATGAGTAAGTAATTGATGTATAAATCCACTTCCGGGGCCCACTTGGTGTATGTTTGGGCTGAGCTTGATCTATCCACGAGCTGAGGCTTCTCTTGGAGTTGAACGCCAAGTTGTAACGAGTTTTGGGCGTTCAACTCCGGGTCGTGACGTGTTTCTGGCGTTTGACTCCAGACAGCAACATGGAACTGGCGTTGAGCGCCAGTTTACGTCATCGATTCCCGAATAAAGTATGGACTATTATATATTGATGGAAAGCTCTGGATGTCTACTTTCCAACGCCATTGAGAGCGCGCCATTTGGAGTTCTGTAGCTCCAGAAAATCTATTTCGAGTGCAGGGAGGTCAGATTCCAACAGCATCAGCAGTCCTTTGTTAGCCTCCTATCAGAGTTTTGCTCAGGTCCCTCAATTTCAGCCAGAAATTACCTGAAATCATAGAAAAACACACAAACTCATAGTAAAGTCCAGAAATGTGAATTTAACCTAAAAACTAATGAAAACATCCCTAAAAGTAGCTTGAACTTACTAAAAACTACCTAAAAACAATGCCAAAAAGCGTATAAATTATCCGCTCATCAAATTTCATATTGAAATAGTTTTTTTTATTCACAATTACATATCTTTCATGTCAACTGATAACCAATGCTTATTTAATTACATCTTCTGTGATATTCAATCAGCCAATTCTCCAACGGCAACCTGATCAAGGGCACTCTTCATCCCATGATTCCATTCAAGCCACAGAAAATATTCAACCACTTAACACTGTTTTTTCGCCTTCTCATGTAACACCAATAGTTGATTTGACGAAAGATCTCCCACAGCCTTCTCCGACTCAAACTCTTCAACTCGAGTCAACTTCACCCAACAACCAGGCTGCACTTTATGTAGAAAATCAAGCAGCTCCAGATTCCAATTTCCCTTCTCGAGTTGTTGAGACATCAAATTCAGACTCATCTAGGTCTAGGATCTTGGAAAGCCCTCCAAAACTGCCCAATCCTACTTGCCGAGTTGACCTTCAAACTCTTCCTGGACCAAAAATTGGAACATCGAGTGCTTCTACCACCCCTACAAGTGCTACCTTGGCCAACTTGATTTCTGTTTTAAACCAAGTGATCTAAGAAAATGCAGTACCTGTGCCAGTGCCAATGCTCTCAAGATCTGCTACATCAAGGCCTTCATTTTAATTAAGCACTGATACTCGAGAGCAACTTCGATTGCTCATAAAGCTCTTAGATCATCCTCCTACCACATGGGTCAATGACACAATTCTTAACCAACTCCTGGCTGACCTCTTGAATTCTTCCTTTGAACTCTCGGCTAACACACCAAATTTTGCCTCGATTCAAGAATTCAAGCAACTTCTCAACGAGAGCGTTGCTTCTCAATTTCAACTCCAGAAAATTGAAACTGAGGAAACTGAAATCAAAACTAATATTGAAAGTTGTTTTGCAGCCGCTCAACCAATTCAAACTTCCCGTGAGGAGTTTGATCTGAAAATTTTCCCTGCTATTTCTGTTCAAGCTTTTCATGACAAAGAAGAAGCAAAACTTGAAGCAGAACTGGCTCTAATCAATGAGAAGCTTGCCAAAGTATGCCAAAGTCGAGCTCTTCTAGCCAAGCCTCTGGCAGCTGCTCAACAAGAACAACAACACCTCATTCAAGAACTTGTTTCGATTGACACCAAGCGAGAAGAATACGAAAAGCAACTTGAGAAAGTTCAATTTAACAAGTTCAAACAGCTCAAGGCACTTTCGATTTTGGAAAACAAAAGGGCAAAGCTACGCTCTGATTTAACCAAACTAGTAGCTCCTTGAATTTCTTTTCATTTCAAATTTTACTTCTTGTAATGATTTCCATCTTTCCTGGACTTATGCATGTTGAATTTCTACTTTTGCCAACAATAGAAATGTTTTAAGTATTTCCCATTAATCGAGTTAACCACCGTCCCTGACTCAATATCTTTAATCTGATAAGCATTTCCAGAATACGTCCCTACAACTTGAAAAGGACCTTCCCAAGCAAGGGACCATTTTCCTAGAAACCTCGATTTCTTTTCCATAGGCAAAATAACTTTCAAGACTAATTCACCTATCCCAAAAGATTTTCCTTTGATTCGACGATTATAACTTCGTGCAATGCTTTCTTTTTGTCGAATAATGTTATCTAGTGCCAAGATTCGTTCCGAATCTAATTCATTTAACTCATCAAACACTACATTCCAATAGTCATCAACTGGAAAATCATTATGTTTTGATACTCTTAAAGTATTCAAATTAATTTCTAACGGTAACATTTCATCATGGCCATATACCAACTTATAAGGTGAAGTTTTCGTCGAACCTCTTGGCGAATTTCGATAAGCCCATAATACTTGACTTAAAGTTTCATGCCACGTTCGAGGCTTATTTCCGATATGCTTTTTTATCAAACTTATCAAGATCTTATTCGCTGCCTCCACTTGCCCATTAGCCTGCGCATAATAAGGAGTTGAAGTAACCATACTAATATTCCTCGAAGCTGCAAAATTTTTAATTTGCTGACCAGTAAACATAGTTCCTTGATTAGTACTTAATGTCTGAGGAATTCCAAATCAATGGATAATATGTTGCTCGACAAAGTCTATTATTTTGCTTTGACCAGCTTCTATTAGGGGAACTGCTTCAACCCATTTTGTGAAATAATCGGTTGCTACTAAGATAAACTTGTGTTGTTTTTATGAAGGGGGTGAATCAACCCAATCAAATATAAAGCCCAACCTCTAAATGGCCATGGCTTTATTATCGAATGCAGTTCAGCCGCTGGAATCTGTTGTACCGAACCATGTTTCTGACATTCTTGACATGCTTTCGCATAATCAATACAATCTTTTATCATAGATGGCCAATACACATGATTGCAATATAACACCCATCTCATCTTTTTCCCTGCCTGATGAGCTCCACATATTTCATTATGGACTTCACCTAAAGCAATGTTCTGGTGATTTCGACTTAGGCATCTTAACAAACTCCCATCAATTCCTTTTTTATACAATTCATCAGCCATTAAGACAAAATTCATTGCTTGTAACTTTATCTTTCTATCAACTACAATATTGGAATTTTTTAAATAATGAGAAATAGGCCTTCTCCAATCAAAATCCTCCCATTCATCTATACATAAAACTTCTCTTTTATTTGCCGGCACTAAGATTTGATGAATACTAGATAATTTCTTAATAGTTTCTGGACTGATCCGATACCTCGAAGCAATTTGGGCTAACTCATTAGCAATTTCATTATGAATCCTATTGATATGCACCAAAGATACTTTTCGAAAAGACGTTAATAATTCCCAAGCAGTTACTAAATATTTTTGTAACGTCTCATTATTACACTTAAACTCCTTCGATAACTACTTTAAAACCAACTACAAATCCCCCAAAATTTGAACCTCTGAAGCTCCTTTGCTAATTAAAATTTCAAGATCCAAAATTAAAGCCTCATATTCGGCCACATTATTGGAACAAGGATACTTCAATTCAAACAAAAATTCTGATGGAATACCTTTCGGCGAAACAACAAGGATTACAACCCCTGCACCATGTTTATGCTTTGATCCATCAAAATATAACTTCCAATAATTGATTTCCACATCAATTATATTTTTCCCCTGGTCATGCAGGTCTTTCGAATTATCCACAAGAAAGTCTGCAATGACCTGTCCTTTAACAGCCTTAGCCGGCACATAATGTAAATCAAACTTTGTTAATGCTAACATCCATTTTCCTAAACGTCTCCTTAACATAGGAAAACTCAATATATATTTAACAAGATCAGTCTGTGTTATAACTTTTACCGATTTAGCAACCATAT